>NC_136411.1:340199592-340799592 GCF_051521515.1 Lactuca serriola
TTCATGGAAAGTTCCTATGTTTTTCAATTTCTATCGTGGTTGGCCCATCACCCCACACAAAGACTTTTAGACATTCTTTAATTTATTTTACATTTTCTTTTGACTAATTTTACATTTAAAAAAAATTAAAAATAAAATAAAATACTTATCCTACCCCACCCACCGTATCCTACCCTACCCTTTGTTTTTCCCTTTCCAATCAATGTCCCCCATTACCACCACGATCGTCATTGTGAACCCACTGCTGCCATACCACTAACCAAGGCAATCAGATCACCACTAGTTCACCAACACCTGCATTTAACAACTCTTATGTTTTGATATCTGCACCCCCAGCTACCATATACCCTTCATCACAAAACCACCTTATACCTCCACTCCAGCACCACCACATTGCATATTACCCACCTATGTCACTACCACATAATACTGCCATCACCATCTTATTTCCGATCAGACATAGACAAAAAGGGAATTCATATTTACTCGACCTTCAACCCAAAATCATAGGAAAAATAGGTCTCAATTTCCTTTGCATTTCTTGAAATTGGTTTTAAAGGAGGGGAATATAATACAATTTACACACCTACAACTCAATTGAGGGGGTGTGGAAGAACCATTGACATCCCATGTTGACTCCGTCACTACCAGCAACGAACGAAAATGACATATGGCCTTTCATTTTCACCAAACTTTGAAGAAATAGCCATAATGATCGTAATTATGATCAACAGAATTAGAACCAACTGATCACTGCATTCGAAATAAAAGACGATTCACAGTTCGTCTCTGGCGAAGAAGAGGTAGATCCATCTAACGATGATGAACAGGAACATGATTATGACGATTAGGCAGTAAATTAGGGTTAAGATTAAGATGAGTAGCAAGAGGTGCACGAAGGAAAGAGAGAGAGTGTGTGAAAGAGGAGAGGAAGTCATTGAATCCAATGGGGAAGAATATTTGATGGGGTTTGGTTCAGTAGGGTTTTTTATTTTCTTTTTGCTTTTTATGATATATTTTGTTAAAGAAAATATAAAATAAATTAAAAATGGCATAAAAGTATGTATAGTTGGGTGAATGACCAACCCTGATCGAAATTGAATACCATAGGGACCTTTGATGAAGTTTTTTTAAAGTTAGAGACTAAACCTGAGAAGCCCAGAGACCATATATGAATTTTTGTCAAAAAAACATTTAAAACTAGAATATAAAGGGGGTAAAACTGAAATACGATTAAAGAGGAAAGGTTTAGATGTGTAAAACAATATAATATATTGACCATCCTCTCTCTCTCTCTCTCTCTCTCTCTCTCTCTCTATATATATATATATATATATATATATATATATATATATAGGAAATCTTCAGAAAAGTCTCAATATTTATGGAAAAATTACACTTTAGTCTAAAGATTTTTTTTTTTGAACGAAAAAGTCCTAAAAACTGGCAAAAATTTGCAGTTTGACCCTTTTTGACCGGTTGAAACCGGTACCAAATTAATTTGGGACTATTTCGTAAACTAATCCAAAATATTGAGACTTTTCTATAAAAAAAATATTAGGACTTTTCTGTAAACAAAAATATTATGACTTTTCTACAAACAGAACCATTATTATTATTATTATTATTATTATTATTATTATTATTATTATTATTATTATTATAAATAAGAATACTATTTTTTCAACTTGTTATTATTAATATTGTTACTAATACATATAAATGCATTAAATGAAAAAATAATATTAATGACATTGTTTAAGGGTGGAGGTGGTGGAGATGGTGATGCTTTTAGAATTGAAATCGTGAATATCTTCTTGAATAGTTTTACTTTGTATATGGTCATTTCATATTTATTATTATTGTTTTCAATTCAAAATATTAATACTTAACAATTTGAAAGAAGTTGCATATTAATAGTTTAAGGCAGTAGGGTTTCTCAGTTTGTATATAAAATTGTTTAAGGTATAAGAGTTACTTTCAAAATCCAACAAATTCACTACAAACATTTGCATAGGTAACCCATATCAAAATTCAAAAGTATTAATTACAATGTTTTGTTTAATAAAAATTAATACGAATAATTCTAAAGTATTAATCCAAAAAACATGTTCAATTGCTTTTTATTAAACAAGATATTGTAATTAATATTTTTGAATTTTGATATGGGCTACATATATAGATGTTTGTAGTGATCTATTGGATTTGGAAAATAATCCTTCCAACTTAAATATTTTTATATAAAAAGTGAGAAATCATTCTAGCTTAAACTATTTATAATGGGCTACAATACAACCATATACATAAGTACATAAATTCATATCCGCTAAGATCACACCATAGTTTGATCGGGAGGAGAATTTCGAACATTCAAACTGGTCTTCAAATCATTGAAGAGTTGAGTCGAAAGACCTTTGGTAAAGATGTATGCATACTGAGTGGAAGAAGGCACATGGAAAACTCTAACAAAGCCTTGAACTACCATATCACGAACAAAATATCAATCTCGATGTGTTTCATGCGTTGGTGTTGAACTGGGTTCGATGTCATCTAAAGCAAAATGATATTGCCACAATAGACAATAGTGGCTTTGATAGGGGAAACTGTGACATCCCCAAATTTCTTGGCCAAAAAAGTCTGATTTAGTTTATGCTTTTAAAATAAAATCAGAGTAATCTTCCAAAAGATGTTGGAGAATATGTCCCCAAAACAAAATACGATAAAAATTTAACAAAGCATTTATTAAAGAAATGTATTTTCATTATATAACAAAACCTCAGGATCTCATGTTCCGATACAGACCAAAAGCATAAACAGTGCATTATAAGTCTTACAACAGTTATTTACACCTACCGGCCTATAATCCAAAAATCCCTCGTCGTCATCTAACTATGCTCTGGGTCCACTACCTGTAATATAAAAAGTTGACTGGGTCAGGCTTGGGAGTCTGGTGAGTATATAGGGTTTTCAACCCACAAATAATAAATTTATTAATTTCATCAACCAACAATAAATTTATTAATTTCATCAACCAACAATAACCCTGATTACTCGTTCCCGTTATCCTCACTTTACGTCCCCAAACACCTATCACAAGGGACCTAGCCTAAGAAGCATAATCGGGATGGACACTACTGCTAACGGGATTCCCTAGCCATACATGTCCTTAAGGCAACCATGAGGAGGTGGAGTACACCAGCGAACATATAGTTCACCAACACCTACAAGTTGTGAGCCTGCTAGTGTTCCACTTGACTGTCTAGAAAGGCCTGTGGTCGTCATCTATACTCCGCTAGATGACTACAACAACAACAATAACAACATCCAGGCCTCTCATCATTTTAACACACATCAACTATTTCATCTACCCATGTTTTACCCAACATATTTGTAGATAAAAATACATATACAGTTTAAAACTTGTATGAAACATCTATTCAACACCCATCTCAAATAAACAAACAATATAATTACACATAGCACGTATTTTATAGAAAATACTTCATATCTATGTGTAAGATGAAAGTGACTATACACTCACCTGATAAGACGGCGGTTGGACATCACTTCGTCCCTTAAAACAATATTTTTCGATGAAACCGGGATGTTTTCTTAAAAATCGGGCTTCACGCAAGCAGAGTTTCGTCTCGAAAAACTCTTTTCTCAAGGTCTTCAGGCTCTCCGGGGCTTGCTTACGATGCTAGGATGATGTTATAGGCTTGGGGGGTTTTTAGTGTAGCTTGGAAGAGAGAAAAAGGATGAAAGATGAAAATTTTGTAACCATTTTTGGGGCAGCCTCCCGTCCTATTTATAGGAGGCCGAAGCTCCTTATTACGTTGGGCGTAATTTTTCGGTACGCGAGGTGTTCTGCCGGAAGGCTCTTCGTTGGGCATAACTTCATACGTTGGGCGTACGAAGTGGATCAGCTCAAACCCGTCAAGGCTACGACACGTGTCTCTCATGCGAAGGAGTAGGGGAGTGACGGACTCCGGATCACTTACACGAGTACATTGATCACTTACATGAGTACGTTGGCCATACTCCTGTACGCTCGGCGTACTTAGAATTTTCAAACTTCAAAAATTCTTAACATTCGCATACAAACTCCGTTTTTGACGTTCTTTATATCCACACGTAGGTGAAATTATGTTCTACAACTTTCGTTTAGACTTCGTTGGCTAATTTTAACTTTATTTTTAAAGTTATATTTTTAACAGACATGAAAAGTCGGTTAAAAATTCATAACTTCTTCATCCGACGTCCATTTTCGTCTGTCTGTTTACCGTTGAACTACTATCAACAAGATCTTCGATTCTCGTTTAGGTTGTTTTGGCTAAAAATCACTCTATTTAAAATTCGAGTTTCGGGCTGCATACTACTATACCAAATCTTAGAAAATTGATAACTTCCTCATACGAAGTCAGATTTAGACATTCTTTTTATGCATGCTCTCGGTTTAATGTATACTACAACTTTCATTTAGATTGCAAAGGCTAAAAAGCACTTTATCGTAAATTCACTTTTTACGTCACACATCATCATGTCGATTCTGTCGTGAAACTTTGACAGGTCATAATTTCTTTGTTATAACTCGGATTTCAGTGTTCTTTATATCTCTGGAATCCTTGTTTCAACCACTACAACTTTCTTCATTGATATCGGGTTCATCTAATATTTATTTTAGACGCTTATTTTTATCCTTAACTTATTAAATCATAATAATTAAGCATAAAGCACATAATAGTCAAATAATACATCTTATTGTTTCAAAACAAAGTTACAGAGGTTGGCCTAGACGATTACATCATCATTAATGCCTAGCCTGGAAACACAGGCGTTACAATTATCTCCCCCATAGGAAGATTTCGTCCCCGGAATCTTACATCAGCAAACAAATGCGGATAGTGACTCATCATCTCACTCTCCGTTTCCCAAGTGAGATTTGGCCCATTTGTATGTTTCCAACACACAAGCACTAAATAGGACATCTTGCATCGCAAGTTCATAGTCTTACGGTCAACGATTGTCTCTGGTTCTTCAAGTAACACACGTGGAAAGTGTTATGAATACCACCTAGTTCTTCTGGTAATTCTAGCTTGTAAGCTTGGTTCCCAATCCTCTGAAGAACTTTAAACCATCTAATAAACCTTGGACTCAACTTTTCTCTTTTACCAAATCTTTTAAGTCCCTTCCACGGCGAGACTTTAAGTTAAACCGAATCTCCAATTTCGAATGTTATCGGTTGTCTTTTCTTATCTGCATAGCTCTTTTGACGGTCCTAAGCTGCTAACATCCTTTACCTAATCACTTTCTGTTTTTTAGCAGTCTGATGGACTATCTTAGGTCCCATAAACTGCTTTTCCCCAGCTTTAAGCCAACATGACGGCACTCGACACTTTTGTCCATCCAAAGCTTGATAAGGTGTCATCTTGATGCTTGAGTGGAAACTATTATTGTAGGAAAATTCTACCAGAGGTAAATAATCATCCCAGTTACCTTGGAATTCCATGGTACATGCTCTTAGCATGTCCATCAATGTTTGAATCGTTCGTTCGCTCCGACCATCGGTTTGCGGATGGTAGGTTGTACTTAGACACAATTTCATACATCTTTCGATGTAGATGTTTAATCAAGAACAATCGTGATCAACTCACCAAGTTTCAACCAAAATCTGATGAAGTTTTCTTTTTGGGATACTCTGCTAAATCAAAAGCTTATCAGGTTCTTAATTATCATAACCATGTAATTGAAGAAAACTTTGATATAACTTTTGATTACAAGTTCATTCGAAACTTATAACCAACCCATGTTACAACCCACATCATGGAGTCCGATGCTCTACCGCCTGGTTCTCGGAATCCTCAAGTCATTTATGAAGTTTATTTTGAAAGTTTGTTCGGACATGTAGAAATAGATCTTGACTTGGAATCTCAATCAATACCATCTCCAACTCCAAATCCACTTGTTTCTCAAAATCTATCTGGTTCGATGCTAACTTTTCCTCCATTTGATTCCGAGGTATCCCCATTTCGGGTTTAGGGGAAAAATACCTCTACTTATATGACTCAAGGGTAGGAAAGTAATCCAACCGTCGAATAAAAGGTTGAAGGTTTTCAAGATGCAGTAGATCAATTTTCCAAAGTTTATCCAGTTCCGAACTATGACGATGATGCAAATTTCTTTGACTTTCCAAACAACGATACTAATATTTATCACACCTTCCCCGACAGTTGTCGAAATGCCGAGTGGTGACGGTATTCAGATTACCCAAATCATAGAGCGCAACCCATATCTATCTATGTAATGAAACACATGCATCTTCGAGTTGATAGTCCTTCCTTGCCTTGATCCTTATTCCAACCTAGGAAAACATGCGAGTTTCGGAAATGCAAACTTGATGTTAGTGAGTTTACAGGTTTTGAGATAAACATATGGTAAACTTTATTTCAAAACTTTGTAGAGAATTTTACAAGAGTAAATTACACGAATGGTACCTATGGTTTCGGGTAATTTGCGCGTTTGGTCCTTAATTTATTTTTTTAACTCGGAAGGTCCTTATTATTTATTTTTGTCATGCACTTGGTCTCCACCATTTGTTTTTGTTACACGCTTGGTCCATGTCTTACCTAAAAAGACTATTATTTAAATAGGAAAAAATGATAGGGTATGTAAGGTAAGGTGAGGGGATAGGGTTGGGGTGTGTTTATTTAAATAAATTAAAAAATCAATGGCAAAATAGTCTTGTTGGGTAAGACAGGAGCCAAGTGCGTAACAAAAACAAATAGTAGGGACCTTCCGAGTTAAAAAAAAAAAATAAGTTATGGACCAAACATGCAAATTACCGTAAACCATAGGGACCATTCGTGTAACTTAATCTTTTTACAATGATTATAATCATTTTTGTTAAACTCCTGGTTTCCTATGATTTATTATGTTATCTCTTATCCTATTATATTTTTAGGATATTCTGCTAATCCTATGTTAATATCTTTACAGGGTGCTTACTAATCCTAACTTACTATCTTTATAGGATTTTTTCTGACCCTGTCTTATTATCTTTAGGATATTTTATTAATCCTAACGTATTTTATCTACCACTCTAAGGCGTCCCACTTGGTAGTTGGATCTCTAATTTGGTGGTAATGTATTAGCATGAGTGCCCGTAATCGACGTTGTTTGACTAGTTATTTCCCTGCACGACGCTTCATTGGATGTCGAATAGATTGTAATAAGAAAGTTATCCTGGCGGGATTTCTTCTAGCAATCATAGATGGGGGTGTCAAACCCCGTATAGATCTAAACATATCTTTCTGTCTCTATCAAGCTTAACGATTATAGGTTCGGGGTAGCCAAATTTAATCAGGCTAAGGATAAATAATAACAGCTCACTAACGCATTAACCTTAGGTATTTTATATTTTATCATTCTCACTTAGTGATTACCTACAACTTTCACAATATAAATCTTTCACCTTTATATTTGATAATTACACCCTTTTAGATCTCATAATTATCTTGTGTGTGTGTGTGTGTCTATATATATATATATATATATATATATATATATATATATATATATATATATATATATATATATATATATATATATATATATATATATACACATATATACCCTAATTATGGTTAATTTGAAATTTGGATATTTGGGCAGAGTAATGATTAGGTACAATGCATATCCCTATATTTTACTAGCATTACTTCTAAGTACTATGTTATCCTAGGAAATTGGTCGTTATAACATCTAGGTAATATCTCTTTCTAGATTACCGGGCATCATAACTCTTATTCATAATACCATAGTTTACAACTAGGTATAGTATCTATAGCAACATTATCCTAAGGTTTCATGCTTTATATAACGATTGATATTTATAGATATAAATATATATTGATAAAGAAGTTGGATAAACATGTAACACCCCCCCCCCCCCCCCCGCACGGTAAAACTTTTAAAATAGTGATCGTGAACTCACTCTAGTAGCGTAATAAAAAGCATGCATTGTAACATTAACAATTTAATATGTTCCCTTTTTAGCCCTTTAATACAAATTCTTTACATTTTGGCCCCCTAGCTAGTACAATGGGCTTACTCTATGAGTACACTTAGCGTACCAGCCCATTAGCTAATCACGAATTCCACCCACATACGTAGGACGAATGTAGAGTACGCATGGCATACATGGTACGGGGGAAACCCTAATTTTCAGGGTTTGCACCTTATTGAAACAACTTAAACCACTTCTTTGACATTTATTGACCAACTTCCATCTCCATGTATATTGAAAACGAACCCCTAAGTGCATTTGGTGATATTTGAGCTTTAAAGTGGGTTTGTTAGTGCTTTGTAGTGAAGAAGAAGATAAGGAAAACTTGGAGGAATAGCTTGAGTTTCTAGATCCACAGTTGCCTTCACAGTTGCAAGCCATTTTAGGTAAAAAAATCTCTCACCTTGATGGTCGTTTGTGCTAGATCTATCTTATGGAGGTATTTACGCATTGTTGAGTCTTCTGGGTTAAAGTTGAACTTTTGATCTACTCTAGAAGCAATGGATGTTAGACCTTAGCTCCATGGGGGTCCCTTGTTCATAAAAATGCAAACTTTTTGAAAGATATCGGTCCATGAAAATGTTTAGAGTTGTATTAAGCTTCTTTTTAAGTGTTGGGTCCCATTAAGCCATGCATGGGTGTAAAGTTGCCAACTTTACATAGTAAGTCATCCCTAAGGACTAGATCTGAGAGTTTGGCAAAAGGTCATAACTGTTTTAGTGCCTAATGAAGTGATTTGGTAGTCTAGGGAGTACGTTGGGCGCACCTAGCAGGAACGCTGCATGTACTGACCTTGGACGGAGTACGCTAAGTGTACGAGCTGAGTACGCCCCACGTAGATTGATCCTTGATGGGCCACTAGACTTCTAATTTGGGCTTTTGACTAGTATATTTGGCTTCCTTGGATTTTAGGCCCATGATGGGTTTTGGGGCCAATTTTGAAGATTGGGGCATATTGGGCTTTAGGCTACCATTTAGTATTTGGGCCTTTTAAGTTGTTCGGTTGGGCCTTAGTTCTAGGACAAGTAAGAAAAGGGTAAAATGGTCTTTTACCCTAGATATGGGTCAAGTAGCTTAGATTCTTGATTATGGGTTGAGATCCAATTATTAATTGGATATTATTTTGATGATGTCAGCGCGGGATTTTTCCGGACCAGCAACCATGAAAGATGTAGACATTGTAACTTGTACCAACCGCTTCAGTGATCTTGCTATATTCTGCCCCAGCCTTGTCAGCCCAGAGCACAGCATGGTAAAAAGGTACATGTGGGGATTAGTTCAACCAATTTAAGGGTTGGTCACTGTATCCAGACCAACTACGTATAATAGCGCTAAGAGGATGTCGTTTAACCTGACCAGTCAGGAAATCCGCCAAGGCACTATGGTCTAGAAAGGTGACCTTTTAAAGTCTGGAAATAGCCAGAGGAATTCTGATGATAACTTAGAACAACCACTAAGGAGGAAAAAAGACTTAGGTAAATTTTACCTAGCAACCATCCCATCACCCATTCCACTAAGATAATATGTTGGAGGTCTTCCATTATGTAGGGAATGAAACTATCACCATGAAAGTGCATGCTGAGAGCTAATCCATAACAACTGGGATAGGGAGGGCCACACCGCTAATTCCTATAGGAGCCTGACCCGCGCCACAAACTCGAGAACTAGAAATCGCAACTGCTATGAATGTAGGGAAATTGGCAACATCAAAAGAGACTACCCAGATTAGCAAATTAATGGGGTAACACTCAGGGAAGATAATTTTTAATTAGAACAAACAACGATACCCATAACCCACTCCTAGAAATTGGTACGTCCTCACTAAATAATTTACATACAAGCTAAAATGACGATATAGTTTTGTGAACAGTAGATTTAAACACTCGTTGGAACACAAAACTGATAAAAGCAAAGAAACACATGTTATTAATTATTAGGAGGATAGGTAGGTTACATGATTCTAGAATTAAATTTTAGAAAATGTGATTTAGCTCTATTATGCAGCTCTCGTCTAAGTTCAACCATAATAGGGAGAAATCATACGGTCGAAAAATTGTTTAATTTTAGCATCATGTAAACGTATTCCCCAGATTGTTATATAGCATTAAGTAGAACTCGTAGTAAAACTATGAATCCCTCGAGAACTCTAAAATGAATTTATTCGAAAACCCTTCGAAATATCATAGGGATTCGATATCTTTTGACTTTAGGCTCCAGTAAGTACTTGAATTATGTCATTACCACTCTATGTTTTAGTAAGTACTTTACTGATGTCACTACCACTCTATGTTACAGTAACTACTTGACTGATATCACTACCACTCTATGTTCTAGTAAGTACTTGACTGATGTCACTACCAATTTATGTTCCAGTAAGTACTCGAATTATTTCAATACCACTCTCTATTCTAGTAAGTACATGACAAATGTTGCTACCACTTTATGTTCTAGATAGGACTTGTCTTGGGGAAATCTCACTACCACTATGTATCAGAAAGTACTTGTCTGATGACACTCTCACTATCTCTCACAACAAAAATCAAATCGGTTCTAAAATTCACTTCGACGGTAAACCCTAGGAGTCGATTAATCTATATAAAACTAAACTAAAAGGATAAGCATAGTAGTTAGTTGTTACTCTGCCCGAATTATCCTGAGTAAAAACTACATAATTATGTATATAAGTATGATATATATAAGAGATATTACTTTAAATCACAATTCACTAAAATTCCCCTAATAGTGCATCCACGTTTGGCACTACAAGTTGAATCTCAGGGACAAAATTCATTAAACGGAGAGAGTGTAACAATTGTGAAAATTGTTACCAATCGTTAATCGCTAAAAATACAAACATCAAGTATAATAGAGTTAATACATAATATTCATCAAATTATGACAAAAACACAAGTCTCATATTAAGATAGCTAGGAAAAATCAACTGAATCCTCCGTAAATCATAAAAATTAGTGCGTTGAAGCATACACACACACACACACACACACACACACACATATATATATATATATATATATATATAGAGAGAGAGAGAGGTAGGTTCAAATGTGGATGAATAAATATTGTGTGGATGTAGGGATAAATATGGCCCCAGTATTATTTAATTTTAATAAATAATTTATTAAACCATCTACCCATTAATTTGGGCAAATTACTTTATTTAAAACCTTATTGTCATCCATCAACACCCATAAAATCGTATCCCTAAAGATCGTCCGTCTCCACCTTTTCGTCTCGTTTCTTTCTCCGTCTCCTTCTTATTTTTCTCTTTTTTCTTAATTGTCTCTCCTCCAATTGAAAACATCGGCAACTCCCACCAAGAGTACGAAATAGGTTATCTCCTCCATACCTTATTTCTATTTCTATTCTTGATTTTCGTGTATGTACTGATCTTTATTTGGATTCAAAACAATTTGTGGGGTTTTTTTCCCACGCTTACTTTTTTCCCTAAGTATCCAATTCATCAACACTAAAATCCAATTCTTCTAAGATTAAGTATATTTCTCCTCCTCTTTCATTAAAATCCCAGGCCGATCATCAACACCTTCATCGGTTCAATTTTTCAAACACCCATTACATGTCTATGCTTATTTTTCTCAAGCCTCTCTCTTTCTCGATATCTCTTTTTTAGAACTTTAAATAGATTGAAGAGGAAGGTTAAATACGAGGAAATAAAGATGGAATCAATACTGATTCTGTTTCTCTTTTTCTATCTCAAAAACCATGTTCTTCTCCAATGGACTTTATCTATTACCAGACTATGTTCACAATTAACTTGACCTAATTTTACACTAAAGGCTCATGATTGCAACAACTATATGAACAAATTCATTTGATTTTCACTTTTTTGGAAGCTAGGGTTATGTCCCAAATAAAAACAATTTCGGTGTTTTTATTTTTTCCTAGAATTTGATTTAATAAGGTCCTAACATCTGATGATTTAGATTTTAACTACATTTGTTGTGATTGGTATTTCTGCAGCAGGTACTGTGACTTCAAGGCGTGGGTTAAAGGGCTTTCTTCATTCCACTTTCATAATTAGTAAAAGTAATATGACTCAACAAAGAGGAGTGATGGTAGATATTGTTCCCAATTTGAGGAATATAAAAGTGCAGGTATTACTAGGAATTGGTCCCTCTGGTCAAAGTTGAATTTTTTTTAAAAAGGTCTACAAATGTGCATATTGCCCCAATAGTAGAGAATATACTTATATGGAGGACCTCTATAGGAATGTAGATACACCATCGGCAGGCTATCATTTCTCACTGAAGCTTTCATCCATTAAATTTATATTTACAACGGTTAGATTCTTCCCTCTCATCCTATTTTATTTTTCACTTACATCATTATATATGTATCACTGGTTCTGCTTCATAAATGCTTCTTTTTTGCCACAAGTTGTATGTATTTATATTCTTGAACTTTATTATTTGTATCTGTTTGTTTCAGGACCACTAAGAATGTAGCAAATTTATTTGGAACAAAAATTGTGGATGGAAATTAAGAGACAACTTCATGACAATTGAGATTCACCACACAAAAATGTCGAAATATAACAGCATGAAACATGAATGAGAATGAAGATTCTTTTATGAATTGTATTCTTATAGAATGAAGATTTTTTCAAGAATAACTTATTATAAAGCATGTATTCGTATAGAATATAGCAAAAATTCAAAAAATGACATTGTTTTTTTTTATACAATGTGATAGTAAAAATTGTTTTTTTTTGTTTATTTTTGGCCCTTAGATTCTTCAATAATACTAAAAATAGATGATTATTCTTTAAGAATGTTGTTATTCTTCAACTTATGGTTCGAAAATTTGTTATTATTCAAAATGTTCATTCAATCAGAATATGTATTCTGTCAGAATTTGTTTTCAATCAGAATATGTATTCTATTAGAATATGTATTTTAAACTCTTGACCCATATTAATCCCTACATTCACACAATACTTACCATCCACATTATAACCTAGCCCTATATATATATATATATATATATATATATATATATATATATATATATATATATATATATATATATATTTTGAAAGTACACATCAACGTGATCCTACAAATATAAAATTCGTAGAAATCTCACTTTTTTGAATTAGTTATGAATTTTATAAGATATAAAAATTAATCGTGCACGTAAAAGTTTAACATCAAAATGCTATGAAAAGAATTGTTGACTTTTAGCTAAAGTCACCAAAAGGAGAATCACACTACTTCTCGAGATAAAAATTTGGAGAAAAAGAACGCCAAATTGGAATCCATATGAGAGAGATATGATTTTCAAAAAATCATTAAATCTCATAAAATTAATGGCTAAAAATAAAGTAAGAATTAGCCAATGCAACCTAAAGGAAAGTTGTAGTACTTGTTAAGAGCTATGTGTGGATATAAAGAACGTCGGGCACTTCCAGAAGCTTCCAAAAGGCGACATGTGGCAGATTTTTGTGGCTCACGCGCACTAGGGCGGCATGAAAATGCGCAGTGCACACTTCAAAAACTGCTATAAATAGCAGGTCCCGACAGATCCATTTCTCACACCTCAATCCCTTTCTTTCTCTCGTTTTTACTTTGAAATATCCCTATAAAACCATAGAAAACTTTATATTAATATATTTTAGCTAACATTAGGTTATACTCTCAAGTTCAGCCAATCCCGAATGCCTCCCGACATTCGGACTTTCGAAGTTTACCCTACAACAACGGTTCCACACCTACAAGTGAGTTAACCACGACCCCATTTTCTAAACTCTTTTTTTTGGGGGGGGGGGATAATTGTTAAAATACACATATTGCATAGTTATTACTAATTTTATAAGATTAGTTAGATAATTAAGCTCATAACAATATGATAATATTATGCCCGATAGATAATCTACCCAATTTGTAACGATAATATTATGTCTAGTGATTATACTGCCTCACACTTAAAGAAAACATTGTACCTGGTTGTTACGTTGGCTAATGTCCAGAAAACACCGATACCCTTGTAGTTAATATCACAAAATCTCTAGGGTAACTTAGTACCTAGCCTTTGTTCTGGCCAAATCTCTCAGATACCATAATAGTAATATATTATGTCGTCACTATGCTAAACTCAAAACTAATAACAATAATAATAATAATAATAATAATAATAATAATAATAATAATAATAATAATAATAATATATTACGTCGTCACTACGCTCGACTCAAACGGATAATAGTATTATTTTATGTCGTCACTACACTCAATTCAAAGAGATAATAGTAGTATAGTATGTCATCACTACGCTTAACTCAAACAGATAATGGTGATATATTATGTTGTCACTATGCTCAACTCAACGAATAATAATAGTATATTATGTCATTATTATGATCGATTCAAATGGATAATAATGATATATTATGTTGTCACTACACCCGAATCCAAACGGATAATTGTAATATGTTATGCCATTACTCAACTCGAATAATGGTTATGGTACCACTCCGTTGGTTGGCTTTAATAAGAATATTTATTTAAACATAATTATATATTTATTATAATTATCTAATAAAGTGTTGGGACTCCATTCATTTTATAAGTATATAGTTATATAAGAAAATGTTGGACTGTATCCAACAAACCTTCATTGATGTCATTCTCAGTTAGTCTACTCTTAAAATCACTCATTTCCTGAAGTATACCTTTCAAATAGGGATACACTAATAGTATATAAGATGAATGAGAATTAAGGAAGCCGGAGCACCTAGGAATAGTAGAACACTATTTTCAAAGAATAAAATATAAAACCTGTGAACTCACTAACATTATGTTGAACCTTTCCAAACTCACATGTATTCTTAGGAAACCAAGTAGATTACACCATCGGATGAAATGGTTGACCGACGAAGCTACCGATGACACATTTCGTATTAGAGATTCTAGTATTATAGAAACATATATAGATGTAACTTTTTTATCCATAATGGAAGTGATATTTATGGTATATATAATGTTTTGTACTGTTCCATGTATGTTCAGTGATTGTGATCCAACATCCTAATGTCGCATAGCCCGATGTTTCCACCACCGTCCGGGAGTGTGATAGTGCCCCATGTACGACGTGGAATTTACTATGATTGATTCAGGTCAAAGGATATCAAGGCAAAAGTTGTATGGAATCAGGACATGGTATAGTGATTAGTCTGAATTCAGGAATCAAGGATCAATATCCTCCTGTAGGCTCTTGATGGAATGACAATGGAGAGACAGGGGTATCAGAATAATAGTGGTTCAGGATGTCCCCCATAAACGTCAAATTTTGAAGCTCCTTAATGGGACTTGCAACTGGTTTGAAAAACTCGCTTCTGAGGCCAGGTGCTTTGGACTATGGATGATGGAAATTATAATTCATCCTTTCATTTGCTTCAAGAACATCAATGGCGTTATGCAAAGTATCAATCTTAGCATCAAGACGCATATTATCATCAACCAAAAGACTTCTTTCCCTAAAAAAATAGAAAACTTGTCATTTAAGATGATACATTCATCCTTAACTATTACAATTTATCTTTCTATAGACTCTATCTTAAGCTTGCGGTCTTCAAAACGTATCTAAGTCCGGTTAATTCACTATCCAACTTCTCACTCACATTTATGGCATACTTACAGGCTTTTAAAATAACTCTCATATCTGTTTCGATTTGAGTTAGATAAGGTTCAAAAATAGATATTTTTTTTCATAGATCATACATTTTACTTGTTGGATGATGCTTCTGCATGGTGGGTCATTTGTTGCCATGTAGCAGTAGTTGGGCTCATCCTCCTCATCTTCATCTTGTAAAAAAGATGATCAATATCCTTCAACACACTCAACAATTTGCCTAGCCATTAGACACTTATTTCTCCTAGAGTATCCATCCTTCTCATCCCTTGATGGCCAGTAACCATACACATTCTGAGAAACAATATTAACAAATGCTTTCTCACTCTATACTAGCTCTTGTTATGATGAGCATAGTAAGTAGTGTCTTTTACTTTTGGTTTATAAGGTATTTGAACCTGAAAAATCTCTTGCATAGTGGTTTCCGAGACCACATTGGTGGCAGGTGATTCTGGGTTTAACCAAGGTTGGAATGTCTTGTGGTTCTGAAGTTTGATTCAGAATGTTTGGCCGGTAAGATGATGGGTTTTCAATAGCCTTGACATAAGGCAGGGGATTTTTTGGTGAGGAGCTTGGAATCTGCTCGGAGGTGGTTTTTGATTGTTGTTCCATGGTCTCATGTACTTCATAGATAACATATTGAATTCTTGTTGGAAACGAAGTTCAACATATAGAATTGGTGGAACATATTGAAGAGGTTGAACAAGTTAAACAAATCAAAATGGATTAGAAACAATAGGATTTGGAAGTAGTGGATTGACTGAATTGTCGAGGCAAGAGGATCGCCAGAGAGTTCTATTAAGGTTTTAGTACCATTAGACTCATGACCTTACAGTTCATCGAACAATTGATAGAGCTTTAGTTTCTTCGGAGATCCATTACTATGAAGAAAAGAATTGATGTTGCCCCATCCTTTTCCAAGACTATTGATCTTTAAGTTGTATTCAATAGGAGTTCAGACCGCACCATGTGCAATCAGGTTGTTAACCACTATTCTATACCAATTTTGATTCTGAGGCTATAGATTCTCTAGGAATTGTAATGAATGTATCAAAATCATTCACCATAGAGGTCAAATGCTTGTCATTCATATTTTACAAACCTTCAAATAGATCTTGAAAAGTGTCCCATATCTCCTTGGATGATTTGCACAAGTTGATGTTCTCAAAGAGAGATGGTGGAACACCAAACACCATTTTGGAAAATTTTATTTGATCGAAATGGAGCTTTTCAACATCATTAGATGTTAGATGTCCAGGCATGAGTTCATATTGATCCATGAGAGTAGCAACATCATCTCTAACCCTTTGCCTAATCGGGACATGAGAACTTTCTTTGAAAACCGTCAAAATTTGAGATAGTTCTAGATTTAGATAAACTTAGGTGCACGTATATGCATAACACATAATAGACTTAGTAACTAGAATCTATGTTATAACCTACTAGAAACTTGGAAACAATTAGAAACAATGGATAATGTACTTAGATTTCACATTGATATGTGAATTCTACTACTATTTAACTGCAGTGACTATCCATATTCGGGTCACTCTTTTACTCGAACACCTTTTCATGAATGATATACACACATCATCTACTTGACCTAGTTGTAGAAATTAGCTCCTAGTCTCGTAGGAACTTAAGTCAAAGTTGAAACTAGAACTAGTATACTTAATTCTTCAATTTCGCTTGAATCTCAAAACCACTGCATAAAAATGCCAGTAAACCGATAAAAAATAAATTACAAACATTATTTCAAACTTGAATAAGAGTTATGAAACTCTAAAATAGTTTGAAGTCTCAAAATTTAATTAATTTTGATATCCAAGGACTTACAAACTCCTTAAAACCCCTAAAAATTCTAAATTTTTATAAATCTAATATCAAAATTTATAAAAATGGTTATGAAACTTATAATAACATCATAGAATAATTAAAATTTGGAAATACATTCAAGGAATATATAAGTTAAAATATTCAACATATATACTTAATTATTAGTCTAAAAATCAAGGGTTTTATGCATAAAAACTTGGTTAAGTTGCATCTTTTATAGATATTTGATATTTTTATAATATATTTAAATTTTATAAAGATAAACGAGAAAGAGAGAGGGATATTAAACCTCATAAATTCAGTCTCTCTCCTCCCCATAATCTCTTCCTAAAATCATAATCATATCCCTCATTTCCCACACTCCACCCTTATATTTCTCTCTCTATAAACTTCTCTCCTCCATCTCTCAAGAAAATATGAAGTTAGAAGCAGAATCTATGGGAGAGATTTCTCCAATCGATAATTCATGAGTCTACATGCATATCGATATTTTGGTGGACGATTTTGGTGGAGTAAAACCTTAAAGAGATGACGAGGGAGATGAGCTCTCCAGAGAGATAGAATCACTCTTTTCTCTCTTTTCTTCTCTCTAAAACCCCCATTCTTTCCCCTCTCTCTAACCCACAAAAATATTCAGTCATGAACATCATTTTACTCAAAAAAATGTTCATCATCTAGTGTTATACATCAAGGGAAAATCGAATCCCTCACGTTTCCTTTACTTTACTATCAAAGATTACAAGTTTCTTACATTTTCTTGTTCTTCTACACCATTCTTTATGAACCTTCATGTTCATAACCATAAATTTCGGTTTTGATGATGATGGTGGTGGTAGGATTTCACCCAAAAACAACATGCATGTTGTAAATGGTGAAGTCCCATGACCAAAACCTAAGTAAAAATCAACAGAATGCACTTTTCTACAAGTTTTGGTGGAAAATCACCACATGCACCCTAAGTTTTCTTACATAAACGACTTTTGAACATTTCAAACTCATGAATCGTCTTCAAACCAACATGCATGTAATGAGCTTCAAGGTTAGATGCTAGATGATTAAAGTTTGTTGCTAAAAGCTTTCAAAGATGTTCATAAGGGATTTATTCAGAAATAAATACCCAAATCTTCTTTTCTATTAAAATCCTATTAAAATGAGAAGTTCTACAAACTTTCATAAAGATAAATTTTCTCGAATTATGATAATTATTGCAAGAAAAGGTAGCAGAAATTCACATAAAATACTATTTGTGGTCAATAAATTCTGGAAAAATTCTGATATTACCCATACACTGATTAAAGACGTTTCATGAATTTTCATGCATTTATGTGATCGTCTTCTATTGATTTCGAATTTATTTTTGTTGAAGAAAAATAAATAGTAAAATTATGTTATAAATGTCCAAAGCCATATTTAATAATTTTCACATCTTATGGACATAAGACTACATGCACAAATTTACAGATTTTTCTATGAGTACTTCGTATGAGGAAGTTATGATGTTTCTAAGTTTTGGCTTAGTAGTATGCAGCCCAAAGTTCGAATTTTAGATCGAGTAATTTTTAGCCGAAACAACATAAACGAGAATCGAAGATCTTATTGATAGTAGTTCAATGGTAAAAAGGCTGACGAAAACGGATGTCGGATGAAGAAGTTATGAACTTTTAACGGACTTTTCCTGTCGCGGCCTGTTAAAAGTACAACTTAAAAAAAATGAAGTCAAAATTAGCCGACGGAGTCTAAACGAAAGTTGTAGAGCATACTTTCACCTACGCATGGAAATAAACAACATCAAAAATGGAGTTCATATGCAAAATTTAAGGATTTCTGAAGTTTGGAAGGTGGGAGTACGTCCAGTGTACTCGTATGTGTGATCCGGAGTTGGCCACGTTACCTACTTCCTTGCATGCGACACGTATCTTGTACCATCGACACGTCCGAAGCCACTAAACTTCTATGCCTAGTGTACTAAGTTGTACGCCCAACGTAGTGGCTATTAAGGATGTACGCCCAACGTACCTTGGATTTATGCCCATCGTAAATCGTGATTCATCCCCTATAAATAGCGGACGATGTCTTCCAATTTTGTTTACAACTTTCATTCTGTCTCCCCTATACTTTCTTCTATATTGCAAAAGCTACCCCCAAGCCTATTATATCATCCCTAATACCCGAAGCAAGTCCCGAAGCCCCGAAGATCCTGAGAAAAGAGTTTTTCAAAGCGAAAATTTGCCTACGTGAAGCCCGGTTCTTGAGAAAAAATTCGGGTTTCATCGAAAAATATTGTTTTTAGGGACGAAGTGTTGTCCAACCGCCGTCTTATCAAGTGAGTGTATAATCACTTTCTCCTTACACATAGATATGAAGTATTTTATATAAAATACGTGCTATGTGTATATATGTTGTTTGTTTATTTGAGATGGATGTTGAATGAATGTTTTATACATGTTTAATATATATATATATATATATATATATATATATATATATATATATATTATCTACAAATATGTTGGGCAAAACATGGGTAGATGAAAGAACGTTTTATATAGATTTTAAAATGGTTATGTATTTTACATCTACAAATATGTTGGGTAAAACATGGGTAGATAAAGAATAATGAATGAAAGTACGGATTAAATGTATGTTGGTAGCTATGAATTTAGTACGATATAGATGTACGTTGGTAGCTATGGATTTAGTACCTTGGCAGCTATGGACTTAGTGCTTGTTGTATAAATCTCGGGCAGCGATGGACTTTGTGCCTATCCCTTTGATTACCTTGGAAGCAATGGACTTAGTACTTGTTGTATAAACCTCGGAAAAATGATGGACTTCGTGCCTATTCCTCAGAATAAAGAATAGATGTTGGTAGCTATGGATTTAGTACTGTATAGATGAACATTGGTAGCTATTGATTTAGTAGCTTAGCAGCTATGGACTTAGTGCTTGTTGTATAAATCTCGGGCATCGATGGAATTCGTGCCTATTCCTTAGCATAATCCTTAGGAATGAATGAATGGACAACATATGATTCTTAAGGTCCTTATGAATAAAGGAGATAATGGGAATGGGAAATTGGGTTGATTATTTGATGTTTAAACATAATAAATTTATTTATTGTGGGTTGAAAATCCTATATGCTCACCAGGCTCCCAAGCCTGACCCACTCAGCTTTCTAGATTACAGGTAGTGGACCCAGAGCATAGTTGGACGATGACGAGGCATTTTGGATTAAAGGCTAGTAGATGTGGACTGTAACACCCATAAAATTCAAGCCAATTTAAAACATTTTAACCCATTCAAAAACTATTAAGTTATACAATTTGTTTTTAAAATAGTTTAAACATCAAAGCATTCCCAGAACCAAATCACAAAGTCATGAATATGAGGAGCGGTACGATCACCCCTTTGCCTTGCCACGATCTCCTGATGTACCTGAAACAATAAACTGAAACTGTAAGCCCGAAAGCTTATTGAGTTTTCCCCAAAATACCAACCACATACAACCATAATCATATCATATCATATCATATCACAATACAGAACAACCATGCCTCTTAAGTCTGCAGTGTGACTGGTCCGCCCTCAACAGGCCTTCAGCCCACCTGGTCCACTCTCTGAGTCTACCATATGACTGGTCCTCCCGCACTGGGCCCTCAGTTTATCTATATCTATCTCGAGCCTTCAGTATGATTGGACCGCCATACGGGCCTACAATCTATCCGGACCGCTGGTAGGGTATGTTGCTCTTCAGCACAAAGCAGGACTGCCTCAACCTAAACATTCAAGCAAATAACCATGTGCACATATAACAGGTAATCACATAACAGTCCATAGACAAACAAATCAATCTAATAGATCATAAAGCATAGCAACATACTAACCATGATACCAACCTAACTGGCGACTAACATAGCATCAACCTATATACTATCGCACCCGATCAAGTTTCTGTAACCCGATATGGTCGATGCTAGAATTTTTCAGATTACTAAAATGGGGTGTTATCATGAGTTTCTGATGTGTTTGTACACCCATTAAGTCATAATATAAGTCTTAGAATTAATGACTTAATTTAATAACATAAACGGAATTAATTCGAAAACGACGTGTTTTATTAACGGAACGAGTTATAATAACGGAAAGAATTTTGGGTTGTCACATTATCCCCACGTTAGAGGGAATTTCATCCCGAAATTCAAGATTAAGATACAAATCAGGGATCTGGAAATAGATGCGGATACTTTTGTTTCATCGAGTCTTCATGCTCCCAAGTGAATTCCGGTCCCCGCTTGGCATTCCAGCGAACCTTCACTATCAGGATGCGACTTTGCTTCGTCCGTTATCTCTCGATCCATGATTTCGATTGGTTCCTCCACAAATTTTAGGTTTTCGTTGATCTCGATCCCGTCCAGAGGGATCACAAGGGTTTCATCGGATAAACACTTTTTAAGGTTCGAGACGTGAAAGACAGGGTGGATTTTACTAATCTCTTGGGGTAGTTGAAATTTATAGGCTACAGGACCGATCCTGGCGAGGATCTCGAAAGGTCCAATGTACCTTGGGTTAAGTTTCCCACGCTTTACAAAACGTACCATGCCTTTCCAGGGCGAGACCTTCAACAGGACATGGTCTCTAACCTGGAACTCCAGAGGTTTCCGTCGTATATCGGCGTAACTATTCTATCTATCTTGTGAAGCTTTTAATCTTTCCTGGATTTGGATGATCTTTTCGGTAGTTTCGCGGATAATTTCAGGACCAATGAGAGCACTGTCGGGGAATCCACTCTTGGCTAGCTGCGTGTCTCCTACCTCGGCCCAACACAGAGGGGATCTGCACTTGCGACCATAGATGTGTGTCCCACGACTTTCCAAAATCAATGACACATGCTCTAAGCAAGTCTTCAAGGGTTTGGATAGTTCTCTCACTTTGTCCATCTGTCTGGGGATGATAAGCCGTGCTCATGTCTAGCTTGGTTCCAAGAGCTTTCTGAAGGGACTGCCAAAACCTTGAGGTAAACCTGCTATCTCGATCAGAGATAATGGACGCACGTACACCGTGCAGTCGGACTACCTCCTGGATGTAGATCTGTGCGAGTCTTTCCATTTTGAATGATTCTTTGATCGGAATGAAGTGAGCGGATTTTGTCAAACGATCGACAATTACCCAAATGGTATCGTACCCACTCGGACATTTGGGTAACTTGGTGATGAAATCCATGGTAATCATCTCCCATTTCCACTCGGGTATCTCGGGCTGATGGAGCAAACCCGAGGGTTTCTGGTACTCAACTTTCACCTTGGCGCAAGTCAGGAACTTGCTCACGAATGTAGTTATCTCGGCTTTCATGTTGGCCACCAGTATTGTTTCTTGAGATCCAGATACATCATGTTCGAACCTGGGTGAACAGAGTATCTAGTCTTGTGCGCTTCTTCCATTACAATCTCCCTGAATCCTCCGAACTTTGGGATCCAGATTCGGTCCTTGAAACAGTAGACCCGTCACCTCTGATCTCAAGTTTCTTGTCCATTCCCCTCAAGGCTTCGCTTGACACGTTATCGGATTTGAGAGCTTCTAATTGGGCTTCTCGGATTTGCATGGATAAATGGGAATGGATAGTCATCGTCAGCGTCTTCACTTTTCGGCTTGAACTATCCTTTCGGCTAAGGGCATCTGCCACCACATTGGCCTTGTCGGGATGGTAGCGGATTTCACACTCATAGTCGCTAAGTAGTTCTATCCATCGCCGTTGCCTCATGTTTAAGTCTTTCTGATCGAAGATGTGCTGCAGGGTCTTATGGTCAGTAAAGATAGTACACTTGGTTCCGTAGAGATAATGTCTCAAAATCTTCAGTGCAAAGACTACAACACCTAACTCCAGGTCATGGGTGGTATTGTTGACCTCGTGTGACTTCAGCTGTCTCGAGGCATAAGCAATTACTTTTCCTCTTTGCATAAGCACACAGCCTAAGCCCTGATTAGACGCATCACAATAGACAACGAAGTCCTCTGTCCCTTCGGGTAGGGACAGAACAAGTGCGCTACACAAGGCTTGCTTTAATGTCTGAAACGTTGTTTCTTGCTTTTCACTCAAGCAAAAGGGTACACCTTTCTATGTCAGAGTGGTTAGGGGTTTGGCGATTCTGGAAAAATTCTAGATGAATCTTCGATAATAGCCGGCGAGACCCAAGAATTGACGGATTTCTGTGGGTGTCTTCGGTGTCGACCAATTCTCTATCGCTTTAATCTTGGAAGGATCCACATGAATACCCTCCTCGCTCACCACGTGACCGAGGAAAGTCACCTTTCGGATCCAGAATTCACACTTGGAAAATTTTGCGTACGGCTTTTCGAATCTGAGGGTTTCCAACACTAACCTCAAGTGTCGTTTGTGATCTTCTTCGCTTCTAGAGTAAACAAGTATGTCATCAATGAATACGATGACGAACTTGTCTAGAAAAGGGTGACACAACCAGTTCATCAGGTCCATGAACACTTCCGATGCGTTGGTTAGACCGAAGGGCATCACTACGAACTCGTAGTGTCCATACCAAGTCCTGAAAGTTGTTTTGGAAACATCACTCTCATGAACTCGTAGCTGATGGTACCTTGACCTATGGTCTATCTTTGAGAAGTAGCTGGCTCCCTGAAGTTGATCGAAGAGGTCATCTATTCGCGGAAGAGGATATCGGTTCTTGGCGGTCAACTTATTTAGTCACGATAGTCGATGCACATTCGGAAGGATCCATCTTTCTTCTTTACAAACAAAATCGGAGCTCCCCAGGGTGAGGAACTCGGTCTGATGAACCCTTTGCTGAGTAGCTCGTTGAGTTGGCTGGATAACTCCTGCATTTCTACTAGAGCTAAACGATATGGAGACTTGGCTACGGGGGTAGCTCCAGGGATTAGATTGATGCGAAACTCAACTTGACGTTCAGGAGGAATTCCCGAGAGCTCTTCGGGAAAGACGTCAGGAAAGTTGCAGACTTCGGGGATGCTCGCGAGATCATTAACTTCCTGTTTCTCATTAATGACATGAGCTAGGAATGCATGACACTCCTTTCGCAGAAGCTTTTGAGCTTTGATGCAGGAAATGATACGAAGATTAGAGCTAAGCTTGTCTCCATAGATCATGAGAGTCTGACTAGATGGAAGGTTGAGATGGATGGCTTTTTCGTAACAAAGGATATCAGCATGATTGGGACTCGACCAATCCATGCCAATGATGACATCAAAGCTCTTTATGGAAACTGGCATAAGATCAATGGGAAAAGAATGGTCGTTCAGGGTAAGGATACAACCTATGAAGATATCGCTAGCGTTTTCTTTCTCACTGTTAGCCATTTCGACAGTAAACTTTTCGGTTAATGGTTGGGAATTATGTTTAAGGTTATGTTTGAACGAATGACTAACAAAGCTTCTTTCAGCACCCGAATCGAAAAGAATACTAGCATAAGAGTTGTCGAGAAGGAACGTACCCGAGACAACGGTGGGATCGGCGATTGCCTCCTCTCGTCCCATGGCTAGGACTCTCCCGGTGTTATCAGTTGTCGTCTTCCTAGGGCAGTTCCTCTTGAAATGCCTGACTTCTCCACAATTTTAGCAGGCCTGACCAACACCTACTCCGGAAGATTGGTTGGTTGATTGGGCTGGTGCTTTGCAAAATCGGACCGTATGTACCTTTTTACCACAGTTGGCGCATGATAGCTCACGGCAGGGGCCGAGGTTATGGTGGTATTTACACTTTTCACACTGAGGAAGGTTACCAGCATACCTACTAGTAGGTGTTTGAGCTGTGGATCCCACAACAGAAGCAACAACAATAGGGGTAGTAGCAGCATGGACTGCTACAGTCTGCTGTTTCTTTGAGGATCCTTGAGAAGGTTGCCCTTTCTTCTTCTTCCAAAACTTTCCTTTCTCACCACTCCTCTTGGTCGGTTCAGGAGTGGTGGTTGTTTCCTCAACATCATCATTGTGGTCCATCAGGGTTTGGGCTAAACTTTTGGCGTTGTCATATGTATCCGGTCTCGTAGCTAATACATTTCCTTTGGTCAGTTGGGTCAGCTCCCAAATAAATCTCTCTATCTTCTTACTCTTCGGGGTAAGCAATCCCGGACAGAGTAGCGCCAGGTCATCAAATCTCAAAGTGTATGTGGCAATATCGGAACCCTTCATCTTCAGGTTCCAGAGCTCGTGCTCTAACTTCTGTATATTGCCCCGAGGGCAGTAATCAGCTAGAAGAAGTTCTTTCATGGGTTCCCATCCCATAGCATTGGCTACAGGTAGGGTCAAGGATTTGACTCGACCGTTCCACCAAGTCAACGCTTTATCAATAAAGGTGCAGGTGGCAAACTTTACTTTGTCAGATTCCGAACAGGCACAGATTTCAAAGATAGATTCGATTTTCTCGAACCATCGGGTGAGGGAAATGACACCTCCAGTGCCATCAAAGGACGTGGGTTTTGCGTTCATGAAATCTTTATAGGAACCCTCCTTTTGGTGTCCCTGGCTACCTTCCTGATTTTGAGGCTGGGGACCACCTCCTGAACCACCGGGGTTCATTTGAGACATGGCGGCTGCTACTGCGGCAGTAACAGCTGCCTGGAACATCATAGGGTCAAATTGAGGAGGAGGTGGTGGCGGAGGAGGATTGTTGTTCTTTGATCGGGGTCTCTTTCTTGGAGGCATCTTGATCTATAAAGATCGGGAAAGAGGGGATGGTAAGTCCTCTGAATTGGATCAAGAGATATGACAGATATTAAATTCTATTAAGCGATAAAGCAGGAATGAGTTATCAAAGCGGATAAATTATTGCTAAAAGAATGATCAAAAAGCAACGTTGGAGTGAGGATTTCTATAACAAAGTTGGCTCTAGAAATACTCCCATAGTATTTCGTGATTGGCTGCGAGGACGGCTCATTGTTTGGTATTGGGTAAGTTTTAGGCATGCCGCATACCACAGTCACTCCCAAGCACATGTTGGCCGTGTCTCGAACGAATATTGTTGGCCAGGCTATATTGATCCTAGACACGACTACATAACTTCCCAGGTTTAACCGCAGCATACAACACCCATTTACTTATGTTTTGTTCTACTTCTAGTTACGGATCTCGAGAGTTAGGTATACTTATATACTTTTTGAAAATACTTATATTTTAAAGTATACTTTTAGTTCAGAGCACTTAGGCCCCTTAGTGTTTATAGTCTTATACCATGTAAGGTTTGGTATACTTAGTTTACTATAAACAAGGGCTCTGATACCAATTTATCACACCCCGAAACCCAGTTCGGAAACGTTCCGGGGCGGAGGTGACTTCATGTTGAATACCATAATCAATGTACATAGTAAGCAAAGTAAACAACCATTACATTACATATGAAAGTTTACATTTGTTTGAAAGCCAAGTGTTACAAGTGTGATACATATGTATATATATGAACAAAAGTAAGACGTGTCTTCTACGTACTCCGTCTTCGCTAAAAGGATCATCGGGTACCTGTCTAATGCGGACCTGAGAATACAAGCAGTTTGAAAATCAGCATAAAGCTGGTGATTTCATAAGCGGTTTTGTTTTCTGAAAATGTACAAGTTTCCTTTCGGTTTCTGAAAAAGTTACGAACCCAAGAAAATCCCATATTTTCTTATATGTAAATTTTAGTTAACTGTTTTGTTACACGATTCTGGTTATGTACAATTGTTATCCCAGGATAATCCCATATTTTCCTAAAAGTTGGTTACCGATCCGAAATGTAATGTAAAAGATGTAGACTGAAAACCTGGTTATCCTTGTGAAATGTATTAGTTTTAACACGTATATAAAACTAATAGGTACAAAGTAAACTAGTTACTAAATCCATTATTACTAAAAAGTAAATCTCTGTTATCCAAATTGTGAGTTCCATAACCATATGATAGACTAGATATGGCAATAAGTAGTCCAAATCACTTTATGACTTTCGTCACCCTTGAACCTTTCGGTTTGGCTGTAGCTAGCAGCCAGGTGCGGGGTAGTCAGCCCCGTAGGCATCTATACACTCAAGTCACGCTCCCTATCTAAGATATTCTGGCTACAGAAGCGGTCCTCCACTCACGTATCTTTGTGGAGTGTTCCTGAGGACGTGTCTCCAATTTATAGGAATAACAAATTTACTAGTAATAATATAGAAAGATCCTATTACAAATAATGATCATCCACTCGCGTATCTCTATGGAGTGTTACCGATGACAAAACAATGTACTAGGTTTCATGTTCAAAGTTCAAAGGTTATGCTTTTAACTGTTATAATGTGGAAAACCATTTGTGAAAATATAAAATACAAAATTTTATAACGTTTTTCACAAATAATATGATAATGTGTTCTGCAAGCTCAAACGGTTGTTTGTTACGACTGTCAGTGTTAAAAGCATATGAAGCATGAAATATAACACATGTAAAACAAGTTTTGAGTACAAGTATTCCTTGTACTTTGCTTGTATTTGTCACACCCCAAAACCAAGAACGGCGGAAACGTTCTGGGGCGGAGGACGTCATGTACAGTATCACAACAATGAAAACTAGTAAACAAGCAACAACATCATCCATTGCATTAATAATTTAATTATTATAAAAGTGTTTTGTCAAATTTTGATAAACACTATAGCATAAATCAAAATGAAAGATGAGTCTTGAACAAGCTCCATCTTCCCTTCTCCTTGCATCAGTACCTGTCTATTATGACCTGAGGATACAAGTAATTTTGAAAGTGAGTATCAGCTTTGAAGCTGGTGAGATCATGAGTATTTAGTGTCTTAATTTGTATGTAAGAATTTGTAAGTAAATGTATTGTAAGTATGAAAATGTTTGTAAAACAACTGTAAACGTTTGAAAAACTCTAGAAATCCCTATGATTCCTACTATTATATAAGGGTGTCTTCTACCAAGACCTAACTGTTCTCAATGTAGTCTTCTACCAAGACTTAACTGTTCTATATGTTCGTCTCTTGTAAAAGTGTGTAATTTTCCCAAGTGTAACTATCATTATCAAAATATAGTTTTTACATTTATAGTTTAAGTGAAAAGATCACTAAATACATGTACGGGGAAAATTAATGTAGTACAAAAACGTAGCGCTATAAGAACTACTGCTGTAATAACTACCTTAAACCGGATTTATATTAAGGCATCATGTGATTAATTGCACCCTACTATCGACTGGTAACAACGACATAAGAATGGTCGTAATAAGGAATGACGTTTGGCACCCGCAGACCTGCAGGTCCGGCTATAGCTAGCAGCAAGGTGTAGGATAGTCAATCCAGTATAGATCCATACGCAAACTCACACTCTCCCTTCAAGAGACTCTTGCTACAACTCGGGCCATGACATTTAAGGCATGCTCCGATACAGTGGATCACAATTTTTATGAACGTATTAATGTAAGTGTAATGTACGGAAATGTTTGACGTGTGCTAGCTGTAATGTGTGTTCTCTCTCTATCTAGCAAGTATAGTAATGTACTCGTTCTAGTATCGTTGTATATGTTCTCTTCCTAGTATAGTTGTATATGTAACATACTGTAATGTTCTAGAAAGTATTGACTCATGAATGAACTGACTCATTGTATGATATCGCGTTCTAGTAATTGTTCTAGTATCTTCCTAAACTACCCATATGGTAGTTTACTAGTAATATAATTGGTACGTATGGACATGGATGTATACCCTTGCTACCCAAGGGCATGGGATGAACTGGAAGGACCTTTTATGACTATATGTGTACACATGATATATAACTAATATTTAAACGACCTTCGGACGAGTACCCGATATCCCACCAGACCACATCTCAAGCGCGAAAAGGAAATAGGGTGGATAGCCTTCCTAAGTCTTTTAAACATTTCTTATATAACTATACATATAGAGGCATGCAATTTATAATATAAAAGCATAAATAAGTTTTGTAAAACATTTGAACATAATTATTATTTTCAGAAAAGATCGACTTGATGTCAACCTATAAAACAGTTTGAAGGCATAGGTTTGATAAAACAGTTTAGTATAAAGAAACATTTGTTTGAAACACAATTGTAAATAAGTTTGAAATGTAATATACAGAGTAAAATGTACAGTGTAATAAGGAGTTTAAAACATATAAAATGTTTATAAAAAAATCATTTGAAGGAGACTGTTTCGTAAAACGGCTAATGAGTAGCCAATCATTTGAATGTTGCTTATTAATCACATGTGATTGATATAATAATTAGCATAATTCTACTTGTATCCCCCCCATAAAACATTTAAAAACAGTTTAAATCATTGATTAAGGGGTATGAACTCACCTGCAGTAAGTGACTGGAATTGAACGGACTGTTATCGTAATGAAGGATCGGGCAAGTGCTTGGTGTCAAGTGAAGACTTTAGACACACACAATGATCCTACTTACATATGGAGATATATGTATATAAATAATTAGTGATTTAAACACTAATTATACAAGTATAAACATTTTAACGCGAGGAAAACACTTTTGGTCAAGTGCTAGGAGGCTAATGGGTTTCAACAAAGGAGTGCAATGCCCCTAATGGGAGTTTATGGTCTAATGGCCATATGTTTTGGAGTTTACAGCCCAGGGGAGTAAACTCCTGGCCGTAAACTCTCAACAAACTCCCTAATTGAAGCTTAGAATTATTACAACTCTAGTGGTGAATTGTTTCAAGGCTCAATCAAGTGTTTGGGCTTCCTATTAACTCCTTTGAGGAGTTTACGGCCCTGGGACCATATCCCTATGGATTTTACGGCCGTAAACTCCCTTGGGAGGGTGTTTATGGTGTTTTCAAGTCTCAAACATTTCAAGGTTATGATCGATGTTGGGTTCTAGGCATAAGGAAGGAATTAGGGTGTCATTTGACCCCTTTATAGGTGTTTACGGCCCAAGAACTTGTCTTGGCCATAAACTCCTTAATACATGTGATTCCTTATGTTTTCTAGGCTATAAACACTTTAGAGTACTTGTCCTAATTTAAGCCTAAGCCTTAGGAAGTGTTTCAAAGCATTTTGGCACCTAAACACGGAGTTCATGGCCCAAGAAGCTCCTTGGCCATGAACTCACTTTCATCATTGTTTCTATTTGATTTTGGTGTCCTAAATATGAAATGAAGGCTTCTAGTTCGAGTTCTAAGGCTTTGAGGGTCATTGGAACCCTTTAGGACCTTAAAATGGAGTTTACTCCCCAAGTGTTCTTGGGCGGTAAACTCCCAAATCTTGGGGTCTTAATCCGATTTTGATGATTTCTAGTCATATACACACTAGCATACAAGTCTAAGGTGGTTACAAATCACGGGGAAAGGACTAAGTAGCATTTAAGCCACATATTGGAGTTTACTCCCCAAGAACGTTCTTGGGCGGTAAACTCCCGAGTCTCACAGATTTGATATGAAATTGGTGTTTCTAAACACAATCTAAGCTATATAACATAACTAGATCGAAGTACTCACAATTTGGGATAAAAACCCGAAGATCCTTGAGAGAGAATTTTGACTTTTCTCTAAATGGAATTCAACAAATGAACTATTTGGTTCAGTTTTCTATATATAGTCCTGGGATTTTTGGCAGAAAATATTTCTATTCTCGGAATGAACTCTAATATCCTAGAGTATTGGAATAACAGTGTTGCACAAAACCCTAGTGCATCCACTCTCCTAATATCTCCTTAAGTGAAAAATCCTTAAAACTGCCAAACTTATACTCGAAATCTGAGTTTTCACTGTAACTGCTCTACTTCTATTGGCTTCAAGTGTTTTGTTCAGAATGGAAATTTCGAGTTGTCACATCATCCCCCTGTTGAACGGAATTTCATCCCGAAATTAGAATTTAGGCAAGGAAGTATGTACGAATGATCGTTTCGTGAGGAGGAAACTTCCTAATCGATTGGTTCTAGCGCACCTAAGTGAAATCGGGTTCTCGGTTGGCATTCCAACGAACCTTCACTAACTGGCGACGGCGTTGCTTCGTCCGCTTGACCTCTCGGTCGAGGGTCACTACGGTTCTAATACGAAGGTGAGGATCTCGACGACTGGACTTACAAGAGTCCTAATGGAAAGGTATGGTTTCATGATCGAGACGCGAAGAGTAGGATGTACGTTACTGAGTTCGCGGAGTAGGTCTAGTTTGTGCGAGGCATCAGACCGATTCTGATAAGAATCTCGGAGGTCCTAACTATATTGGATTTAGCTTTCCACGCGATACGAAGCGTATTAAGCCATTCCCAGAGTGAGTAAACCTAAAGAGCTTGGTCACTCACTTAGAATTCCAAAGGTTCCTCTTCTTGCTTAACTTCCCAGTCAAAGGCCACCCCTTGCTGGGTCAAAGTCGTACAGGTTTCTGAAATTTGCGAGGAGTTCTGAATGAACTAAGACGGTAGGTCGGTAAGACCTAGAATTTGGCGAATGACTGTCGGCATCTCTGGTGTCGACAATTGCTCAACAGTTTTGACAAATTGAAAGAGTACTCAAAATTTACCACATTACAACAGTGTGTCATAGAAATTTGACTCTTCAATTTCAAAACTCGTGCCTAGAGAACTTCGTTAAAGTTCCTTTGTAGGAATTGTTTCCATGGGTTTTCTTCTTACTACGAGGGTAGATAAGTAAGTCATTACATGGAGAAATGACGAACTGATCCAAGTAAGAAAGACATACCCTACTCGTTTAGCTCATGAAAGCTATGGGCGTATTGGTCCTATCCGAAGGGTATCACTACGGACTCGAAGTGTTTGTATCTAATTCAGGAGATAGTCTTCCAGACATCTCTCCCTAACACTCGAACTGGTGATATTCGGATCTCAGATCCATTTCTGAAAGTAATTCTTTCCTTGCATTTGCTCAACCATTTCATATATGTGAGGCAGAGATAACGATTTCTAATGAAAATCTTGACGGAGTCCTCGATATCCGAGGCACATACGATGCAATTCGTCGATCTCTGGGAGAATAAGACTGGGGTTCTCTAGGGTGAGAAGCCTAGTCTTCTAATTCTCTTTCTGTGTAGTTCACTAAGTTGTCTGGGCTGTTCTTGTGTCTCCGTAGATGTTTAAGCTATAGGGCAATCCGTTTACGGGAGTCGTACTGGGTTCTAAGTTTGTTCACATGATAATGTGATTACTCGTAGTCTTAAGCAGTTCTCTGTCCTGAAGTTCATATTAGAATTCATACATGGTTTTACAATCACAACTTCGGGTATACGAGTCGTATATAATTAAGATTGAAAAGGTAGTCGAATAACTGATTCTTCTTTAAGCTCACATCCCATCGAGGAAAAAGAAGTTAAAGTGGAATCATCAATTCTAAACCTGTAGAAGCTTGATTATATATCACTCTTATGTATACCTTCCTCAGTGATAGATCAATCACATGAATCCTTGGATTAAACTTGACGTACTGCACGAGTGGTACTTCGGGGATTTCTTCGGAAAGAAATAACTAAGAGGTACTTGTAGTGGTGTTCATTATGATGGCATATGCGGAATTAGAAAGATCTAGTGATTCATCATGTAAAATCAAGAACACAAGGAGTAAATAAATCTTTTTAAGCTCTTATTAGATCTAGAAAGATTATACAAATGGGTTTGTATACAAATTCTCTCTCTAGTCTAACACCCCAAAATGGACTCTTACATAATGGGAGTCACTCACTTCCTATTTATAGGAAAAGACTCAACCCATTTACACATACAAAGAGGAAAGCCTAAACACATTACATCCAAGCATGACTTTGCACCCTAACATTCTCCCCCTCAAAGTTAGGATTGGATGTTCGGCTTTAATCTCCAACGAGCTAGCGCGATCAAGACCAAACTCCCCCTCGAAGTAACACCGGTCTTCAAATCTACAAATGAATATTCGAAAAACCCGAGAAGCTTCGAATACCCATCATTCTCCCCTTTTTTATAATCAAAAAATGATTATAAAACCCACTAAGGATGAGAAGCGTCCGAGGAATAGACAATACAATACTCCCCCTTGATGTGTACCAAAAATGAATCACCAAAAATCTTGCACGGAAAAACAATCACGAAAAAGCCACAAAAAATTTCCAATTTATGAAATTTTTTGACTTTTTGGGTGAAAGTTGCAAGATTTTTCAAAAACCGGGTAGAAATTGTCACTTTCTGAAACTTACAGGGACCCGTTGCGCCAAAAACAGCATAATATGGAAAACTCTCCCCCTTTTCCAAATTTGGGTAGAAAGCGTCAATTTGCACAAACTACAGGGGCCTGAAATGCACTTCTTCATTTTTCAGCAAAAAAATAGTCCTTTTTCGAATTTGGGTGAAAACTGCCAAAAATTCGAAGCCTTAGGGACCATCTTTGAAAATTCTGCCCTTTCTCTCAAACATACGAAGACTTGTACCAAATATGTGAAGCCTCAAACAATTTTCGAAGTTGGGTGAAAAGTGTCAAACATACGATACTTGCTTTAATTTTCGAAGTGTTAAAAATTCCAAGGTTCATGGGCTATTTTTGAAACTTTTTCCTTTTCCATGCCAAAACACACGAAGACTTTGGCAAATTGCAAAACATACGAAGCTTTTTGATGAAAGGGTTTAATTCTTTGTCAAACAGTTGAAACTTCAAGGGCCATAACCGAAACTTTTCTTTTCCTTCTTTCGTTCATTCTCACGGTTTCTTCCTTTCAGTTCTTACGAAGCATACGAAGACTATATTATGAACAGTAATATCCTTCGTATGTTTTTTTTTTCGTTGACCCTTCACATTTTGCAATCTAGATCTCCAAAATCAAATTTACGTTCTTAGGGTCTTCGTTTCTTAGTGTTCTTCCCAAACCCAACACAAGTACCCTTCGAATTTGGAACCCAAACTCTTCGTTTTTTTTTTCAATTCAACGAGATCAAACAACCAAAACCAAGGCTTCGTTTTTAGAGTTAACAACACAAATCAAGCCGTCTACTCTCCAACCCTTTGAATCTAAATCCAAATCACTGTCTCCGTTCATTAACATCAATCCAAAACACAGGAACCCTTCGTATAAATCCCATAAAAATACCCCTTTGTATCTCAATCACCAAAAACCATAACCCATTTTAACGAAAATCATCTCCTTTTCATTAATAAACGAAGCCATTGATTCCAAACTAACAAATCAAGATTCTAAGTCTTTGTTAAGAATCAACTTCTCAATCCTTCGTTATTACAATTCTCTGAAAATCAACCATCCATTTGCTTATGGTTCGTCGACCCAAATCATCAATCGACAACACCAAATCAAAATCTTCAATCGAATTACTGTCGACTTCAAAGGCTTCGAAATCAAAACATTTTCCATTTGACAATCGATCCATCTAAACTTCAAAATCTTAACACAAAGATCCTTCGTACATTAACCCAGTTCATCGATTTCAATCTAACCTCTTCCCAAATCAACACAAAACTTCAAATCAACACATCTATAATGAATCCTTCAAACTCGATCCCAACTCCTCAACTGCTTACAACCATTCGACTGTAAACTAAAGCTTCAATCATCGATTTCCAAAATCAAGATCAACAACCACCAAAATCGATTTAGACTCCTAACAACACAAATCGATTTCTTAACTTCAATCAATATCAATTGACTCAAATCAAGTATAACAAAATTGAAATCGTTTTCAAATCACAGTCAAAATCGATATAAACCTCAGTTAATGAATTGAGGATTTTAGGATCTGAGACTAAAAATATCGATCGACGATTTTGAACCAGATGAAAGAGAACAACGAGAGCAAATAAAAATATAAAGAATCGGATTTACGAACAGATTCTAATAGATGATTGGGCTCAAAAGGAAAATCAATTGGGCTTGAAATATGATGCCAGTACTTGAAATTTTGAGTTTTGGCTTAATCGACATTTGGACTCATGATATGTGAATCATGAACAGTAGCATGATTTTATTTGATTGGGCTTTCAAACATGAATCAGATAAACCACTAATGAAAATGATTTTGGGCTTAAACATGAACAGTAACGAATTTTGGATTTTGAAAGATCTAAAATGATTTTGTTTTGAATATAATCAATAAAAAGAATATTGGATCAACAATGGGGTTGAAACGGATTAGATCCAACGAAACAAATTGATCAAAAATGAAAAACGCAAAGCACAAATCGAAATCATGGATGTTTTGGAATCCATTTGAGAATTTGAGATACCTTTTTGACGAATCGAGTTCCGTTTTCAACAAACGAATCAAATTTGGAAGATCTTTGTTCTTTTGTCGGAATGAGAAAATCTCCAACTCGAACATTGTACCACCCACCATGCGAGATGTACAACTCGTTCTTCGTATTCTTCGTGTTCTTCAACAATCCAAGAACGTCTTCAAAAGAACAACGAACACATTTGGGTTTTGACTTCAAATTCAATGAAACATTTGGAGATTGTTGCTTTGGAACCCAAATTTGCTTCACGGATTTTGGCTTCATAACATATGACGATTTTTGTGAGTAAACCCGCTTATTCTTCCGATTCATCTTCTTCTTCTTTTTCTTTCTCATCTTTTTGCATCTTGAAGACTTGACTTCATGAACAAACCCACTTTCAACAACATGAACATTTTGAGTTTGAATCAAATCTTTTGGAGTTTGATATTTGTGAATTTCTTGAACCACCGGCTTCCGATAAGGAATCATTCCTTCAAACGAATCACAAGAACACAAAATATCATCGGTTTGAACTCCAATCGAGCAAAAAAACTTTTTCATCTTGAAAATCAACTTGAACTCCTTTTTCTTGAACATCAAGAACATCACATTGAACTCCATTATCAAGAACTTCAAGAAATTTAAGAGCACGAAGATCATTTGGGTCTTCAATAAGAGAAACATATTTCTTATTGAACAAATCTCTTTCTTCTCCTTCCTTTTGATTTCTACTACGAACTAATATGGACAAGGCAATTTTATTCAACCATGCAATCTTACAAAGTGGTTGAAATACCAAGCTTCCATGATCATCCTTCAAACCTCCATAAGAAACCATATTCCCCCATGAAATCAATTTGCTTAACACCAACCCATAAAATTGATCTTCATTGACTTTGTATTTCACATCTTTAACGATCACAATCCAAGAATCATATGGCAAACCCACCATGATCACAAAAACTTGATGAATTCTAGAGAGAGAAAGTAATTTTGAATGGGTTTTCTAGAAAGATAAAGTGATACAAACAAGTATTCTAGAGAGAGAAAGTCGAATTATGGATCAAATCAAAGAAAAATTCGACTTCTAGAACACAAAAACACTCTCTAAACACGAAGATCAATGAACAATAAGAATCACTAAATCAAAATAGCCATCGAGGATCTATTCTTGATGAAAATCAAGAACACCCGCTCTGATACCAATTGTAGTGGTGTGGATTATGATGGCATGTGCGGAATTAGAAAGATCTAGTGATTCATCATGTAAAATCAAGAACAAAAGGAGTAAATAAATCTTTTTAAGCTCTTATTAGATCTAGAAAGATTATACAAATGGGTTTGTATACAAATTCTCTCTCTAGTCTAACACTCCAAAATGGACTCTTACATAATGGGAGTCACTCACTTCCTATTTATAGGAAAAGACTCAACCCATTTACACATACAAAGAGGAAAGCCTAAACACATTACATCCAAGCATGAATTTGCACCCTAACAGTACTCCTGGCATGAGTACTTCAGTGTTCTGATATGACGGCTTCCCTGGAAAAGTGATCTAGAAGAAAGAGATGTACGTATGAACTTGTTTTCGTGAGGATCAAATTGAATCGAGTTGTATGATAATTTCAGAATTATACTGAAACTTAAAGACATTAGATTTGAACATAAGGCGTTTACAGACAAAACACAGCCGTGCAACCATGAACAGAGTTACAGTACTTTTAGATTTACCACAAGACTATTGTTGCGAATAAGATATACTACAAAAGACAAGTATACGCAGCACGAGAATCCCTATACAGACAAGATCTCGCAAAAGGTAAGACTCTAGCTGCACTAGTTCTGGAAGGTTTATAAGTTTGTTACAAAGAAACGCCTAAATTACATTAACGATGGTTCCGGAGTAGGCTCTCCTGCGGCTGTGATCCTGAGAATCTTCCCGTCTGCGCCAGAGTTCTTTGCTATAGGGCAATCCTCCTTGAAGTGCCCTATCTCCCCGCATTGGTGGCATGACTGGCTAGTACTAGCTTTGGTGACGGGATTGCGGTGTTTAGCCAATGATATGTGGACACGAGTGCCTTCCTCATTACTCCACTTTGAAAATTGCTTCCTAAAGCGTTCGGCGTTATAACTACTCCCGTGTGTAGGATTAGTCCCGATGAAAGTGACTTGAGTGATGGGTCGTGCCGGTGCTCCACAGCCACGAGCATGGTGCCCTATTTTTAGGCAGTTGCAACATTGCATCTCATGACAAGCCCCATGATGATGGAAACTACACTTATCACACTTTGGGAGTTTTCCCTTGTATGGCCTGCTCGGTACTGGGATGGAAGGGGTTTCCACTTGTTGTTGTTGCATAGCAAGTTTTTGGGATTTCTTGCGTTCTTTCTGGGCTTGACGCTTTCGTTTCTTGTTCTCTGTCTTTCGGCTTTGCGAGCCAATGACTGTTACTGTTTGTTGGTTTCCCGGTTTGGTACTACCATCTAAACTCTCGACTCCTTTTTCAGTCTTGTTTGTGTTGCCTGAGTTGATGTGTGTAAGGAAAGTTATCACAGCAGCTGCTACTACAGCTTGTAATGTAGCGATGTCGATATGGAGTATGGGGGTTTCGTTGCTCGGCTGATTGTTTCCTGATGACGACATGATTTTGTAACACGAAAGATAAGGATTTGTGAGTGATTCAGGTTAACCCTAGATGTACTTAGATTGCTCAAGAAAAGAGTAAGAGTATGTTCTCGAAAGTTTGACCTACATCCCTATGATGCAGTCCTAGCACGGAATGGAAGTATGTTCGCGAAGGTTCACCTACATCCCTATGATGCAGTACTAGTAATGGGTAGAAGTACGTTCGTAGAATGGTCTTAAGACGTTTGTCGTTCAAGCCGAGGTATCGTGGGTTGGTGAATAACAAGATCCAACCACTGAAAGAGACTTGGAAATGTCTCCGGAGATAAATCACTATAGTCCAATGACTTGACTAAAGCAGGTTTCAGATAGACTCTAATGAAAGTATGATAAAAGTACTTGAATGAAGAATGACACAGAAGTTAGCCGGCTGTCAATATCTTTGATATTCACGACGTAAAGATTCAGGAAAATGACCTTGTAAAGGTCTTACATCATATCCAGAGAAGAGAGTTCCTGACAGTATAAAGACTTAACAATAGTACTTACAGTACAAGGTAATTTCATATAAAATGCCACATCAGGCAAAGACAGAAAACGATTACTTTCTAATAAGGGAAGCAAAGTAAAGAGTCTACTACTGACGACGGTCACCCCTCTGGTGAACTCTCAGTTCAGCCAGTTGATGTTCTACATCAAGTAGGTGTCTTTCATACACCCTCTGGTGTACTCGAAGCTCTATGACTTCGGCTCGTGATTTAGCTAGTGCTTGTAGCAGGGTTTCATGGTTTCTCTCTGATCTCTCGTGAGCATCTTCTTAGACGAATGGTGCGGAGGGTATGCATTCTCGCATCGGCGACAACTTCGGTAATCTGATGTAAGGCTGTCCTGCCTTGAATCTCATTTCGGGCCATTCTGCGGACAAGGATTGGCAAGACTCTATCTGCTGAGCCCCCATTTCTCAAGTTGTAAAAGCTTCGGTTGCCATTAAATGGCATGGGCTGATCTTGTCCTTGGCTCCATGTTTCCAAGCATTCCACTCTCTCAGGGTCGGGCCATGAAAAGCCGGACGAGGGTTAGGAATTGGAAAGGGAGCTGCTCGGGGTAGGTTCTCAACGTCTGGTTCGGAGTTAGCATCATACGAAAGGTCTTCATCATGGTGATCATTCAAGGGGATAGGATGATCATTCTATGGTTCTTCTCCAAACCAACCAGCTATGACTTCGTTCGAAAGATACTGGTTGCTGTGGGGATGGAGTCCAGCTATGTTTTCTATGCGAGAATTTAGGGTAAGAGAATAATTATTAGACGAACTATCTAGATAATTATTTAGAAAACCTTCATTAGTTATATCGCTATTTGTGAAGTGCATACCAGCTATGTGTAATCTAAACAGGATAGACCTTCGAATAAGTGACCTTAACTTCGTATTCACACAGAATAGGGGTGAAGTAAAATTTCCACAGATTCTAAGTCTATAACATCCTAATTACATATAGCCTTAGTGTATCCACTTAGCAACTATCAACTTAGTAATGAAGATCTCGTTTTAGTTCTCAAGTATAAAGTACTTATAGTATCACCAAATACTCCTATAGTATTTTAATTTTAATGTTATGTTCTATTGTTCTCACTGTGGTAGGGTTGGTAAGATTTTAGCATTGTTGCAACCACACAATTTAAACTTAGGCACATGCTAGTCAACCCTCGGATAATATAGGCGATCAGGCTATATCTTCCCAGTTTTGACCATATGTCTCTAAGCCCACTTGTGTTGCCCAACAATCGTAATTCTTTTGTACTGTCCTAGTGACACTGATTTTAGTATGAATGCAGGCACGTATACTTTATTAAATATTTTATTATTTAAAGTATAAACTCTTGGTCAGAGTATTTTTAATCCCTTATGTATTTATAGTTAGTATATCTTTTATGGGTTGATATACTTAATTCGCTATAAACAATGCTCTGATACCAATCTATCACACCCCAAAACCAAGAACAGCGGAAACGTTTTGGGGCGGAGGACGTCATGTACAGTATCACAACAATGAAAACTAGTAAACAAGCAACAACATCATCCATTGCATTAATAATTTAATTATTATACAAGTGTTCTGTCAAATTTTGATAAACACTATAGCATAAATCAAAATGAAAGATGAGTCTTGAACAAGCTCCATCTTCCCTTCTCCTTGCATCGGTACCTGTCTATGATGACCTGAGGATACAAGTAATTTTGAAAGCGAGTATCAGCTTTGAAGCTGGTGAGATCATGAGTATTTAGTGTCTTAATTTGTATGTAAGAATTTGTAAGTAAATGTATTGTAAGTATGAAAATGTTTGTAAAACAACTGTAAACGTTTGAAAAACTCTAGAAATCCCTATGATTCCTACTATTATATAAGGGTGTCTTCTACCAAGACCTAACTGTTCTCAATGTAGTCTTCTACCAAGACTTAACTGTTCTATATGTTCGTCTCTTGTAAAAGTGTGTAATTTTCCCAAGTGTAACTATCATTATCAAAATATAGTTTTTACATTTATAGTTTAAGTGAAAAGATCACTAAATACATGTACGGGGAAAATTAATGTAGTACTAAAACGTAGCGCTATAAGAACTACTGCTGTAATAACTACCTTAAACCGGATTTATATTAAGGCATCATGTGATTAATTGCACCGTACTATCGACTGGTAACAACGACATAAGAATGGTCATAATAAGGAATGACGTTTGGCACCCGCAGACCTGCAGGTTCGGCTGTAGCTAGCAGCAAGGTGTAGGATAGTCAATTCAGTATAGATCTATACGCAAACTCACACTCTCCCTTCAAGAGACTCTTGCTACAACTCGGGCCATGACATTTAAGGCATGCTCCGATACAGTGGATCACAATTTTATGAACGTATTAATGTAAGTGTAATGTACGGAAATGTTCGACGTGTGCTAGTTGTAATGTGTGTTCTCTCTCTATCTAGCAAGTATAGTAATGTACTCGTTCTAGTATCGTTGTATATGTTCTCTTCCTAGTATAGTTGTATATGTAATGTACTGTAATGTTCTAGAAAGTATTGACTCATGAATGAACTGACTCATTGTATGATATCGCGTTCTAGTAATTGTTCTAGTATCTTCCTAAACTACCCATATGGTAGTTTACTAGTAATATAACTGGTACGTATGGACATGGATGTATACCCTTGCTACCCAAGGGCATGGGATGAACTGGAAGGACCTTTTATGACTATATGTGTACACATGATATATAACTAATATTTAAACGACCTTCGGACGAGTACCCGATATCCCACCAGACCATATCTCAAGCTCGAAAAGGAAATAGGGTGGATAGCCTTCCTAAGTCTTTTAAACATTTCTTATATAACTATACATATAGAGGCATGCAATTTATAATATAAAAGCATAAATAAGTTTTGTAAAACATTTGAACATAATTATTATTTTCAGAAAAGATCGACTTGATGTCAACCTATAAAACAGTTTGAAGGCATAGGTTTGATAAAACAGTTTAGTATAAAGAAACATTTGTTTGAAACACAATTGTAAATAAGTTTGAAATGTAATATACAGAGTAAAATGTACAGTGTAATAAGGAGTTTAAAACATATAAAATGTTTATAAAAAAATCATTTGAAGGAGACTGTTTCGTAAAACGGCTAATGAGTAGCCAATCATTTGAATGCTGCTTATTAATCACATGTGATTGATATAATAATTAGCATAATTCTACTTGTATCCCCCCCATAAAACATTTAAAAACAGTTTAAATCATTGATTAAGGGGTATGAACTCACCTGCAGTAAGTGACTGGAATTGAACGGACTGTTATCGTAATGAAGGATCGGGCAAGTGCTTGGTGTCAAGTGAAGACTTTAGACACACACAATGATCCTACTTACATATGGAGATATATGTATATAAATAATTAGTGATTTAAAAACTAATTATACAAGTATAAACATTTTAACGCGAGGAAAACACTTTTTGTCAAGTGCTAGGAGGCTAATGGGTTTCAACAAAGGAGTGCAATGCCCCTAATGGGAGTTTATGGTCTAATGGCCATATGTTTTGGAGTTTACAGCCCAGGGGAGTAAACTCCTGGCCGTAAACTCTCAACAAACTCCCTAATTGAAGCTTAGAATTATTACAACTCTAGTGGTGAATTGTTTCAAGGCTCAATCAAGTGTTTGGGCTTCCTATTAACTCCTTTGAGGAGTTTACGGCCCTGGGACCATATCCCTATGGATTTTACGGCCGTAAACTCCCTTGGGAGGGTGTTTATGGTGTTTTCAAGTCTCAAACATTTCAAGGTTATGATCTATGTTGGGTTCTAGGCATAAGGAAGGAGTTAGGGTGTCATTTGACCCCTTTATAGGTGTTTACGGCCCAAGAACTTGTCTTGGCCATAAACTCCTTAATACATGTGATTCCTTATGTTTTCTAGGCTATAAACACTTTAGAGTACTTGTCCTAATTTAAGCCTAAGCCTTAGGAAGTGTTTCAAAGCATTTTGGCACCTAAACATGGTGTTCACGGCCCAAGAAGCTCCTTGGCCGTGAACTCACTTTCATCATTGTTTCTAATTGATTTTGGTGTCCTAAATATGAAATGAAGGCTTCTAGTTCGAGTTCTAAAGCTTTGAGGGTCATTGGAACCCTTTAGGACCTTAAAATGGAGTTTACTTCCCAAGTGTTCTTGGGCGGTAAACTCCCAAATCTTGGGGTCTTAATCCGATTTTGATGTTTTCTAGTCATATACACACTAGCATACAAGTCTAAGGTGGTAACAAATCACGGGGAAAGGACTAAGTAGCATTTAAGCCACATATTGGAGTTTACTCCCCAAGAACATTCTTGGGCGGTAAACTCTCGAGTCTCACAGATTTGATATGAAACTGGTGTTTCTAAACATAATCTAAGCTATATAACATAACTAGATCGAAGTACTCACAATTTGGGATAAAAACCCGAAGATCCTTGAGAGAGAATTTTGACTTTTCTCTAAATGGAATTCAACAAATGAACTATTTGGTTCAGTTTTCTATATATAGTCCTGGGATTTTTGGCAGAAAATATTTCTATTCTCAGAATGAACTCTAATATCCTAGAGTATTGGAATAACAGTGTTGCACAAAACCCTAGTGCATCCACTCTCCTAATATCTCCTTAAGTGAAAAATCCTTAAAACTGCGAAACTTATACTCAAAATCTGAGTTTTCACTGTAACTGCTCTACTTCTATTGGCTTCAAATGGTTTGTTCAGAATGGAAATTTTGGGTTGTCACAGTATTCCCCCCCCCCCCCCCCCCCCCCCGCGAAAACAGTGAAAAACATTGAAAAAGGGTAGGGGTATGAACTCACTAGGCGAGAAAACGTGACGGATTGGATGCTAAGTGTCGGTTCGGGGCTTGATAACGCGTGAGGTTCCTATGTAATATGAAATGATATACAAATGTATCTAATTAGACTTGGAATCACTAATTAGATATGATTATACACTCCAAGACGCGAAAACACTTCAAATCAAGTGTTTGGAGTGACCCGGGTGACATCTACATACGTATAGGGCTTTGGATAATGTGTTTACTCTTCAAAAGTAAACTCCTTATGGAGTTTTCGGCCCTAAGACCAACTCCACATGAGTTCACGGCCATGAACTCATGGATGAGGGGTTTTATGTTGCTAAATGGTCAAATATCACTTGGCGAAGGTTGATATGATTAAATCTAAGGCATAAGAATGGATTTAATCATCAAGGACATTACCAAATGGAGTTTACAACTGTAAACTAGGAGTTTACAGCCGTAAGCTCCTATATGTCCATTCCTTTCAAGATTTGGTGGCCCTAGATCAATCACGTGTGATTCAAACCAATTTTATAAGCCTTAGAATGAATTTGGGGCATCATTTGACTTGTGTATTTGAGTTTACGGCCCAGGAACCCATTCTTGGGGGGTTTACGGCTGTGAACTTCTAAAGGGAAGGTTTTCATCATATCTAAGGCCCCTAAATCGATTGTGGTTGTTTCTAGACTTTAATCCAAGGCTATCGGTGTGTTTAAGTGGCATATAAACACTTGAAATTGAGTTTACTACCCATGATATTGAGTTTACGGCCCAAGCATGTTCTTGGGCAGTAAACTCATGTTTACTCCCCAAAAGTTAAGTTCAAGGTGTTCTAAGTCCGATCCATTAAGCCATTAAGCCATATTTAAGCTCCAAAGGTGGTTTGGAAGGGTTTTATGGCTCAAAAACCCCATCTATGTGTGTTCACGGCCCAAGAGAGTTCCAGGACCGTAAACACATGAGCATCGTCTTTTTTCATAGATTAAACACAAATTTGAAGGCTAAGAATGCTAATCTATGAGCTAGGGTAATTACCTTGATGATTTGGAGCTTTAATTTGATTATTTTGGACCTAAAGCTTGGATTTGAGGAGACAGGTTAGAGAGAGAGTAGTGAGAGAGTGCAAAAGCTTCAAAATGAAGTCTTTTGGGCTTTAAATATGTTCTAATTTCGGGACATGGTGGAATTCTACCCGATACCGACGTTTGACGTGGCTTTTGGTCGCACCCGATCAAGTTGCTATAACCCGATATGGTCGATGCTAGAATTTTTCCGATTACTAAAATGGGGTGTTATCATGAGTTTCTAATGTGTTTGTACACCCATTAAGTCATAATATAAGTCTCAGAATTAATGACTTAATTTAATAACGTAAACGGAATTAATTCGAAAACGACGTGTTTTATTAACGGAACGGGTTACAATAACGAAAAGAATTTCGGGTTGTCACATATACCAGGATACCGACCTAAACCAGGCCACTAACATAATATTGTCCTAATTACCAGGACTCCGATCTAAATAGATCAATAAGCACATCAAACAGTACATGTACAGGTATCAGACATAACTATCTCATAGATCATCGATCATAGTAATCTCTCATAACCAAAACCCCGACCTAACCAGGTCACTAACATACCAATCCTAACGGATCATAAAAGCATGACAACATACTGTCTATCCGGATACCGATCTAACATATCATAACCACATGTAGCATACTGTAACCATGATAACAGCTAAAAGGGTCGGCCTTGGTGCCTTAGACCCTATTGATATAGTGAGGATAACTCACCTTGCAACTACCGAACTGAATCACGAGACCACAATCCCGAAGCACTGCATCAAACTCCAACACCTATATCCATCAATAACCATTGACATAAATATCCAAATTACCATAATACCCCTGAAGGTCAAAGTCATAGTCCTCAGTCAAAGTCAACCTTCCTGGTTGATTCTACTCGCCGAGTCAACCCGTCGACTCGTCAAGTTCCTATACTCAGAACCTCCCACAACGCGACTCAACTCGCCGAGTCGCCCCAAGACTCGTCGAGTCCAACGATCTCCGAGTCTCATCCTGCTCAACTCACAGAGTCGTCCCTCAACTCGCCGATCCAAAGCTTTAACCAAAAGAGGTTAGGGTTCCACGACCAGACTCGTCGAGTCCAAGAATAGACTCGCCGAGTCCAAGGCAATCTTCAACAGACTCGTCGACTTGTTCTTCCAACTCTTCCAGTCCATGCATGTGTTCATACAACTCGTCGAGTACACCTATGTGACCCGCTGAGTCTCTCCAGTTCTCAATCCATTCAGAGGATTTTCGATCCATGCTGAGGCTCCAATCCGTAGATCCACCCTTCTACAACCTATCCCTCACATAAAGTTGCAAACTTTATGTGAAACCAAAGAGTTATAGGCCCCAAACACACTAGGGCTTGGGTTTTGGACAAAAGGGCTTCACCCACAATTCAATAACTAATGCTTTGTGACATTCTGGACCAAAACAAGTCTAGATCTGAAGTAGCAACATCAGATCTGGACTCCAAACCCGAAGTGGATCCCAGTCATACCAAAATGGCCCCAAATATAATACAAGAATAAATCTAGGAGGAACAAAGGAAAGGTAACAGCTCATTACCTCCAAGATGTGCCCAAAACTGCAGTAGATTCTGGATCTACACTACTTTCTTGATGCAAACCCTTTTGATCTTCAAGTTTCTTCCACTAGAACACTTCTCAAAGCTTCAATCTCCCTCCAATAGCCTTATATACCCGAGCTAGGGTTTACTAGATCTTTAAGGGGGCTAAGGGAGCTGAGGGGAGGACATTAAGTCCTTTAAATAGGGTGCAAACCCTAAGATTTGGGTTTTTCTCATCCCAGCACCAACTCGTAGAGTCCAGCTTCCGACTCGGCGAGTTGGTCACTTAATTCGCGACCCAAAACCCGATCCGACTCGGCGAGTAAGCGTACCTACTCGTCGATTCCCTTCTTCGAAATTACACTTTAAACTCCTAAATCGTACTCCTGAAATTCGGGATGTTACAACTCTCCCCCACTTAAATTAGGCTTCATCCTCGACGCCTGAGGCAACACAAACTTCCGGATGATATTCCCACAAAGCATCCACTGATCTCAAACCGACCCAGATTCCTTCAAACTCTACTATCGAATCCCTAAAATCCATTTCTTCCCTTGCAGGGTCCTGATAACTGCTTCCATCCGGCCACCGACTTCCTTTTTCTGATAACAACACTCATCCCTAAGTGCCACCAGAAGATACTACCTTACTTTCGTCTTACGCCTTCATTCGCCACCTGCGAAAACTGGATACCATTCTAAACCACCGGGTCCTGACCCCGTGTTAACTCGCTATCCCTTACCCAACTGGCGCTACTTCTATCAAAATGCACTGATGGAAACTCATCCCGTTGCCTCCCCGGATCAAATCACTTACTGCGCTGACATGATATACATTCCACAGCTTCCGAGCAACTCTCATGAATACCCATCTATAACGCATATACACATCGTACCTGGCCCAAACAACCTCAATCCGGAAAACCAGGCACACCAACGATGGTTCCAGCGATCCCTAGGATGGAACATTACCACATACATAACTCACGACCACAACCATAAATTGGAACCCAAGGATTTACCCTTGCATCACTTCCGAGCTCTTCTAATTCAACATCAGTGTTAACCATTCCACAACCTCAATGGACATCCCACCGGGATGAGCTTCCACATAACTGGTACAATCTCAGTGCTCACTATCAATAACTGAAATACTTTCGTTCACCCATTTACACTATTGCTTTCCTTTCAGATGACCAACACTCCTTCGCGAAGCTACATACCCTTCTCCTCCATTCTTCAAGGAAGTCTACTCGACAACCCTTATCACACCAACAAGTGCCACAACACTAAAACTTCACTCTACAATACCCATGTAGAGAAACTGCTACTCTCTAACTCCCATATGCTCTGAATCTGATCACAACTAACAAGGCCCACACACGGCCTTTAGCTAACTTCACCATACTAATCAATACTTGGGGCCAGACCTTATCGATTGTTATCGCATGGCGACATACTTACTCATTTTCCGCATACCGATCGACTAACACACACACAGGGTCTTCAGCATGACTGGATCGCCTTACCAGGCCTTCAGCCTATCTGGACCACCCTCATAACCTTCAGCATGTCTGGACCGCCCTTCTTGGCCTTCAGCCTGCCTGGACCGTTCTTCGAGCCTTTGGCCCGACTGGTACGCCCACTAGCCTTCAGTCTATCCGAACCGCTCAAAATTTCCGTACATCACACTGAACCATTCTTTCTAGGAATCTCTCCCATGCATACTGTTCTCGCCTTCTTGGGGTTCCGAACTCCAGCTCCATTCCATATACTCAGATTCCGACCTAACCCTAGGCCTCACAACAATCAATCACTTTCTCTGAAAACCATGGTCGGTTCCCTGCCCCACGTGTCTATCACCACATTCTCGACTAAAACACTATTGGATCCAACATTTTAATTAAAACACCTATTTGGACCCATTCTCTATCCCTAACTGGAGTATTACCCAATCCAAGAAGATGAAACCTCGGAGACACTCTGAACTGATGAGATTACCAAGATCCTTTGAACTCCGTCCGATCACTAATAACAACTTCCGATCAACCAAGATACACCGGATTCCTCCGCCTACTCTAGAAGCATGCTCAATACGTGGAACAGACCTATTGAGTGCTAAAGCGTAGCAGCCTACTCAATACCCGAAAATAGATCTACAAACAAAAACAGAGTCTTCAGCATGACTGGACCGCCCTACCAGGCCTTCAGTCGATCGTCCACCTTCTCAGAAATTCGAGGTCTGTGCCCTGGCCCGCGTGTCTACCATACAAGCTAAATAACCCGCACTCTCGTGCTGAATGCACTGCTGAGCCTTGGCATCTAACAAAACCCTCAATCTATCAATCCAAACCCCTCAGAGTCGAGCACACCCTCGACCGAAAACTCGAATTGAACTCTATTCTCGACTAGGACCCCAACCTGGTTCCCCAATTTCTGCTATCAAGCATCCAGAAGACATGTTCTTATGCTAGGGAGTTTTGCCGAACCCCCAAACAACACAACCCTCAACTAAGCAGCCAATAGGGCCTCTGTTCTTCCTGTCGGGTTGTGCAACTTATCCCCTTTTCAAAACCTTTCCCACTTCAGCATCTCGGGGTAACACTCCCCCTCTTAGATTCCACGAAGCCTCCATAATACATGAAAATTGGAGGAATCTCAATCCTCCTCACTTCCTAATGATTTATCCGATGACAACCAATTATTTCCCACTATTGTTCCATTACTAGCTAGACTCGACTCATCACACACTTCTAAAAACCAGATGATACCTTCCTGAATCCCAGTGAAACCAATAGCGACAAATGCGTGAATGACTCCACACTCACTTCCTGAAGACCACCATATAGATGCTCAAACTAATACCTCAGCAACGAGTTACTTCCCTTGGCGCTTTTAGTCCGTCAATCACTAATGGTTGCTAACCACTGAATCCTGACAATGATGAATAACCCTTTTGTGGGACCCCATCCGCAGGCCTCCCACATAAAACCCCTTTCCAAAGTTCTTCCAAACAAGCTTCCCGCTTTCGGGCTTCAAAAATCATTCGCTTCAGGGTTCACACCCTGACTCACTCACCAGCTCAAACGCCCACAGCTGAACAGCAGTAGCTGAAACAACCTCTGCCCTAAACTGGGCTACAAACCACTCCCAAGACGTAGTCTACAGACCAAAAGCATAAACAGTACAATATAGACCTTACAACATTTATTTATATCTACTAGCCTATAGTCCAAAATCCCTCGTCATCGTCCAACTATGCTCATGTTCTACTACCTGTAATATAGAAACCTAAGTGGGTCGGCCTTGGGAGCCTAGTGAGCATATAGGGTTTTCAACCCACAATAAATAAATTTATTAATTTTCATCAATATAAAATAAATTTATTAATTTATCAACCAACAATAACCCTGATTAATTGTTCCCGTTATCCTCACTTTACGGCCCTAAACACCTATCATAAGGGACCTAGCCTAAGGATCATCATCGGGGTAACAACACTGCTTAAGGGATACTTCTGCAGTTTCTTAAGGTTCCACTCTAAGAATCCTCTATCGTTCACTCATTCATTCTAAAGGATTGTCCTAAGGAATAGACACAAAGTCTATCGTTGCCAATAGCACAGTTGCCAATGTTCTCTATTAGGTACAACTGCCAATGTCATCCTTTAGGTGTAGCTGCTAGGATATTTAGATTATAACTGGTGAACACTTAAATCAAAAATACTTGGTGAACACTTAGTTCAAAAACACCTAGTGAACACTCAGTTCAAAAATACCTAATGAACACCTAGTTCCCCACAATGTGATAATTATGTATATCTCAAACCTCCAAAACCACTATTTATATTAACAAAAATATATCATATATCTAAAATATTCTATCCCATCTCGTCGATCCCCACATACTGATCCTATACAAGTATCTTATGAGATCTAGCCTAAAGGATCGATATGAACAACAAACTGACGAAGCTGCTTCGGAAATTCTCAGGCAGCAAACGAGGATCAGTAAAGACATCAAATGAGGGGAATGGAATAAGTTTCACCACGAACCTTCGTTCGTAAAAACCATAATACAATTAAGTCAGGGATAGTTATCTAGATAACTATGCCTAGCAGTGGTCTAACATCGTGAGGTATTTTACCCCCAGACCCACCCTATCGAGCATCGAACTTTGCCTACAAGTGGTGTGACACCGTGAGGTATTTTACCCCCAGACTCACCCTATCCGGCAATATGACACCAGACATACCTAGTAGTGGTCTATTACCGACACGCTTTATTAGGCAGTCTACGAACCCAACAATATAACAAAACTGCCACAACGTTGTGTGAGGTAAAAAAAAGTGAGTTTGCAACAACATACTTTTTAGCCTTAGCGATCTAAACAAAAGTTTTAGTATACATTAAACCGAGAACGTACATAAAAAGAACATCCAAAGCTGACTTTGTATGAGGAAGTTATGATTTTTCAAAGATTTAGCATAGTAGTGCACAACCCGGAATTCGAATTTTAGATCGATCAATTTTTGGCCGACTCAACCTAAATGAGAAATAAAGATCTCATTAATAGCAGCTCAAAAATAAAAAGACAGACGAAAACGGAGTCCGTATGTAGAAGTTATGAATTTTACACTGTCATTTAACAGTGTAATCTTCTCATACTGTTAAATTTAAAATTGGTCGAGAATTAGCCAATGGAGTCAAAAGCAGAGTTGTAGATCTTGTCAATACTTACGCGTGGATATATAGAACGTCGAAAACCGAGCTCGTATGCAAAAGTTGTGAAAGTTTTAAAACAAGTTGTTTTACCAACGTCCAACGACACATGTCAGCACCAGACGAAGCCTTAGTGCCTATGCAACGCCACGACATGAATTGGCCCCAGACAACCTATAAATAGTGGCGGAAATCATCCATTTTCTTCACACCTTCACCCTTCTTTCTCTCTCAACACTCCCAATCTCTCCCTCCCAATCCCTAGCAACTTCTAAGTGCTAGAGGCGAGTACTGGAGTGCCAGAAGGCTCCGAGAAGAAGAGCTTTCGACTCAGAAGTTCCACCCCCACAGAGCTCGTTCCTAGCCAAACCCCCCGGTAAGTGAGTTATGCTTACCCTACTTTAAGTATAACTTATGTTTAAGTTCATTATCGTTATTATGAACTTATAAACAAGATTTATCAGTGATTCCAAGTCGTTATACTGATTGATCTACTTACGGGAATGATTTCTAGGCTATGATTTACTAAGTTGTTTAAAGTGGGATTTCCAAACAATATACTTCGTATACCAAACGGACCCTACCTCCGATATGATCCTACCTAGTTGTTCCTTACTTGATAGATCAAGAAAGTAGACTTTGAGTTAATGATTAATCTAGACTAATAATTAGTTGCAATAAAGATTAGACTAAAACATAGCAATAATAATGCTAGGTTTCGTCGATGGAAAATAGAATCGTTAGAAGCGAAGCGATGCCTGAGTTTGGAATCATCACTTTGACAAGTGAGTGCATAGTTACTTTCATCTTACACATATATGTAGTATTTTATATAAATTACATGCTATGTGTGCATATTATTTTTTTACTTCATATCTATGCTAGATGAACAATCTTATGCATGTTTTAAATGATACAACTGTATATGTATTTTATATCTACAAACTATGTTGGGTAAAACATGGGTAGATGAATGATAAGGGATGAAATTTGATACAGAGCAACATTCGTAGTTATGGACATAGTGCCCTATAGGTGAACATTGGCAACAATGGACTTTGTACCCCATAGATGAGCATTGGCAGCTATGCCACAACCTGTAGATGTTTTGATCTACGATATACTTTAAACGTCCTAGCAACTGTGCTCAAAGGGTAGTATCAGCAGCTGCGCATAATAGAGAACATCATAACCCTGGCAACTGCACCCAAAGGACAATATCGGCAGCTGCGCCTAATAGAGAATATCATAATTCTGGAAGTTACACCTAAATGATAATATTAGCAGTTGTGCTTAATAGATAACATTGACAGTTGTGTCATTAGGCAAACGATGGACTTCGTGCCTATTCCTTAGGACAATCCTTAGGAATGAATGAGTGAATTAAAAATGATTCTTAGGATAGATGCTTAAAAGATAAAGAAGATAATGGGGATGGATAATTGGGTTGATTGTTTAATGATTAAACATAATTATATTATTGTGGGTTGAAAACCCTATGTGACAACCTGAAATTTCCATTTTGTACAAACAATATCACTTCAATAGAAGTTATAACAGTCATAGTCAATTTTCAGACTTTTCGTATAAGTTGGAGTAATCCAGGGTTTACACTTCAGTAAATATCAGGAGAGTGGATGCACTATGGTTTTGTGCAACGCTGTTATTCCAACACTCTGTTATATTAGAAATCATTGTAGGAATAAAAATATTTTCTGCCAAAAATATTTCAGGACAATAAATAGATTTCTGAACTAAATTCATTCATTATTCACATTTCCAACTAGAGAAAACCCATTTTCTCTCTCACGGATCTTCGGGTTTTCATCCCAAATCGTGAGTACACTTCTCTAGTTGTTTTATAATACTTTTTATTGGCTTAATAACATAGATTAAATGTCAAATATGTGAGATTCAGGAGTTTACCGCCCAAGAACGTTCTTGGGGAGTAAACTCCAAAATGAGGCTTAAAGGCTATCTAGTCCCATTTCCTTGTTAAGTAACTAGCTTAGGATAATATGTATGTACATTTGAGACTAGAAAACAATCAAAAACACCTAGCTAAGGGAGTTCACGGCCCAAGAACTTCTTGGACCGTGAACTCCAAATTTAAGGGCCAAAATGTGCCCTAATCACTCCTAAGGCTTTAGACATTAATACCCATTTACTCCTAGCTAATTTGTGGACTTAAAAACATTAAAAGCACCCCTTAAAGGAAGTTTACGGCCAAGGAAATACTCTTAGGCCGTAAACACCAAATAAGGGCACCAAAGTGTGCCTAGGGTCCTCATTAGCCTTAAACAAATGCCTAGAAATTATCCTACTTGTGCTTGGGACTTGAAAGAATAAAAACACCCATCCCATGAGATTTTACGGCTATAAACTCTAAGGGATTTGGCCTTGGGGCCGTAAACTCCTCAAAGGAGTATTTCTATGCCCTAAACTACCCAAAGGATTAAACAACCAAGCAAGGCTTATTCTAGAAATCAAATAGCACTTCAAAACATCAATTACCACCAAGATTGGAGTTCACGGCCGTAAACTCAAGGGTTTACGACTGTAAACTCCTTGTGTGGGTTTTATTGAGGAGTAAACACTTATATAAGGCCCTTTGGTACATTAAACCCCTTTAGCCTTGTCCTATAACAACTTAGATGCAACCATTAGGACCTATAACACTTATACAAAGTGTTTACATGTTCCTGAGTGTCCCAACATATTTCATTAGTTATTATTTTGGCTAATTAGATATATATATATGCTCATTATATGATAACTAGGCTCGTGCGTGTGAACAAGTCTCCGTTTGCCACCTAGCACGGTATCCGACACTTCAATCCAATCCACTCACCGCAAGTGAGTTCATACCCCTTTAATTAACCTTTGAAATACTTTTAAATGTTTTAAATACTTTATGGGGGGATACAAGTTAAATACTTATAGTTATTACATCAATCACATGTGATTAATAACTAGAAAACCAATGATTTTATTACTGTTCAAACTGTTTATCAAACTGTTTTACTTCAAACTGTTTTACAAACTCTTTTACTTATCAAATACTTTTATTTAAACTTTGTTATACTTCTTATAAATTGCATGCCCATATATGTATAGATATATAAGCAATGTTTAAAGGGCTTAGGAAGGCCATCCACCCTATTTCCTTTTCCTCGATTTGGATGTGGTCTGGTGGCATTTCGGGTAGTCGTTCGAACGTCGTTTCAATATTAATTATATATCAAATGTACATATATAGACATAAAAGTACTTCCATATCCATGCGTATTAGTCACATCATTAGTAAGTTACCATCGGGGTAACACAGGATCATACTACTACAATTTCTAGATCAATGAGTCAGTTCATTCATGAGTCAATACTTATTACTAAGAGTACATATACAACTATACTAGGACGAGAACATATACAACGATACTAGAACAAGTAACATTACATTACATATACATGAATACGTTAACAATTGTGATCCACTGTATGCGAGCATGCCTTAATTGTCATGACCCGAGTTGTAGCCAGAGTCTCTTGAAGGGAGAGCGTGAGTTTGCGTATAGATCTATAATGGATTGACTATCCTACACCTGGCTGCTAGCTACAGCCGGACCGGTAGGTCTGCGGGTGCCAAACGTCATACCTTATTTTTTGACTATACGTTGTCGTTGTTACCAGTCTATACTATGGTGCAATTTATCACATGATACCTTAATATAAATCCGGTTTAAGGTAGTTAGTACAGCAGTAGTTTCTATAATACCACACTACAGTACTACAATAATTTACCCATTACATATATTTAGTGATTATTTCACTTAAACATTAATGTACAAACTATATTTTGTTAAATGATAGTTACACTTGGGAAATTACACACTTTTACAACAACCGAGCATACAAAACAGTTAAGCCTTGGTAGAAGGCTACTTTAATAGAAAATATAGGTTTTTCTGAGAGATTCAAACTTTTACAAACATTTACTTACATTTTACAAACTTACACTTGAGACATGTTCAAACGTTTTTTGATAACAAACATCGACACTAAAGTACTTATGAACTCACCAGCTTAACACTGATAAACTCTTTCAAAATAACTTGTATTCTCAGGTCATCAGTAGACAGGTACTGAGGCTAGCTTTTGAGAAGATGGAGCGCATCCAAGATTCATCTTATTATTTTGATTTACATTATTTTTGGTGTTTATAACTGTTCAGAACACGCTTGTATTAAAATTATATATTTAATACAATGGATGATGTTGTTTGCTTATTTATATTTAGTGTGTTGTGATACTTTACGTGACGTCTTCCGCCCCAGAACGTTTTCGCCATTCTTGGTTTTGGGGTGTGACACCCTAGGTGCTCACCAGGCTTCCAAACCTGACCCACTCATGTTTATTTGTATCACAGGTGTTGATACGGAGCTACTTTACCCTAAGAGATTAAGGAGATGTAGATTACTAGTGTAAATGAATGTAAAGTTTGTTTATGCTATGATTCTGTATTGATGATGAAATTCCAAAGTTTTAAAAGAAATGAAATACATTTCTTCGGAAATGCTTTGATAACACATTTATCGTGTTTTTCTGGGAACAAATTCCGCAACATATTTATAAATAGGGTACTCTGATTTTTAAATAAAGCATAAACAAATCGGTCTTTTTTGGCCGTGAAAATGGGGATGTCACAGTCAGTATAAGAGCATTAGTTTATGCAAATTAGGAATTTTAGGAAAATTTCTAGACTTAAACTTAGAATGCTTAGTGATGTTCATGAGGAGTGTGTCTAATATATTTGAAGTAGTACACCTGAATAGACACAAGCACTAACTTATTTAGCGAAGATGCCTAAAATGTTTTTATGTGCTAAATAATCTGTGATGCTTTATGATGCTATCGTTCGATCGGATCTATGGTCTGTTTCCGACCGGATCTGCAAACTTTATGTGTTCAGATTTCTAAACGTTTAATTACAGTATTAGAACTGGCTTGTAACTTTCCGGAGTGATAAGAAGATTTACACGTCGATCGTAAATAAAATCTTTCCTAATTCTCATCATTACACACCAAACGTCTAATTTGGTGTATAGATCAACATGTTGAGAACTCGAAGCAGATTAGGAAACGTTAATGGAAATGTCGATCAGCGGCCTATGATTGAACATGCACCAGAGGTAGTAGCTGCACCCGAGCCAATCACAATGGCAGGAGTCCAAGCAATGATTCGGGCTATGATGGTTGAACAAAGGGAGGAGATGAGGCAAATGTTCTTTAATAGGGATGAACCTACCATGCCCGTTGAAAAACTAGAACTAAATGACAGATAGTTAGAAGAAGTGAATTATAGCAGAACCGTTGGTCAAGCTGAACCGCCAATGGTTAGGAGGAATAACCAAAAGGAAGGGACCGAGAGAAACAGATGCAAGTATAAGGATTTCACAACTTTCAAACCATAGAATTTCACTAGGAAAGAGGATCTAATCGGAGTTATGGATTCGCTCTCGGAGATGGAGTTGGCTTTCATAACATGTGGATGCAAAGGCACGCTACAAACCACATATGCAGTGCGTCAGTTTAGGGGTGGCATTGTTCGCTGGTGGAACACTTTTGGAAAGATCATGAGTCCAAATGAACCATTGCAACTGACTTAGGCAGAGTTCATGGTTCATTTCAAACGAAAGTTCTACTCGGCCCAAAATATGCTAGAGCTAGAGAACCAATTCCTGACGTTGAAAAAGGGCAGCATATCTATTAACGAGTTTGTTCATTTTAGATATCTGGAGATGTTCTTCACAGCAGTCATGTGGGGTTCACGAGGATTTGATTGAAACCTAGCACAATAGCAAATAGAAAACATAATGTTTGGACGACTAGCAGTTAGATACTTCAATGACCCTCTTATTTGACGATAGAGTGTCATATCTGCAACTGGTTTGTCCAAAGATGGTTTTAGCTTAGTTCCAAATGCCACTGAAACCTTCACCTTCAAATCTCCCACCATACCAAACTTCGGAAGGAAGGTCTTCGTATAATCCTCCTGGTTGATAAAGATTCCTTCCTGGATCTATCTTATATTCAAACCAAGGAACAAGTTAATCAGACCCATTGAGCTCATCTCAAACTTAGTTTCCATCAATTTTCGGAACTCATCAGTTAATATAGAATTAGTAGATCCGAAAATGATGTCATCAACATAGATTTGGACGATCATCAAATGGTCGCCATCTTTCTTGCGAAAGAAGGTTGGGTCGACCGATCCTTATTTAAATTTAGACTGTTTAAAAATCTAGTAAGAGTTTCATTCAAGGCTCGTGCAGCTTACTTCAGACCATAGACTGCTTTGTCAAGAATGTAACAGTGGTGCGGATATTATTCGTTTACGAATCCAAGTGGTTGTTCCACATACACTAGTTATTCTAATTCATCGTTCAGAAAGGCACAATTGACGGCCATTTCATAGACTTCAAAATTCTTTTGTGTTGCATATGCCAGAAAGATGCGAACTGATTCCAGCCTTGCTACTGGTGCGAAAGTTTTCTCATAGTCAATCCCTTCTTCTTGGCAATAACCTTTGACAACTAACCATGCCTTGTTTCACATCACATTCCACACTTTGTCAATCTTATTTCTGAACACCCATTTAAGAACAACGACAAAAGCATCCCCCGGAGTGAGAATTAACCTCCAAACCTTGTTTCATTCAACCTCATTGAGATCCTAATGCATTTCTAGCACGCAATCAGAACGATCAAGGGAAACCTTAACGTTTTTAGACTCAATTTTGGAGATAAACGAATTGAACATGCAAAATTCCATTTTGGTGAATAATGTAGTCTGATTCGCCTTTTGTTGTGCTCTCGTAAGAGCTCCTGCAGAGGCTTTAGTCCATTTGGTTAGAGGAGGTTAGTTTGGATCATAGGATGGATCCAACTCAACATTTATTTCTTCAAACTCAGATTGAGCATCCGAATCATCATTTTTATTCTCATTCTCCTCCTCGAATGATGGATTTGGCTTTTTATTTGGAGTGGAACCCTCCCCCTGGAATGGTTGTTCTAATTTGATTACAAGGGCTTCATTCTCCCCATGAATAGGTGTATAAGTTGAAGAGGTTAATGTAAAACCCTCCCCCTGAGGTTGAGCACTCACAGCTTGTGGCTGAGACAGAATGTCAGAGTCTTTCGGAGTGGGTGGCTCGTATTAAATATCTTTCGTAGTGTCATAAATTATCTTTTTCAACTCGTCCTCCTTCTCATATGTTGCCTTAGATTATGAGGAGATCACTTTGTCTGGTTCGTCGAAAAGGTTCATGAACTTCTCATAAAGGCTAGAGAGAGGAATTGGCATCGGATTTTTCACAGGAAAAATTTCCTCTGAGAAAAACCTTCGGTGTAATGGGCATATCAAGCTGTAAATCTGAGGGATTCTCCAAGTCGAATGACTCGATAGGCTCTAGCCAGTAGATGTTCGGATTTTCGACGGCTTCTTTTAAGATTCGTTCAAGTGTCTACAGAGGAAAGATAGTCTTCTGAGCTTTCAATGTTTCCACTGACTAAGATTCCATCTTCTGATACTTCTAAACATAAGTGTCATCAAAGGTGACATAGTACATCTCTTCGATTCTTCTTGATTTCTTGTTGAGAACCCGATATGCTTTCGACGTTAGAGAATACCCCAAGAAAATTCCTTTGTCAGCTTTCACATCAAATTTGTTCCTTTGTTCTTTAGAATTAAAGATGAAGCACCTGGAACCAAAGACATGAAAGAACTTAGCATTAGGTTTTCTTTTATTAAGAACTTCATAAGGGGCAATGGAAAATCTTTTGTTCAGGAAAGATCGGTTTTGTGTGAAACAGGTTGTGCCGATAGCTTCTACCCAGAAGTAAAGTGGCAGGTTCGCAAATGAAAACATGGTTCTCGTAGTTTCGCACAGAGATTGGTGTCGCCTTTTAACAACCCCATTCTGTTCAGGAGTGTAAGGAGCTAAAAAGTTGTGAGCTAATCCTTTTTCATTCAGGAATTCTTCGAACATTTTGTTTTTAAACTCCAACTATTTTCACTACGAATGTTACAAACCAACCTTCGCAGTTGAAGCTCAGTCCGATTTATAAAGTCCTTGAGCTTGGGAGTGGCTTTTGATTTCTACGTAAGAGAATACACCCAGGTAAATCTGGAAAAATAGTCAACAATAACTAAAATCTACTTGTTACCACCAATGCTCTCGATGGCAGATAGACCATAGAGATCAATATGAAAAATCTCAAGTGGCTCGATCATTTTGGTGTTTATGATCGTTGAATGACTCTTCCTACTCTACTTCTCTAGTTCACAGGCCACACAAAGATGATCCTTCTCAAACTTCAGCAATGATAGCCTTCGCACATGATCACCAAGTACGAGTTTATTGATGTCTTTGAAGTTGAGATGCGAGAGAATTTGGTGCCAAAGCCAACTATCATCCGAAGGTGCTTTCATAAGAAGGCATATTGTTGGCTTTCCTTTGATGGGATTCAGATTAAGTGGATACATCTCGCCTTTTCGTTTGGACTTCAACATCACTATTTTGGATTTCTTCTCAATAATCTCAGATCCCTCGTCATCGAATGACACTTTTAAGCATGTACCTACAACCAGTTGAGATACACTGATTAGGTTGTGTTGCAGGCCTTCCACATTGGCCACCTTTCGAATAGAGAATTCTCTAATCATAATCATCCCATAGCCCTTAATTTCCCAAAGAGAGTTATTTATTTATTTGACTCTCCCTCCATCCTTTAGTGATCTGAAATCTCTTAATTCTTCCTTCCTTCCTGTCATATGACGCGAGCAGCCACTATGAATGTACCATCCAGAGTCAAACTGCTCGTCACGCGTCGCTTACAAAAATAAAAGAGATTTAGGAACCCAAAGTTGTTTGGGTCCACATGTGGTTTTCATAGACAAAGGAAATGTAATTGCTTCATCAACCAAGTAAGATTGTTTAATCATTGTGGAATTATCTTTCTTAGTTATTTTAAAAAACAAAGATCCTTTCATCTTTAGGATTCCTTTGAAAAGAGGTTTTTTTTTTGCTTATCTTTGATTTGTTTCTTGACAATCCTTTTCTCAACCTTCTTTTCCTTTTTCAAGTGTGATTCAGGGTTTCTGAAATGAAGTTTTGACTCTGAAACAATCTTTTCTTTGTCCTTTGTATCTTTTGATATTTTCGCAGATTGTGAAACAGTAGATTTTATTTGCTAAAATGATTTTGCTTGTTTTGAAACGGGAGTGTTTTAGAAACTTTTTGATTTTGAAATTGAAGAAGAAGATGACTGAGTTTTAGAAAAACTTTTGGAATTCGGATTTGGAGACACTTTCACACTCAAATTTGCTGATCTTTCTTGATGAATAAAGTTAGGGTTTTTGGATTGCAAGGAATGCTGCTTTCTTTCTTTTATATTTTTATTATATCTAGCATTTCTTTGATGTTTCTAAGCAGTGAATTGCTTAGCAGACTTATGAAGATTGGCCCTAGGTTTTGGCTTTCTAACTGGGATTTCAGACTTTTCAGATGATATATCACTTGGAACATTTTTGGTTCCACGCGGACTTCCTGTTTTGTAGCTAAAGTTGACCCTTTTCAAAGGTTTTGCCACATATCTTCCCTTCGTCTTCCAAGAGGCCATTTCTGAAAGACCTTTGGTTTCACCTGCATTGTCAATAGGGACAGACCAGAAATATTCATCGCATACATCATCGTTGTCTTCTTCTACGAGGGATGATAGTTCTTTGGTCTGATTTTTGTTAAGTCTAGAAGTTGAGAAAACCTCGCTTGGAATAGTTTGAACCTTTGGGAAAACAATTTCTTTTTCTTTTAAAACTTTTGAACCATTTTCAGCGATGCGAATGTACTCAACTGAATTTTCAAAAATCAGATTTTCCACAGCTTTAGGTTTATTTTTAACAGCAATCAATCTCATCGTCCACATAGATCTCACTCATGTCACTATCATAATTAAATTCAGATATATTTTTAACATCAAGTGTATTATCTGAACTCAATTTAGTGCTCAGTGAATCAAATTTCTGCAAAGTATCATGTTTAATATGCTCTTTATCTATTTCGCATAAAATTTGTTTCAACATGTTCTTATGATCTTTAGATTGTATATAAGATTCAATTTTGTCAAGTCCAATTCGGTAAGCATCAGAGACTTCGTCAGATGACACAGTGGATTCGCATTTGAAACAATATGCATCAATTTCGTCCTCTTTCATTTCTAGAAAGGGCAAAATCATTTTGTGGATATTCTTCCCTATTTCACAATCAATGTGTAGCTGAGTGATATAAGTATAAAGACATTTAGCAATCAAAAAAAATATTATGTTGTTTCAAAAGCCCTAGATTCTCTCGTTGCAAATAAATTAAATCATCCCTAGACGTAGATAACTCCAACTCTAACTTATCAATCTACATCCACCTTTCCTCACTTTTTGATGTTACCCTGCTGATTTGATCAATTAAGTTAGTATTACTTAAACGGGTTCTCTTTAAACTATCACTTAAACTAGAAACTATACATTTGAAGTCTTCTAATTCAGTTTCATACTGAGAGACAGAAATATTTAAAGATTTGGGAATAGAATTTACCTTGCTTATCATTTTCTCACATTCACTGATCAGCTCTGTGACGGGTTTTGCACCGAAGCAACTATCAAAAGTATATCCACTTTGCTCCGAAACATCATTGTTGACCATGAAGTATTTTCCCTCGTACTCTAAAACACCATCCTTCGCAACGAAGCACTTGCCATTTGTCGGTCTACGAACCTCGTCATCCTCCAAGTCAGTTGACAAAACTTCAATTCTTCCAAATTCGTCGTCATTTTCCTGAACAATCAATGCAAGTTTAGCGTTATCAGCATTCTTCTTTTTCTTGAGCTCTTCAATCTTCTAAAGATTGTAAGCTTCATCTTTTTCTTCTCCTTCGTCCTTCTTCTCATTGAGCCTTTCCAACATACACTCTTTTTCCAAATGATTCTTTCCATGACTGTAATTACAATCATATCCAGAATCTCCCATCAGCTTGCTATCTTTCTTCACTTCTTCCTTTTTAAAAGTTGTTAACAATCTCACCCTCATTTTCTCAAAACTGTAACTTCCTTGCTAGTTTCTATTTTTGTTGCGTCCAAAGTTCTTTTTGGAAAACTTCCTAGGATTTGATATCATCAGTGCATATTCCTCCTTTGAGAGTTCACAATCTGAGAGGTCCGTCCCTAAACCTTCTTCTTCTACAACCTGCTTGTTCTTTGCGACTAATGCCAAAGAACCCATTCTAGAAGCAATCTTCGCTTCTTTTGTAACGTCATCCTTGTGAGACCTAAGACTTCCCATAAGCTTCGTTGAAGAGTAGGTTTTAAACTGCTCATGTGCTTTAACCGTTGACACGATAGCTTTCCATTCTGGCTTCAAACCGTTCATGAATGTGACCTTTTGTTCAGCCAGTTCTCGTCCAATCTTATTTTTCATCATCTTGCTTAGAAGATTATTGTACAAGTTGAACATTTGGTCAAGTTTCTCCTCAGGCTTCTGGACAAAGGCTCCGAACTCCGAGAGAAGCAGCGTCTGAATGGAATGCTCAAGATCAGCATCACCAAAATAGAGATCTTTTAGCTTGTGCTATATCACTTTTGTTGTCTCGCAGGCACTCACCAGACGAAAGGTGCCCAGAGGCAAAGTGAATCTGATTATGCTCATCGCCTTTACATTACTGATTAGCTTGTCTTTTTCGTCCTGTGGGACATCTTTTACTTCAAGAAGAAGATTATTGTAATCAGCTTGAGGTTTAACAACTTTTCTTGTACCAGTATGTTCAAACGTCTGCACCATCATGGCTTCCCTTATCAAGGAACCATTATCTTCAAGTCCTTGAACGTAATCTTCAGAATGTAGCGCCCATACCTCATATTCATCCAGAAAAAGAATCGGGATTCTTGTTGTAGAACCAATACTGTTGGATAGGTTGAATGAAAGAGTATGAGAATCTTCTGAATACATGATGTCGGTTCAATAAAAGCATGTAATGAACCAAATGTGTAAAACTGAAATCGAGTTTAGGGTAGAATCAAGATCTAGATCCAACGTCAACAGTCGTTAAAAATGATGAAGACAGCAGAGAATAGATCCAATGAAAGCGGAAACCCTAATAGCTCTTTAACGGAAGAGTTATCTATAGATTACACAATCTCCCGCTCTGATACCAATTGTTAAGATTAAGACTATATGATCGATAGGTTTAAAATAGGTAAAACAATCAAATAGAAATAATGGAGATCAAAGTTGTGTTGAATGATTGAAAAGCAGTGCTTTAGATGAGCTGGACTAAAAACTGCTACTGTAAAGGCAGAGTAGGGTTACAAGATCATTCACAAAACACAGTGTATGCATGCACAATTTATATTCTAACCCTAGCACATTAATATCGGGTGGACATGCCCACCCCGTTACAAAATATGAATAAAACAATACAATACAATTATTACTGACACAACACAAAATAACCCCAATAGACTGCAATGGGCGGATTTAAGGAAAGGAAAGGAATTGTGAAGAGGGTGTGACTACCGAAGACTAAGGTCTCCGGTGAGATTGGATAGCGAAGGGGGAATTTATCACCGAAGACAGAAGTCTTCAGTGAGGTCTACGGTGACGGCTTAAGGTGGGTGGATTGCGAAGAATGGGAAGTTGGCGATACGCAAAGAGTGGAAACAAAGATCGAAGGAGTCTGTGGTATGCTATAGGTCTGCGGTATGCAAGGATTGAGCACTAAAGAGTAGTTGGTTGTGGTATCAAGTCTGCAGTGTCTTGCTGGAGCAGCGAACGGATCTTCAGTGTTTCACAAAGAGGAATACCGCAGAGGTTGTGCATATGAGGACTTTCAACAGAATTCTGATGTAGCCATATCTCTTCGGTATAGACTCTTCGGTCAGATTTTCGTGTTCGATGCTAGGCATCGAGGATGAGCAGACTGATGACAAAAAAAATGCCATTTTTCATGAAATTTGATACCGAAGAGGCTATATCTTCGTGATTATCAATGGAAATGTTTTCTAAAGCATATGGGGACAAAATAGAGTGTTGGGAAAGGTAAAAAGTGGCAGAATGTAGGAGAGAGAAAGGTAAAAGGTGAGAGGACAAGGCATGTTTAAAGAAAAAAGGTGGAGTGTACAGGTAAAAAGTATGGGGAATAAGTGGGCAAAGCCACATGGATGTGTCAGGAAGACATGGGCAACACATTACATGGTGGAGTAAAGGACATGCTTTCTTAACACAATTACATATGTCCAAGATACTCTAATAAAGATCTATCAGCATCAAATGAAGAACAAAAGAGCTTCATACCTTCTGTGATGAACTCAAAAAAAATGTTCATAAAATCTTCAAAAAGAAATCTTCTCCAATCTCTTCAACAAAACCCAAGATATTGTGTCTTCATTTCATAGAAAAAAAACGCATGGAGCAAATTCTTCAAATATTTTAGATAACAAATATCTGCTTACTTCTTCTTTTTCATCAACAGTAAGATAAAAACTTTATAAACTCGGAATTTCAGTAGAAACTTGAATAAGACAACAACAACATGTATTCTTGAAAGCTTGAAAAAACTTTGAATACAACATGTATTCTTGAAAGCTTGAAAAAACTTTGAATCAACACTCAAAAATCGAAAACATATCTTAAAAACTCTAGTTGTGAACGTAGAAATATTATGCAAAAATCAAAAAAATCTTCAAGATAGAAGTAGCTAATTGGGAGTCATTCCCTTAAAATAATCGCTTAGATCTTTAAGATACGACTCTGATACCAATTGTGGGATCCCATTTTGACGATTGGCTTGTGTGGAATAATAAGATCTGGAGATTTAACGATGAAAAAATATGAAGAACACAATGAGATGAGTAATCCGATAATTTTACTAGAAAGAAAGAGTTACAATAGAAAATGAAGAACAGTTAGTGGGAGAGATCCACCATACTCTATCTAACTAGAGGACTACTTTTTTGGTGCGCACATAATAAATGACCACTCCCTCTCTATTAATGGAGAGAGGTAACATACAATACAATAAAGGAAATAAAATAACCTAACTTATCACTCATAATTTGTAGAGAATTTACTTGCTCCAACACACCACGACATGGTTATCGAGAATCAACATTTTCTCAAAACACGAAAGTTTCCAAAATTATGCCTAGTTTTCAGAACATTTTGAATCTCGTCAATCATAGTTACTGGTCATGAGGTTTTTCAAAACACTGACGAGGGGTCAAGCTACCAGAAACATCCTTTTTGTGTCTTTTTCAGCTCTGTTCTCCACCTTTTGCATCCCAGCTCTCATTTTAACTTTAATTGAACATGTTCAAGCATATTAGGTATCATATATCTAAAAATATAACATTTTTACTCAAATACATTAAGATAATTGCATAAAATATATAGTTAAATATGGCCATATGAAACAACGTAGCATATTTTTTTAACATTAAAAGCAAATCATTGTTGAAAACAAGTGATACCTTTAGTGTTCATAGAATCACTAGTAATGAGTTGTTGGATTGAGAAGAAGAACTTATATAATTGTTTTTTAGAAGTTGCAACAAATGCTCATATTTTTCAGTTGAAATTATAGAAGATGAAACATTAGTAACATTTTGAGTAGCTGATTTGAAATCTTCTTTCTTCGATTAGTGAACTTAAAAATTGCAGGAAAATCGATTAAACGATAGCACTGAGCTTTATTATAACCAGATTTCATATAGGAGTGAACAAAAGAGATTTCCTCGATGATCCAGAAAGAATATGTCGATGCATGCATATCAATAGCATCAGGAGTGAAAGAGGAAACATAATTAATACTTCTTTGACGTTCTTCTTGAAGAATCATTGAACAAGAAGTTAATAAAACGGAAACTGCTTCATCATTAACAATTGACCATTCTTGTAGGAATCAATTAATCCCATCAACAGTTGAATCAGAGGTTGTTCTTCAAGAAACTTTTTAAGTTGTATAGCAGTTGTAACACCCTGTTCTGAATCGTTTCCTAATATAAGGTGGTGACTCGAATACCGAGTATCATTAGGCTTATAGCCTTTGAGGAAAAGATATTTAGACCCATTTGGGTGTGGGTAATGTAATTTGGATAATCTGGGAGATCATTTTGTGTTTTGGAGCCAAGGGGTATTTCGGTAAAGTGTCAATTCGGGCTTTAATGGAAAAATTGGATTTTTGATCGGGGAGTTTTAAGGAAAGTATGAGTTGATAGAAATGTAGAGCTTCTTTTTACTTCTTCATGGATATAAGGGTTGTCAGAATCAGACTTACAACGAAGAAGTTATGGCCTTCGGAAGATTCATGGTTTTAGGGTTTACGCAAGTACGCAAGGCGTACACATATGTACGCATGACGTACTAGTGCTAAGGTAGTACGCAGGGCGTACCCTGGTGTACGGTGGGCATACTAAGCAGTTTGGTCATGAATGTTCTTTGGAATACACATGGCGTACTCCAGTAAGACCCAAACCCTATTTTAGGGTCTTGGACCCTATTTAAGCTCCCTATCTCATCACCTAACCCTAATATCTTCATCCACTATCCCTGTAAACCATAGAATCGAAACCCTAGCCCCCATTTGAGTGTTTTTTTTAGCTTTTGGTGGTATTTCATTCTTTTTGGTGTTCATAGGAGAAGAAGGAAGTTATTGGAGAAGTGTGGGGTTGCTTGAAGCTTTTGGATCCAAGGTTGTTGCATCTTGATCTACATTTTAGACGTATAAAGTTTCTATCTTGATGATCTTATATGTCAGATCTAGTTCATGGAGTCTTTTGTGCATTTTGGAGTCTTTTGTGTTAAATATGGGTTTTTGATCTACTCCAGAAGCAATGGGTGCTAGAGCTTAGCTCCATTCAGTCCCAAGGTTCATAAAAATGCAATCTTTATGGGGTATTTTGGTCCATGCAAACATTAAGACCTTTGTTAAGTCTTTATTGAGCTTTCAAGTCCCTTTTTGCCATGCAAGCACGTAAGGTTGTCAACTTTATGTGATAAGTAGTCTTATAGAATCAGATCTGAGAGTTTATTACTTTGTCTTAACCGATTAAGGGTCATATTGGAGTGAAAAGGTGGATGGAAGAGTATGTGGGGCGTACATATGAGTACACTCATCGTAATTCTGAGTTTGTGCATTATGGACTTATTGTTGGATTAGGTGTCTAAGCTCATAACTATTTTGGTATGTACTTGACCTGATTATGAGCATGGTCCTTTGGGGTTGCCTTCACCATAGCAACTGATAGGATGAATTAAGGAGAAAGAGGATTAATTATGATTTATTAATATATTATGTGAATAATATATTAAAAGAAAAATCATATTTTTTAATTAATATTGATCAAGAATTGATTCAGAATTATTTTTGTGGCCAAAAAAGATTAATTAAATTAAGGGGACTGATATTGTAGTTATAAGATACTTACAGAGTTGCGCTTAAGATTTATAAGGAAGCAATGGACAAATTCTATATGGGAGTCCGTATAGAAATCGTCCAAAGGGCCTTCTGGAAGGATCTTTGGGCTGCTTAAGGACTAAACAACTGGATTAAGGTTTCCAAGTTGAAAACCCTAGTAGCCTTAACTATATAAGTACCCCTAAGGCTCCCAAAAACGTGGCTAAACATTCCTAAGAGTATCTTGGACGTTTTTGGTGCCTCTCCTCTCTTTCTTGTTCATCCTTGTTGCTAGTGGTGTTTGTGACTCCATTAAAGGTGCAACATTTGAGGCACTAGGCTTTCAGAAGTCAAGATCAAGAAGGATTGGGATCGTTATTGTCATATAACAATCAAGGTAATGTTTCTAACCCTAATCATATGTCAATTTCGAATTATATGCTAGATCTAGGGTTTATGAGTTTTGGATGATTATTGCATGTACAACTAGACAAACTAGATCCAAAGCTTTAGGGTTTGCATGTGCACCACTGGATTCATGTAATGCTCAAAACCCATCAGTGGTATAAGAGCCTAGGTTAGTTTTTTTGTTATATGATGCAAAATTTAAGTTTTAAAAGCTGAAAAATTGCGAATTTCGAATCTGACCAGACTCACGTCGTGATCACAGTGTGTTCACCTCGTGAATACAGTCTGACAGCAGAATTTCGAATTTTTGCTGAAAATTAGAATTGGATAATTACCATAAGTTGTTTTACTTATCAAAATTCGATTTTATGATATGGTAATTGATATCCTAATCTAATTAAAAGATAATGGTCAAATTTTAAGATAATTATAAGATTATATGATAAAATAATTATTTGTAAAATTTTACCATATAAAGAAGATTAGGTCAAATTTTTGATAGAGATAAAATTATATGATTATTTCATATTATTTTAAATTTGATCTAGAAGTTTTGAAAAGTTTCAAAATTTGTCCTCAAGTTTTGGAATTTATAATTTAATTAAAAGTTTTTAATTTTGAAATATTAAATTCTAAAACCCTAGTATTTTGAAAATGTTCAAATTACACCCTTATGGTTTTATTAAATTAATTAAGTGTTTAATTAAAAGAGAAATTAATGAATCCATAATAATATGGTTTAAGATTAATCAAATTAAAAGTTTAATTTATTAATAGATTAAACCACCTAATATTTTAAAAATGTAAAATACACCCTTATACTATATAAAATTAAAATGTCTAATATTATATATGTATAAGGAAAGAGTCAGTCTTACCGTTAATAGGCCTCATTCACGAAGCTGGTCTATAAGGGGTGTTTAAGAAAGCGGCCTATAAAATGACTGCCATTTGGTATCCATTCTTACCCATTGCACTCTTCACTAGTGGAGGGTCGTTAGCCGAACGGGTAGGATAGGACACAACCTTCCATTATAAGTATAATGAAATACGAAGTAACAAAACACTTTTAAAAATTCCCAAATCTTAGGTACTTTAGGAAAAATGTGGAATTGGTGTCAATCCATGAAACTGCACATTACACCTTGTTGGTCGTTAGTGGATCGTGTGTGGTTAACCGGCATACTGATATAAGACCAATGAATGATGGAAATGGGTTTCTCGTAAGATTATCATTGAGCAATACAGCGTGTGTGGTTAACCAGCACATTGATTGGGTGGTGATCGACATCGAGAGTACCAAGCTAATATGCATGATTATCCATACCTTGTTTGTGATCCTCGGCATCCCAGTCACAAACTTGAAGGGCATTATCAAGATTAAACATGCCATTAAAAGTTCAATGAATCTCAAAAGATCTACAAGTTTCAAATCACTTAAAACCTAATTTTCTTTTTGTTTTTCATGGTGGAAATTGGTAAATCGTCATTTACCTACCTTTAAATATTTTGCAATTGGATTACAGCATCCCTCTTCCTAATTGCAGAATACTGTGTTGGATCCTAGCCTTGATATTTCATATGGGTGTTATATCAAAGATTCTTATCAACTAACTTGAATTTTCTCCCATTTTGAAGATGTAAAATGACTATGGTCTTCCTGAATCTATTAGAAAAAGCTTTCCTCATGAAGATGATGTTCCACGATTGGATTGTGGAAATGGAAATCATGCTTCACTTCCTCCACCTCCTCCAATAATTCTCCCTGATCCACGTGTTCGAAGAATTGAAAAATTCAAAGTCACTCAAACCCTGTTGGCAAAAAGACATGAAGATGGAAAGTCTATGTGTGCACACGTCTTAGAGATGAAGTCACACATTGACAGGTTGATGATGTTGGGTGTCGATGTCTCAAGGATGTTGGCTGTTGACTGGGTTCTTCAATCACGTCCTAACTCATATAGTGAGTTCATTAGAGAGTACTATATGATGGATCACGACGTGACTCTCATTGATCTTACCTATTTGCTTATTGTTGCTGAATCAACAATGATTTGGTGGACTGGTCAAGCAAATTTGTCTGGTAAATCAATGTCCCAACCTTCTATGGGCAATGGCAACATTCGAAGTCCAGAAATGTTTTCTCTACGCAAGATAAAGGTTGAGTCTGAGATAGTCATGTGTACCATTCCAGAAGAGTCCATATGTTTCTATTTCCAGGAGAAGGGGAATTGGTTGCGAAGCTGTCGTACCTACCTGAAGGATCAAGAGGATGGGATAGTCAAGATGTATGACTCTGCTTCAAGTAAATCCACTATCTAACTCTATTAAGTTCCTATTTAGAGATTCTTAATACATGATGTGATAAGATTACATTTTGATGTTTTTTAGGATCGAAGAAAAGAAAGGAAGCTTAAAGGAAAAGTGAGCTAAGTCTAATCGCGAAGAAATGGATTTCGATCACATGGTTCGATGATCGGATTTTTGAGCTGCTACTTAGAGAGTTATGATAGATTTCTTAGGAATATGTAATAACATAGTTTTCATTTGAATTGCGATTGTAAGGGCAAGTTTTTCCGTGTTTTATAAATAAAATAAATTTTGATTTTTGTCATATTTATAATTCCTTGCAATGGCATTTGTGAAATTTGATGTTTCTTTCTTAAATGTTGAGATGAATGTGATTCTTAGTTATGTTACTTGTGGTAGCGTTAGAAGTTTACCAAATAAGGAAAGATTCTCATCACCCAAGTTTCAATTGGACATAAACTTGGAATCATACAACTTGTATTGTGTGATGAATGAGAACCTTCGTATTTGGAAAATTAAGACTTATTCCTTATTCACACAAGTGAGTAAGTCAAGTGAAGGACTAAAGGACTAGAACACAATGTTGTGTACTGGTCAAGTCCACCACAAAAACGATAGGACTATTCGTCATGATTTACTAAAAGTTTAGTAAGTATGGTTATGCTTACAAGATTAAGTGTAATTTTGAATCATTGGAAAAGTTTCAATGTATAGCAGAACGGATAAGAAGAATCAATTAGGCAGAAAGATAAAAGTTTCTTCAATCTGAAAAGAAGGGAGAGTACTTAATTATCGTGTTTTATGATTAACCTAGTGATTATGAAACTATGTCACAATTAATCCTCTAAGGACACCTTAGTACACTAGTATGGCTAAGAAGAGGTATCGGCAATCGTTGAAATGGTTAAATCAAAAGGTAAATCATACTTCGTTCCAAAATCAAGTCTTAGAGTCATACTCCAAGATTGTGACTTGAGTGATATCATTTTAAGAAGGTTTATAACACTCATCAAATGTGGAGTAGAAAAGCTTCTTACTCTTGCACATTTGAAATTGGTAAGTTGTGATGTCTTGGACAAGACAAAGACCAACTAAGATCAATTGTGTGAAGTGTTTGTCTTGATAAGAATCTGCACTAACTCTTGAATATTTGTTTGTCAAGGAATGTTTTTTGACAAGAGAATCTTATATGTCAAGAGGTCAGCGGGAGTCTAAATGATCTTGAAAAGTTTCAAGAACTAATAATGAGTAAACCTAGTTGTTCATCACTAGCACACGACTTGAGGTTTATAACCTATCGTGTTGACATATTATTGTTTCAGTGCCATTCCAGTAAAATTGACTATGCATGTGAGTTCTAAGAGTTCTCAATTGATTGCATAAAGCAAAGCACCTTGACTGGTGAAAGTTCATTAATTTGTATGGGTGAGCTGCTTGACTACTTGGACAAGTTCAGTCCTTATAAGTTTGGATTTGTCACAAATGTTATCTTATGATTATGTTTATGAAAAATTCACATGGATAGGAACACATACACCATAAAATCTAAGTGTCATAAGTTTTCTCTCCGTCATGAAAATGATTGTGAGGAAACGCTTTCACTGGGAAGATTTTAAGGAGATAACGATTGTGTAAATTGCATCCTCAAATTCAATTATGACTACGACATCCCTCTTCATAGTTCGCAGTGTGAGATTTGGCACTTAGTTTAACATTTAAGACTTATTTGTTGTAAGTTATGAAATGTTAGACACACACACATGAGTTATCTAAGCAAAGGTGTATGAGTTTAAGAATCTTAGATAAAGTTTTATCAAAGCATCTCGTATCAGAAATATGAACATTGGTAAGAAAGTCAATAAGGATTGTTTTCTAGAAGCTCGGCTGATTTCTAAATATATATCAAAGCTAGTGGGAGCATAAGTGTTATGTTGATAAGGATATAATCACCATGTTAGTGGGAGCAAAAGTTGCAGGGGTTGAAAGGTTGTTTTGCTATAATTAAGGGAGAGGATATTATACTTCATTTCAAATCTAAAAGCTTAGATCGAGAAATTTTAAGCAAATTTAGTCAAAAAAGATATATATGGATGTTATGTTGAAAAGATTCAACATAAGGGAATTCTATATACGACAATATTATAGCAAGAAACTGGTAAAGTATCACGTTTTTCATGAATTATGTCCCATACGCTTCTGGTATAGGATCAATTGCATATGTTGTAATATTTGACCGTTCTAAATTTTCCAAATGCCTAGGGAATTAAGAGGGAAAAGGACCAGAACCGGATATGACTAAAATAATTAAACAATTGGCAAGGACAATCTAAGGTTCGCCAAGGATTGGTCACTTGTGTGCAGTTGGAGGTATAGTAACGAATGGACCATAATGAAAATATTATGATTAGATATGATTCTATTAATAATGAGTTGTCATATGGAAAATATGGAAATGTTTCCATATTGGGAGATGGATATCAACAATCTATGTCTAGATTAGAAACCTTTATGCAAGAAGGATGTTCAAAAGAATGTACTTTGAATGTGAGACTTCATATCTATGGAATTGCCTTGTAACAATCTCCAATAGAGCACTTTTTAATATCACTGTCAAAGTCTTGGTGGCTTTAGTGTTGTGACATTACGAAAGGATTGTTGCATAAAATGTTAGAATCTAACATATTCTAATAGTGGCAAGAATTTGCTATTCTTAGACATATGACAAGGATTAGGAGTTGTGAAATGCGTATCATTGGAAATGTGTTCAATCGATCTATTTCACAAAGTAAGGACCATAGGTAAACATAGTATGCATGCTTGGAGCATGGGACAACTATTGATATAATTCAAGTAATAAGTTGATTATCCGAAACATTATACAATGAATAATGTGTAATCAATATGGTGACTAAATAAAAGGTGTTTTTATTTATACTCAAAAGTTTTGGGTCATATTGGATTTGATTATTCTTGTGTTTCACTTTGCATGTTTTGACTTGCCGAATAATAAGATTATTCAAACCATCCACAATCGATAAATACTTTGGAAGTGGGTATTAAAGCTAGACTGTCATGAATCTGATTCTAGATTGTTGAAAGCGTTTAGACATAGCAAAACTCTGTTGCAATGTTCATAAGTACTCCTAAAATAAGATTTGAGTATTGGATTAAACCCATGCTCACTTGAATCACTTCATGGATTTTATCACAAGTGATTAGTGAGACGATAATATCTTATATTCTTGAAACGGAGATGTGTAAGTTGTAGTTTGCAAGACGGTTGCACATTGATAATATGTAAACACAACAGTAACTTGGTGTTATAAAACATATTGTTGTGTGTGATTTGATGAGTAAGTACAAGCAATCATTTGAGTCAAAGTTTATCCGTTCCTTTTACCTAATGTGGGATAAAAGTGATATCTGTAGGCCCCTCGATGATTTAGTGATGATACCTAAGTGCTTGGCCAAGCCTGGACTAAGTTGATGTGTTCAATTGTAGTCTGTTGTCAGAGTCTCAAATCGGAAATCGGGAAACAACACATGAACAGAGAGTATGACTAAGATCCATGTCTCATTTCATACGATATCTAGAATGGAGGAATATATGATCCCTTATCTAAAGGACGCGTTACTGATAAGATCAGAGTTGACAGTGGATTTTGAAAGCTACGATTGCTTATCAGGTTCTGAAGTCATACTTGCAAAATAGTTATTAGACTTATCCAAGTGGGAGACTGTTGGATTAGGTGTCTAAGCCCATAACTATTTTGGTATGTACTTGACCCAATTATGTGCATGGTCCTTTTGGGTTGCCTTGACCATAGCAACTGATAGGATGAATTAAGGAGAAAGATGATTAATTATGATTTATTAATATATTATGTAAATAATATATTAAAAGAGAAATCATATTATTTAATTAATATTGATCAGGAATTAATTTAGAATTAATTTTGTGGCCAAAAGAGATTAATTAAATTAAGGGGACCGATACTGTAATTATAAGATAGTTACAGAGTTGGGCTTAAGATTCATAAGGAAGCAATGGACGAATTCTATATGGGAGTCCATATAGAAATCGTCCAAAGGGCCTTCTGGAAGGATCTTTGGGTTGCTTAAGGACTAAGCAACTGGATTAGGGTTTCCAAGTTGAAAACCCTAGTAGCCTCAACTATATAAGTACCCCTAAGGCTCCCAAAAACGTGGATAAGCATTCCTAAGAGTATCTTTGACGTCTTTGGTGCCTCTCCTCTCTTTCTTGTTCATCCTTGTTGCTAGTGGTGTTTGTGACTCCATTAGAGGTGCAACATTTGAGGCACTAGGCTTTCAGAAGTCAAGATCAAGAAGGATTGGTATTGTTATTGCTACATAACAATCAAGGTAATGTTTCTAACCCTAATCATATGTCAATTTCGAATTATATGCTAGATCTAGGGTTTATGAGATTTATGATTATTGCATGTACAACTAGACAAACTAGATCCAAAACATTAAGGTTTGCATGTGCATCATAGGATTGATGTAATGCTCAAAACCATCACTTATACAGTATGCTTCTAGGGCGAGTACACAGGGTGTACCATTTTGGTACGCGGGGCGTACTCCCCAGTTTGTATTTTGGGCTTTTTGAAGATTTGGACCTAGTTGGGCCATTGGACTTCCATTTTTGGGCCATGATTAGGCTGAGGACTTTCATGTTATTGGTCCCATGAGAATTTTTAGGCCCAATTAGGACGTTGGGTCATATTGGGCTTGGGTTTCCATCTTGGGATTTTTGTGCATTTTGGCTTGAGCCTTGATTATGGAACAAGTAAGAAAAGGGTAAAATGGTCTTTTAACCTTTAGGGAGTTGGTTTATGGAGTGGTCCTCAGAGTTTGGGTTATCGAGTTAATTATTGATTAAGATTATATTTATTGTTAGTTGGCGCGGGGTTATTCGGTTCAACGTTCCGAGCAATTATTCGATTATTAGGATATTGAGGTGAGTCTTCTCACCATATCTATGGGTCTAAGACACCAATGTCGGCCCATTACTTGTTATGTGGAATGCTAGTTGTCTTTATGATACTCTCTTGGAAGACCCCCCCCCCCCCCGGGTAGCCCATGGCATTTGTATAAAAGACCATGGGGTAGCCCATGACACTTAGATTTCAGACCATGGGGACAGCCCATGGCATTTCAAGGAAAGACCATGAGGGTAGCCCATGGCACTTGGATGTCAGACCATGGTGTTGGAACTTGAAAGTGAACCTCTGGCAATCCTAAGTCCAAATGCAAAATTTGAAGTCAGCCTGTGTTCTGAAGTAAAGAGCTATCTGGAATATGCTCATGTCCGAAGTGAAGATCAGTTGGTGATATGAAGATTAGAAGTGAAAGAATTCTGAAATGGACTTTATGTCTGGAATAATTGATGATCCGGAGTCAATGTGTTGTCTTGTTGTATTTATTATCTTTGTCACTTAGCATGATTAGACATCTCATAGAATTTATTATCTGGAGTCAATTTAGGATGTCCTCAAAATTTTGGGAAGTACTGAACAAGACGTAATTCATCCCAAATTTTGGATAATTTGATAAAGTAGGTTGAAAAATCATTTGAACCTTGTGAAATTGAATAAAGTTGTTTTTGAATCTGGTAGATAGAAGTGTCATCAGGTTGTCATAACGATGATGTAATTCGGACCAAATCGCATGAGCAGTAGAAAGAAATAATGCACTGTCAGCGATGTTTGTAGATAGTGAATTCAAGATCTAGCTTATAACCATCGAATTCACTCGATTCGAATTAGCATAATTGGATGAAGTAGAATCAGGTTGAAGGATTGTTTGTCAACAAATCTGAGTTTGTTCTTGGCGGAAAGTGAAATCATCATAGATTGTTTCCAGAAATTGAAACCAACACCATTGAATATGTTTGAAACTAAAACAAAACTTGGATAATCAGTATTGCTAATGAAATAAGGGATGGAAGAATCAAGTTGAGTTGTGGAATCATTAATTGGAACATATCCTTCCATGATTGTAGATGAAATGATGAAATCAGATTGGACCTTACAAAAAAAAATATTTTGTAAATAGTTAAAAGTATTTTGTAAATAGTTAAAAGTGATAAATTATAGTGTTTTTCTAATAATGATTATAAGTTGGTTAATAAGGTTAAATAAATATCAGGCCTAAAGTGTAATCATAAATAAACTAAATTTCAATTTTAAAATAATATATGTACTTCTACTTATAAATTTATGTCTTTAACTTTTAACATATTATACTTAATTTATTAGATTTAAAATGTTGTTGTATGTAAGTCATGATCAGTTTGAAGTTACAACTTTTGAATAGTTTTGACAATATACTTAAATTCTTAATTTAAATAAAATGTTACAGTGTCAACTTAGATATAAATTCCAGTTCCACTTAAAAAAACAAAGAATAATTTATAAATAGTTGAAAGTGATAAATTGTAGTGATAAATACAAAAATTAAATTGTAATCTCTATTTAACTAAAATATTTCCTAAAGATATTTTTATAACCGTTAAAAGATTACAAATAAGTAGCTTAAAATAACATACAATAACAATAGTTAAAAATAATTTTATATAAATGATTACATTGTTACCTTTAAAATCAAAAAAACGATGTTTGATATTTTAAATATTTATAATGATAGAAATAAAAACATTAAGCAAATAACTTTTAAAAAATTAATTAACAATAACAACTATAAATAACATTAAACCATATATTATATTTAATTTTATTCATGTGTAACTCGCAGGTAGAAGTAATTAAAACGATTGAGGTTATGTAGCTATAATAGATGTATATATTATCATATAATTCAAAATAACTAGTATATTGTATCAATTTAGTATACAAATTATTATATCAAATTTAACAACGTTGTTGTTATATTTAAAAAAAACATATATTTTAAAGACTTCATCTATATAGGTGTTTCTGCGCAACGTACGAACATTCGCCTAGTCATAAATAAAGTTAATCAAACACTCTCTAGATTTACTCATTCTTTGTAAGTGGTAACACACGTTTTTATTTAGTGAAACATAGAAAAAGGTCAAAAAAAACGGAAACAGTCTTGACCATTGTATTTTGAATTTTGTAAAAAAAATATTGGAAAAAAAATCTTAATACAAAAATATATGGTATATCAGTTAAATGTTTAGTATGCCGAGATCAATTTAACCAAAATGGGGTTATTGAAAAAAAATATTTATCAATCTAGTATAGTTTGAAAAATATTTACCAAACTAGTGTTTTTCTTCATTTTTTATTTATTTTTCATTATTTCTTATTGTTTTTCTATTTATTTAAAATATCACCTTTTTTTACTTTTTTTATTTCAGTTTTTTACTATTTTTTATTATTAACTACCACTTTATTTTTTATTTTATTTTCGTTTGAGATTTTTTTAATATACATTTAACATAAACATCTAACACACAAAAGAGCTTTATTATTTTCGTTCATTATATGCTTATTTGAGTAATTTTTTTTCCACCGTTTATATAGTGATTATGAGTTTACTTTAATTTCCTTACCGTTTATTTATACATATATTTTTAAAACTTAATCCTTTATAGAAAGAAGTTTTTTCTCATGTCTTTATTTATACAACATTTGCATGTTTTTTAATTGAGTTTCTTTACATTGAAAATAAAATATAAAAAGCATAAGTTTACATATTTTTTTATGCCTTTACATAAAAACAAATATGTAAAAACATAAAAAACAAAATTTTTAAAAAATCTAATTTGTAAAACGAAAGAAATCATAAAATACATGTATAAAACAAAATATGTAAAAAACAAATTTCCAAATCAATAAAAACTTTTATTTCAAAACATGTGAAAACAAAATTGTAAAAAAAGAAAAGTATACGGACAAAATTGGATAACACAACTATTACTTTGTGCAAAGTTGTAAAAGTGAATAGTTAGGTAAGAAACCTGTAAGTTATGGCGATATAATGAACCAAAATAATAAATGGTAGAAAAAAATTAATCAAATACGCATATAATGAACCAAAATAATAAAGCTCTTTTGTGTGTTAGATATTTATGTTAAATGTATACTAAATAAAAATAAAAATAAAAAAACTGAAATAAAAAATAAACTGATATTTAAAAACAATAAATAGTAAAATAAACTGAAATAAAAAAAATAAAAAAGCCGATATTTTAAATAAATAGAAAAATAATAAGAAATATTGAAAAATAAATAAAAAATAAGAAAAACACTAGTTTGGTAAATATTTTTTAAACTATACTGGATTGGTAAATGTTTTTTCAACAATCCCATTTTTGTTAAAAACTCCGTAATACATTAGGGTAAAACAATTTTAGTTTGTTGGAGGCTGGCTGGCGTGGTCAATCTGAACAACAGAATGGATCCTATTTTGCATTTTTATTTTAAAATATCAAGTTATTAAATTTTCAAAAATATCTTCTTAGAAATGAACTTTTATCAGTTTATAGAATCAAACGATAAATTTTTGACATTAAATTGTTACAGATTATTTAGATTTTGCTAAGAACCTTAAATATCTTAGAAATAAAAATATCGTGTGGATTTAACTTTTAATTAAACTGATCGAGTTATTGACAGAAAAACAGTATATGCCGACATACTTACAACTTTAAATACATTATTTATATAAAAAATTCAAAAACACACAAACTCTGACCAAGCTATAAGAAGGAATAATTTATCATTTGAGAATAACAGATAATATCTTCCTTTTTACATCACTATATTTGGAAGACTTGATATGTTGAACTGGTCAATTCTTTGTCTCGTTTTTACATCACTATATTTAGGATTTCTTGAATAACGGATCGTGCTGAATGTCGTGTTGTGGACAGAATACAGATGCAAACGAGGAATCCATTCCAAAGACTGGGGCCTCCAACTCGATATTATTATATGCAAACGAAATAATACAGAGAGGCAATTACATTATAATTTGTACAATTACATTATATTTTGTACATTGTTTTTTTTAAACCAGGCAGATTTAAAAATGTATGTGCATTATTGTCTTAACGTAGATATCGACTAGAGTTTTCTAATTTTTTCGGCATCTTCTAGTCTAAAAAAAATCATTCCCTTAGTCACTTTACATAATTATATTTTGCATTTCGTTACATTATGCTACCTAAAATCGAATTATTAATCGTAAAACACCGACACCATAAAAACGATCAATATTTTTTGTTCGAATTCTTTTTTTTTTTTTGTAATTTTTTCTTACTTTAACTATAACAAAATATTATAAATATCAAATATATATGATAAGTCATACCATTTTACTTTGATTTTATATATTACAATATATCGTTTGAAAAATGACTTGATATATATATATATATATATATATATATATATATATATATATATATATATATATATATATATATATATATATATATATATATATATTAAATTGTAACTTTGTGAGGGAGATACATTGATTCTAAAAGTACATCTCCTAAAGCACATTGTACAAATACTTTAATGCATAAAATACAAATTTAATACCCAACTTTGTATAATTTGTCATTTCTAACCCCTGTATTTTGTAAAACGATATTTTTATCCCATTACTTTTTAAATATTACTTTGACCCTCCTCCACCTTCAACTTTACAAAATATCACTTTTACCCTTCGATTTTTAAACTTTCATGTTTATCCCCCGTCCCAGTAGTATAATACTCCTCCCGTCCTAAAATTATAGTCTATCTTTCATTTTTGCTTTGTCCCACAATAATAGTGCACTTCTAAAAATAAATAGCATTTTTACCAAAATACTCTCTCATTATTACTTAACCAACTAAACATTTAATGGAACATTAAACGCAAAGTTATGACAAAACTGTCATTTTATTGTATAAAGTTAGTGGTAATTAATATTTTTCTTAATTTATGTGTTTCTTGTATGTGGAAAATAATTTTGGGACAGAAAGAATATAATTTTTCATCCTTAAATTTTCTAATAGGCAACAAAAAAAAAGTAAAAACTCTCGGCAACATACAAACTTAATTCAAAGAACGTCACACTAGCTAATAGTACAATTGTAAATGCCCAATGTAAAAGTATGTCAATGCGTAAAGTGCAACTTTAATCCCTCAACGTTGAATAAACCGTCTCACTTTTACCCTTTCATTTTCTAAAATTTTATGTTTATCTGACGTCCCCATAGTATATATAATATGATTTTGCATTCTCTACTTTCCTAATACACAACAAAACACGGAAAAATCCGCAGGAACACACGGGCTCAATTACTATATCACTAAAATAGAAAATAATTTAGGCAGACATATTAAACATAATATGTCACAATAAAAAATAAAATTAAAAATGGTTATAAAAATGAAAGTATGATATAATAATATATAAAATTTGATCTATATTTTTTTAATTATTTATAACAAAGTTATAAAATGCAAAGTTTAAAAAATGATTTTATTGTAAAAAAATATTGACCAAAGATAAAATATATACTTTAAACCTATTGATCTCTATGAATAAAATGAAGTTTGTTTTTGGGAAAAACGTTTTTTTAACACTTGTTTACACGTTCTCGCTTATTGTTGTTCTTTGGTAGACAACGAACGTCAAAATGAATACACGTTCTATTCTACAAAAAGATATGGACAAAAGCTTGAAAAAAAAAACGTTTTTCTTAGACATCTTCTACACAATATATATATATATATATATATATATATATATATATATATATATATATATATATATATATATATATATATATATATATATATATATAATATTTCAATATAGAATCATTATTAATCAAAGAACTAAAGAAGCAATCTAAAGCACCAGGAAGAGTTGTAGATATGTACATTGGAAGTGCATGCACCAGATTATATCAGAAACTCACTTCCTCTTTTTAGTGTTTTTATGCCACATTTTTTGTCGAAAAAAACCGAATATAGCATTGTTCATGATTTTTTTTCTTATTTAAATAGAGATCCAAATTGATATATAAAAAAAGAACTTAAAAAATACTCACTTTTTTATAAAGATAAGGTCTATTTTTTATCGAAAAATTAATAAATATATCAAAATTTTTTTTTTTTTATATTTTTTAAACATAAACTCATATTGACGTAGAATAAGAATGTTTTTTTCTCGAAATTTAACCTCAGATCGACATTGCGAATCTGCTAAAAACTTAGTTATATTTAACTGAGATTCACAGGGTGAATAAGAGTAAGGCAGATTCACATTGTAAATTTTGAAAAGTAAATTATATACCGTTCAGATTTACAACGTGAATAAATTCATTTGTTGATTTTTATAAAACTAATTTATGAGTTATCAAAACGTTAAAATATCATAAAATTACATGGAAATATATTTCGATTCATACGTAAATTTCGTAAAATTAATTTGTGGATGATCTAATAGTTGAAATAGTAAGTCAGATTCATATTGTGAATATTAAAACTGAAAATTTTATATTGAGATTCACAATGTGAATTTGAAATGATCAATGTATTTTTTTAATCAATGTTGATATTTATTAGTAGAGGACAAAAAATTGAGATTTTTTGTATATTTTGTTTTTCTGGGATAAAAATAAACCTAAATATTGAAAAAAAAAAACAACAAAATTAAGTAATTTTTCGGAAAAAAAAATTATTTTTTATATATCAATATAAATCTCTATGGAAAAATGATAAAAAAAAATCTTGAACAATGGTACATTCAGTTTTTTTTTTTATAAAACATATGGCCTAAAAATTTAAACGAAAAAAAGAATGTGAGTTTTTTGTATAATCTGGTGTATATACGTCCAATGTATAAATATACAATCATTCCTTTGGCCGTTAGTCATTATTTTTTCCGACGCTCACGATTGGTTCTTTGTTAATAATGGTAACCTATTGAACATCACCATATATATATATATATATATATATATATATATATATATATATATATATATATATATATATATATATGTGTGTGTGTGTGTGTTTGTGTTTGTGTGTGTTTGTGTGTTAGGATTAAATACGAATTATAAATATTGTGTGAATGTATGACCGCTTATTGTCTATTGTATTAAAAAAATGAATGAATGTAATTTGAGGGTACATATGATTAATATAGGTTAGCATGAACTATATAATTACACTTAATTATTTACATGGGTATTTAATTCTATTAGCCTATATTTAAAAAAGAAATGTTACTTATTTATTGCATAATTTTATGGAATTTTTATTAAATAATTATATATCTTATTTTATAAAATTCAACATAGGTAATTACATCATTTTTTAAAATGGACGTTTTATGATATTGCGATGAACATATATTGTCTTCTCATTCTTAAAGAATATGATTTTAATGAAGTGATTTTAGAGAATTGTCATTCTTAAAGAATACAACTGCTTATAAGACATTTTATTAAAATAAAAAAATAAAAATTATCTACATTTTAGGTAACTAAATCAAATAAAATTTAATACAAATCATAATATAATATGACAATGAGAATCGTATGTTTCTAAAAAAATAATCAGGCATTTTGAAAGAAATAAGATTCTATGAGAATGAGATAATAGGACATGAATTAAAAGTATATAACTGATATTCTTGAAGAATAATACATAAACTACTAATGCATAACTAATATTCTTGAAGAATAATGCATGAACTACGAAGGCATAATTGGCATTCTTGAAGCAAATATAAACATTATCGAAAGAATATAAAGTATTATTCTTTAAGAATAATACATGGAAATAAAAGAATGAAAACATTAAAGATACATGAAACATTTTTTATGTATACATGATCAATTTGCAACTCCATTCAACAATCAATTCTCGTGTTTAGTTCTTATGTTTTCCCTTCTTTAAGACTTAGTTTCAAAAAAAGGTTTCGTTGTATTCTTAAAGAATATGTTGTTGATGAACAAGTGGTAGTGACGGATTGGTGACGACAGTGGACAAATGAACAAGTTATTTAACAAATAAGAAAAGCTAAGCTCACTAACTGAAAGCATCCCATTCCATAAATCCAAAACCCTATCAAAGTGCAAGAACATAAGCTCAAAAAAATGCTAAATTTCACTAAAAATACATCAAGTTAATGTATCGTAACTTGCGTGATCAGCAACAACATACATGACAATAGTTATACATGGAAGACACCAACAAACAAGTATACCAATGACCCATGGCGATGCAACACCGAACACAACAATAAACATCAAATACCAAGAATATTACACAAAGACTACATTCTAAATATCATATAATTAATCCCTAAATTAAGTATCAATCTATTGAGAAATAGTTGTAGTTACCATCATCTTTTCTTCCTAATTTGTTCAATTTTAATTGTCCTAAATATTCAGCATATGGTTATAAATTCCCAATCATAATTGAAATTATTAAATTGGACAAGAACAAGATAAAAGCACAAACGCTATAACAAATCAATCAAAAAAAAAGTTCACAAGCTGCAAATGCCAAAATTCTATCTGTCATATTTACTAATATGAACAATATACAAGATAGTAATCGTTAGTTAGAAACTAGAATAGTAGGCATATGTAATACATAATATACATTATAAATGATGATAATTCAGCCGTAACTTAAGAAGTCCACATAAACTTTTCTAGAAGCTTACATATAAATTATTTAAGGTTTAATAAATAAATAAAACAGAATTCGATTAAGGGCATGAAAGAAAGTTCGAAGATAACCTACTAGTGTAACTTGTCAAAAACAGATTAACTTGAGCGATTGAAGATGAAGATAAACGAAATGCAGAAATCTAATCACCGGTTCTACATAAAAGATTGGAATGTAATATATATATATATATATATATATATATATATATATATATATATATATATATATATATATATATATATATATATATATTTGGTGACAATAGCTTAAATTCTTTTGAAAGCGACTCTCAGATAGTGTCGATCCCATTTTTAACAGCAGTAATGATGTGAGGAAATAAAAATTACTGTTTCTGGTAGTCGGTAGTGATGGAAGAGACAACTAGTCTATAGAGGCGAAGAACCATAGGGGCTAAGGATTGATCTCCATATAATCATTATGGATAGCTATGTTGAACAAAAGATAAAGAAACATAGGAGAATATCGACATCATTAGATTTACAAAGGGAGGCACTCGCGGAGGAGGGCGGGTTAGCGACAGAGGAGGGCGGCGATGGAAGTGGTAGTGTCGAGTGACGAGAGAGACAATAACTGAATTTGGTACACACAAGTAAAATTAAATAATGGTTTGAGTTTTTTTAGGTTTCTTTTCATAATTATAAGTTTATAATTTTAGTGATCAATTCATTAATTATTGAATTTACTATAAATTGGCTCAAAATCAGTCATACATTCATGAGAAAACCTTTATTTTTTGAAAAAAAAAAAATTTAAACGCATCATCTTCTATTGCAGCGTGTTAGCCTATTAAAACGTTTTTAAAAAAAATTTTGAAAAAAATTCAGATATATGTAAATATGCACAAAAACAATTATGCATGTTTATATTTGTCTGTTTATGCACACATGCATATTTGTTTATGCACACATTTATTATTTATATGTAAAACATATATGCATATGCATAACATTTGAAAAAATAAGTTTTTTTTAGTACATTTTAAAATAGTTTATTTGAAAAAAAAATTGGAAATAACAAAAGTTAAAAATAGATAATAAAAAAAGACGGTAATAAACACATAGAAAAAATTAAATAAATAAATAAATACGAGGATATAAATGAAAGTAAAAATAAAAACGGTGACAAAACAATAAAGATTAAAATAAGACAAAACTGCAAAAATGGTCCCTGTAGTTTCTTATTTTATGTGATTACGGTCCAAACGTTTGAAAAGTTGCAGATATGGTAATTTTCAACAAGTTTTGTTGTGGTTTTGGTCCATCGTCTGTTAGTTGGTTGTTAACTTCCTTAAAATGACATTTTCACCCAGGGATCATTTTCACAGTTTTGTCTTTTACCATACTATAAGGACCATTTTTGCATACATTTTTTTTTATTTTATTGAAGTATTATATATTAATAGATATTATATTTAATATATAATATTATATATTAATAAATATTCTTTTATTGGATTATTAATTTATTTTAGTTGATTTCATTTATTTTTTTTGTTGGAATAATTACTTTTCATTGAATTATTATATATCAATACATATAGTTTTTCATAAATAATATTTATATCATAATAAATATTATATTATTGGATTATTAATTTTTTTAGTTAATTTTTGTAATTCCTTTTTTTATTATTTTTTATTGGATTATTACTTTTAAATTATTATTTTATTCATATACTAAATATTGTTTTATTTGAATTATTAATTTATTTTAGTTAATTCTATTTTTAATTTATTTTGTCGAAGTAATTTTTTTTTATTGAGTTATTATAAATCAGTACATATAGTTTTTAGTATGTAGTATTTATATCATAGTAAATATTAGATTATTGGATTATTATTTTCTTGCAGTTAATTTTGTAATTTCTTTTTTTAAACTATTTTTATTGGATTATTACTTTTAATTTATTACTTTCTTCATATACTAAATATTATTTTATTAGATTATTAATTTATAATAATACTTCTTGTTAATTTTATTGGTTCCACCACAAAACCGTGGGATGCGCAAAATCGTCATCTCTCATCATCGAAATCGTTAGGATCACTGCCAAACACCTTCATTTCATGTAGCTTATAATGAGAAACCATGGGGAAAAATATCACCACCATCACTCGGTCACCACCACCAATTATAATTGTTATAGGGGTTTGTTGTGCATTATGTGTGATATGAAGGATTCCAGTGGATTATGAAAAGATTGTCACAGGTGGCCACCAGCAACGCTGGGTGGAATAGGGTATGGTATCTATTGAACCTCCGATGTAGGTGTTTGGAGGTGATCCTGCCAATTTTTGACAATGATAAGTGATACTTTTATGTATTTCGGCAACTTTGTAGTGCTAATAAAATTAAAAAGAATTAATAGTATACATTAAAAATAAAATAAAAATCCAATACGATAATATTTATTATCTTAAAAAAATAATAAATTTAAAAGTAATAATTCAATAAATTAATCATTCAAAAAACAAAAAAGAAATTACAAAAATTAATAATCCAATAATGCATTATTTATTATAATATAAATATTATATATTAAAAATAATATTTATTAATATATAATCTAATAAAAAATAATTGCTCCAACAAAAAAGAAATTATAAAAAGAATCAACTAAAAGAAATTAATAATCCAAAAAAAATAATGTTTTGTAATATATAATAATCCCATAATATAATATTTATTATGATATAAATATTATATATTAAAAACTATATGTACTGATTTATAATAATTCAATAAAAAAAATTACTTCGACAAAAAAAATTTAAAAATAGAATTAACTAAAATAAATTAATAATCCAAAAAATCAATATTTAGTATATGAATAAAATAATAAATTAAAAGTAATAATCCAATGAAAAATAATTAAAAAAAAGGAATTACAAAAATTAACTAAAATGAATTAATAATCCAATAATATAATATTTATTATGATATAAATATTATTTATTAAAAACTATAAGTATTGATATATAATAATTCAATAAAAAAGAATCACTCCAACAAAAAAAATTAAACGAAATCAGCTAAAATAAATTAATAATCCAATAAAAGAATATTTATTAATATATAATATTATATATTAAAAATAATATCTATTAATATATAATACTTAAATAAAATAAAAAAGAATTTATGCAAAAATGGTCCTTATAGTATGGTAAAAGACAAAACTGCGAAAATGGTTCCTAGGGGTAAAATTGTCATTGTAAGGAAGTTAACAGCCAACTAACAGACGAGGGACCAAAACCACAACAAAACTTGTTGAAAAGGACCATGTCTACAACTTTTCAAACGTTTAGACCATAACCACATAAAATGAGAAACCACAGGGACCATTTTTGCAGTTTTGTCATAAAATAAAACAACGGAGTTTTTTTTTTGTTTTTTGGATGATAAAAGAAAAAAAAACAATTTAAAAGCCCAATGACCTGTGTGCATCAGTGGGTCCGTCATACAAAAACAAAGAAATTACCAAGTATTCGGCCCAATAATTAGCATAATTGGTGAGTCAAAGGCCTGGTTCTTGTGAAAATGATTATTCTTTCGGTATCTTTCTATTCTAATAAAAGAATAGTTTTAATCTTCTTTTGACATGTGTCATCCTATTAGGTCTCCTAATTAATGCATATTTTATTCTTTTTTTGTCATGTGTCACCTATTAGGTCTCCTAATTAATGCATGCCACTTGTCAACCTATTAATTCTCAATTTCAAATTTTAAATTTCTCACTTTAATTATATTAAATTAATAACATTAGAATAAAAATTAAAATAAAATTAATACAAAGTATAAGGTGATATAATTTCACATATTTATTTAAATTAATGATTATAATTTTATATAACTAAAAAAAATATCTTAATTAATAATTTATTAATAATTTTGAGCTCTCACTATTAAAGTTTAATTAACTTTATAACCGTGGTTTCCACGGGTTATAAACTAGTTGGAATATATAATTCGCTACATGGCCGGTTTAATTGTAACGGTGCAGCTTTTTAATCGACAAAATTGCAAAAATGGTCCCTATAGTTTGCCAATTTTTTTGGATAAGGTTTAAAAAAATATTTATCACCTAAAATATCCTTATTTGGTTGTTTAGCTGTGCTTTTTATACCTATTTTGTTAACTTTAACATTTGGCTGTTAACATTTTGAAAATGACAATTTTACCCTCAGAGACTATTTCTGTAGCTGTCTCCTTTTACCAAGCTGGACCATTTTTTCAATTTTCTTTTTTATTTTATTGAAATATTATACATTCTTCTTCTTTTTAATTTTGTTAAATTATAATACATTAATTATTATTTTTTAATTTCATTTTATTGGATTATTTATTAATTGATTATTATATATTGATTATTTTTTTAATATATAATATTCATATATAAATAAAAATTATAATATTATATTATTAATTTATTTTAATTCATTATTTTTTTATTTTTTATTGGATTTTTTTTTTTAATTTTTTTATTAGATTAAATTTACCATAAAAATAAATAAAAAGGCCATTCAATTTTTTTATTGGATTATAAATTTAGTTTTAATGTGTAATATTAATTCTTTTTAATTTTATTAGTTCCACCACAAAGTCATTAAAATGCGTCAAAACACTGCACCCCATCATCAAAAATCGTTAGGACCACCGCCAATCACCTTCATCGAATTTCCGATGGAAACACTACCATCCTGTTCTCATTTCGTCGGAATCATTCGGATTTGCCACTAAGTCGGTTGTTTTTTTGTTACAACCAATATTGTGTTTACCACCAGGATGTTCAATCCAAACACCCCTGGTCAGTTCCTCCATTTGTTGCTTTCTACCACCTTGCACCACCACATCATCTTGTCAGAAATAGTCGATTGTTGCCTATAATCTATAATTCTCAACCAAAACTACAAGAATTAACTACCCACACTGCGTTAATTGCGACAATGTTAGATATAGGGTTTTCAAACAACCAGATCCATCGCTAGATCTTTTCAAGTAGTACAGGCTTGAAGCTTCGATGTTATAAGGTTGTGTGTAACATTCATAAAATTTCAATAAAATTTTAACTTTTTCAAAACAACCCTTTCTCTAAAAAGTATTTATGAAACCATTGTGTCCAAAACATTATTCAAAATCAGAGATATTTACAACATAGTTTTTAAATCATTTTTATTATCAGAGTATCCCAGAAATCATAAGTCCTCAAACCACAAGGATGTGTACGATCACACATTCATCTTGCCGCAATTAAAGTACCTGAAACCATAAACCAAAGCTGTAAGCACAAAGCTTAGTGGGTTCAATCAACCATCGGGTTGGAATAACCCAGGTCCTCAACTTCAAAAGAGTTTACTTAAGGAGATTCTAGATCTATAGCTTTCCCTTCAAGCTAGGCACCACCAACTTCAAGCTCTTTCAAAAAAATGAGACCAGAGAAGCAACTTTTAAGCTCACACACTCAACTTGGGGTAAGATGCACAAATTCTAGGGTTTCTGGATAGAGGAGGCGATTAGGGAGGCCATCAATGGGACTTAAGGACTTTAAATAAGGTGCAACACCCTAAAAATTAGGGTTTTCATATTCAGCCACCAACTTGTTGGGTTTTCCTCTCAAACTCGTCGAGTTGGTCCAAAAAGATCTACGACCCAAAAACTTTAAACACGTCGAGTTGAGGCCATTAACTCGACGAATTCCAAGGAAATTTTGCCTTTTTCATAAAATTTAACACGCCTGGGAATCGGGATGTTAAATTATGCCTAGGTTGTGGAAGCCAACGAATGGAGGAACTAACTAGGTAATATGATTTTGTGGAGTAAGCTGGTCAAAGGCAACAAATGGAGGAACTGTCAGGGTTGTTTGGGTTGGACTTCTTGGTGGTTCAAATAGTGATGGTTCTAGTGGAAAACGATCAGCTTGGTGGCAAATATAAATGGTTCTAACGGATTGTGAAGAGGTTGTCGCAGGTGGCTACTGGATAGCGGCTTTGGGTGAAACATGTTGGTAGTGTTTCTGTCGGACCTCCGATGAAGGTGATTAGCGATGGTCCCAACGATTTTCGATAGTGAGAAGCGGTGCTTTTTCGTATTCCGAAGACTTTATGGTAGAACCAATAAATTAAAAAGAATTAATATTATACATTTAAAATAAATTAACGATCCACTAAAATATTAATTACTATATATTGAATATAATAAATTAAATGTAATAATCCAATAAAAAAATCTAATAATTTTTTTTAAATAATCCAGTATATTTTTTTTAAAAAAATAGTTATAATAAATTAGTAATATAATAATATAATATTTATTAATATATAAATATTATATATTAAAAATAAAATTAACCGATATATAATAATTAGATAAAAAAAAATTAATCCAATAAAATTTAAATTAAAAAAGTAATTAATGTATAAAAGTTCAATTAAATTAAAAAGAAAGAAGAATTAATAATTAATAATTCAATAGATTTAAAAACAAGAATTGCAAAATGGTCCTTGAATTTGGTAAAAAGAGATAAATGCAAAAATGGTCCCTATGGGTAAAATTGTCATTTTAAAAAAGTTAACAGCCAAATGTTAAAGTTAATGAAATAGGGACCAAAATCATAGTTAAACCACCAAATAAGGACCTTTTTTGCTAATAAACTTTTTTTGACCTTACCCAAAGAAATTGGCAAACCGCGGAGACTATTTTTGCAATTTTGTCTTTTTAATTTAATGGCTGATTTAATCCATATATATATATATATATATATATATATATATATATATATATATATATATATATATATATATATATATATATATATATATAAACAGGATCGTGAAAAAATCTATAAAAAAATACAAATCATAAAATCGAGCATATATGTCCAGGAGAAAAAAAATAGAAAAAAAATTGGATCATTAAAATTTAAATCATAAATCATAATGATGCAAAATAAAAAAATTAAAATTGAACCATTGATCAATTTTAACAAAGCAAATATATATATATATATATATATATATATATATATATATATATATATATATATATATATAGAGAGAGAGAGAGAGAGAGAGAGAAACAAAGAGAGAGAGAGAGAGAGAGAAAAAAAAAAGACGAGGGTTCAATTGAGAAAATAAAAAGGTTGATAATGGAAAAATCAATCTCAACCACACATTTATTTTGCCGTAAAACACTTAGGTGTACCAGCGGAAATGAGGAAGGGATACACATTTGTGTTCATTACAAAAAAAGTTTCTATAAAATATGCTAATCATTACCTTAATATATACAAAAAAACTATGTTTTTTTGTTTAATTTTTAAGAAGCTACTTTTATCAAAAAATTATATTAAATATATCAAAATTCATAATTTTTGATTTTCAAATATATATATATATATATATATATATATATATATATATAGAGAGAGAGAGAGAGAGAGAGAGAGAGAGAAAGAAAGAAAGAAAGAAAGAAAGAGATAAGGGTTCAATTGAGAAAATAAAAAGGTTAAGAATGATAGAATTAATCTCAGCGACACATTTATTTTGCCGCAAAAGACTTGAGTGTACCAGCAGAATTGGGGAAGGTATACACATTTATGTTCAAACTAAAGATTTTTCCATAAAATATGATAATCATCACATTAATATATACAAAAACAATTTTTTTAAAATTTTTAAAAACTATTTTTATCGAAAAATTTCTTTAAATATATCAAAATTCATAATTTTTTATAAACTCAATAAATAGGCATCCATATTGATATAATTTTAAGATTTAATAAAAAAATTATATTTTTTATTGTTTCAGCTTTTGTTATTCATAAGTGAATAAAAATGCATCAGATTTTTGTTAGAGTACATTCATTATTCACTAGTGAATAGAACGTATGCTTATTTTATTTATAGTTTAAGTATCATTCATATATTCATATGTGACGATACTTGAATTGTAAAACAAATTAAACATATTTTTATTCTTAAGTGAATAACAAATATACTGTCATAAAAATATGATGGAGTGTTATTCATTTATGAATAACGAAAGCTGAAAATATAAAAAAATAAAATTTTTATTTTATCTTAAAACAATATCAATATCAATGTCTATTTATAGAGAATAAAAAATTATAAATTTTGATATATTTGAAATCATTTTTCGAAAATAATAATTCCTTAAAAATTATAAAAACGAAAAAAAACTATGTTTTTTGTAAATATTAAGGTAATGATTAACATAGTTTAAGGGAAACATGTTTTATTTCAAAAAAACATGTGTATTCACTCCCCATTTTCGCCAGTACCATTGATGGTTTTGCAGCAAAAATAAATGATTGGTTGAGAATTATTCCCTCATTTTCAATATTTTTTATTTTCTCAATTGAACTTATATATATATATATATATATATATATATATATATATATATATATATATATATATATATATATACAGGTTCAGTTTCATTTGAGACCATTCTAATTTTGTGAGACCGTAAGACCAAATCTAAAAATAATTTTAAAATGCAAAATAAATGGAAAAATCCAAAAATTCTTTTTTTAAATATTATTTCCGGAACTTGAATTAACTAAAAAAATAAAATAAATAAATAAAATAAAAAAAATCCATTCTTTTTAAATACGTGAAATATTCTAATAGAATATTATACTGACATATTCTAAAAAATAATTTTAAAATGCAGAATAAATGGAAAAAGCTATAAATTCTTTTTTTAAATATTATTTTCGGAACTTGAATTAACTAAAAAAATAAAAATAAAATAAAAATAAATTCCATTTTTTTGAAAAATACGTGAAATATTCTAATAGAATATTACACTATACATATTCTAAAAAATAATTTTAAAATGCAAAATAAATGGAAAAATTCAAAAATTCTTTTTTTAAATATTATTTTCGGAATTTGAATTAACTAAAAAAAATTTTAAAAAATTAAAAAAAAATAAAAAAATACGTCTCACGTTCTCACAAAATTAGGCCGTCTCACATGAACCTAACCCTATATATATATATATATATATATATATATATATATATATATATATATATATATATATTATGGCAAAAATAAATGATTGTTTGAGAATAATTCTCTCATTCTCAACCTTTGTTATTTTCTCAATTGAACTTACCTCCCTCTCTCTCTCTCTCAAATGTTTTCAGTATCTATTGTGTGCATGCATGATTGATTATGGACCAATCATTTTAGTTATTTTAAGAAAGTAATTAATGCATATTAAATGCTGAAGATGTAATTAATATCCATTATATCTTCAACATGTAATATTCATTAATAATTTCTTAAAATAACTAAAATGGTTGGTCTAGAATCAATCATAGATGCACACAATACATAGTGAAAACAAAATAACCTAACCCTATATATATATATATATATATATATATATATATATATATATATATATATATATATATATATATATATATAACCTAGTTTTATCAACACCTTGTGCATTCTGATAGATGTCCATGTATAGATTTTACCATAAAAACGACAAAGGTTCATCAAGTATAATGTTAAAGGTTTCCCCCGGTGATCTTGGTAGGTTCTCCTTAGTGGGATCAAACGTCGGTCAAGTGTTCTTCCTCTGGTTTCCTCTGTTTCATCAGATTCATTTTCTTTGTTTCATCTAATTCCTTTTCCCATCATAATCATCTCTTGAAGACTTTCTTACGACGGGTTCATAATTATAATAAGTGCGACTTCGCCCCAAGAAAGACAAGAACTTCAAACACTTCCCTGACAGGAAAATTTTCTCAAAATGTTTACGTAACAAACTTTCCTTCCCACTTCACAAGAAGAGAATTATAGATGACATTTGAACGTTATGGGACTTTTTTGGATTTTTTCATCACTGCTAGAATTTCAAAGATGGGGAAACCTGTTGCATTTGTTAGGTTTTCTATGAAAAACAACATTGATAATTTGATTGCAAACTTAAATACCATCGGATTGGTAAAGTAAAGCTAGTGGCAAATGTGGCAAGATTCCACAGAAGTAACCAAGGGTATCAGGATGGAAATAATAGGAACAATGGGGAACATGATATAAAGAATTCTAATACTCTAAAACAACCTTCTTACACATCGATTTTTTGTGGTGAAATAATGAACATGGTTGTCAATACTAATAATGTTTCTGCTTTAGTTCAATGAAGATTGTTTATCCAAACAGTATCATCAGTTATTCCTTATAGGGGTTGTTAAGGAATTCCATTCTCTTACTAATCTTCGAGTTATTTGTAATGATGAAGGCTTTAAGGATATTAAGTTTGGTTACTTGAGATGTCATTGGGTATCTATGGAATTCAGGGATGTGAAAGCTAAGGATAATTTTCCCAACATGTTGGTATTAATTCATGGTTTTCAAATATTGAGGCTTGGCTTGATGATTTTTTATAAATAATTGAATGGTGTGGTTTGATGTGGAAAGGGTACCTATAGATGCTTGTACGTAAATGATTTTCTCAAAAATTGCTATGAAATGGGGTGACATCTTGTATATTGAGAAGTATTTTGAAGATAACTTCTATAGCAAAAGAACTTATCTTACTTTAACAATAAAAAGATTGATCATAGAAACTTTTAAGATTTCCATTCAGGGTAAGGTGTTCCAAGTTAAAGCAAAAGAGATCACATGTTAGATTCCGGATTTTATCGAAGATGGTTCAAACGTTGAATGTGAAAACGACGAAGCTATTGGTAACTTGAAAGAGCATCTTGAAGAATGTGAACTTGAAAACTCGGATTGTGCTAAAAAAATTAAACGAAGAACATGATTCGGAGTGAATCTCGGAGACTTGATTTCAAAATGGTGAAGCCGATCTATCTCAAAAAAAAAAAATTCTAATCAGCCGGAGGACCCGTTAGGGGTATATGAAGTGCTTGAAAAAAGAGACCAAAATATAAGATGAAGGATGATGATGATCCGATATACACACCTAGCTTTACCCAACAAACCTGAAAACTCAATGCTGCTAATTAGTCATTTTCCCAGCCTAGTCACGGTCTTAATGCAACATCAAGGGTGCAGTCAACTGCTGCTAGACAACAACCTCATTCTCAGACTCGTTTTGCATCTACTACTACTCAAGTTGTTGATCATTCTTCTAACCATCCTCGGCGGCAGGTTGGTGTTTCAAGTAGTGTTCTAGCTCAACAAAACTCATCTCCAGATGTGAACTTGGAGAGTGTTCCATAACATCAAATTCTACCAGAGGATTTGGGAAAAAATTCTATTAACTCCAAAGATTCAATTTCGATACAGGCGGTTAAAAAGGGAGATGAAAATCTGAAAAGGTTTTAAAAGAAGGATGTGGTGACTCTCAATCATTATTAGGAAAATCTGTTAAAATCCCGAAGAAGAGACAAGGATTCTCCCGTATTTATGAATTGAATGCTTTCATTGATTTCGGGCAAGCCATGGGTTATCCAATGGAAAGGTGTACTCAAAATATTCAAGAGCTTATCAATAACAATGGAGGAGTGGAAGGTTTCTCATGAACTTACTCTCACTGAATGTTCAAGGATTGGGGAAGGAGGGGAAGATGGCTTGGGCAAATAATTTGTATGGTAAACATCAATTTTTCTTCTAACTTTACAAGAAACAAAGATGAGGCGTATGGATGCTCATGTCGTGAGATCGGTTTGGGGTAATCTCCAATTTGATTATGCTTAGAGGGTGTTTGGGATTGATTTTCAAAATAGCTTATTGACTTATTGGCTTTTTGAAAAGCTAATAAGTCAAAAAAAGTGTTTGACAAACTTAAAAACATTTTTCGGAATAGCTTTTCCATTAGCTTCAAAAAGAACTTTTTAAAAAACATATAAAACTTGGCTTTTTGAAACTGCTTTTAGGTTTTAACCAAAATAACTTCAAAATTGAGCTTTTAAGTTAAACATTTTTTAACTTATTAACTTATTAGCTTTTTCACTATAAAAGTTAATCCAAACACTTTTTAAAAAACTCATTTTACCACCACTATAAGCCAATAAGCACATTTAGATTTCAAAAAGCACTCCCAAACACGCCCTTATTCTTCTTCTAGAGGTCTTTCAGGTGGAATTCTTTGTATCTGGGATAAGAATCTTTTTTCATAAATACAAGGTGTATTCTGGTGATAATCATACATACTTATAAAGCTAGTATTTTTTCTTGAATCTCATGCATTTGAAACCCCCTTTTTTAACTTTCTCAAACCACATTCATTTGAAACCCCATTTTTTAACTAATGCAACTCAAAAGTTTTCTTAATTATTATTTAACACTCAAAAGTTTTATAACTTATATAATGTTTAATTAACATTAAGTGAAAAGTTTACTATAAAAAGGCCAATCTTTTGTGTCTTTTGTGTTATATAAAATCTTACATGTAAGAAGGATTTGAAGATACTGTGATTCAAAAGTTTTCATATAGTTGAAGCATTCACGATCCAAATATGATGATTTGAAGAAATGGGTTATGTCGCATCGATGGTAATTGTAATATAATTTTTTCTTTCAACCAAGACAAATGAAGCTTTTTCTATTCTTTCTTTATATTCAGTTTCTCATTTAATCTTTATATGTGATTTGTGTGTATTACTCAATCTTGAATGTGACTCTCCAAAGAACAATGTTTTGCTTGGAATATCTTTATGATTCTTCTTTTTCAAGAAAAATATTTTGAATGCAGGTTAGTGAAGACTTGTCATCAAGTTTCTATGGTTGAATGGTGTTAAATGAAGAAAGAAGATTCATAAAATGGATATAGGTTTTTTTGTTTGAGCAAAGTTGACGAATGTTAGTTTTTTCTTTTGATTTAAATGTATGTTTATATAACATCTTTATTTATATATTCAACCACCAAATGCTCTTATTTATTTGATTGTAGTTTTTCTACTTTGATTATGTTATTTTATATTTTTTTTTGTTGGGTTATCCTACACAGCATATTTAAAAGATAACATAATTTTGAACTTTATCCATATTACTACCACAAGAATTACATATGACATTTACGAATATATATATATATATATATATATATATATATATATATATATATATATATATATAATAGGTGATTTGTTTAACATGTATATGCACATATGTATGTTATAAATTTATAATTAAATATCTTTATGTTTAATAATTGAAGGGATTAAAATGATGCATCAAAACCAATTATTTAGAAGAATATAATAGTAATAGTAATAACAACAACAACAACAATAACAATAATAATAATAATAATAATAATAATAATAATAATAATAATAATAATAATAAATGTACATTTCCAAGTACCGCATTCATTTGAAACTCACACTATAACTCAATTATTTTCTAATTTATGTATATTTATTAGTTAAAACTCAAGAGTTTTTAACTTATGATTATTAATTAATAATCACTAATAACTTTTTATTTTCCTTTTTTTATAAGGTTGTAAAGTTTTGCTCATTGAAAACATTAATGTATTTGAAGAGATTTATGATTTAAAGATGAAGAGTTAATATAAATGTTATAATATATGTTTTAGTGTTTTTATGTTATTAAAAGTTATGGTGTTTATTTTTCATATTTTTTATTATTCATTGTGTGTGTGTATATATATATATATATATATATATATATATATATATATATATCTTTTTTAATACAAATGTTATAATAGATGTTTTTCTATTTTTATGTTACTAAAAGTTGCAGTTCATATTTTTGTTCATACGTTTTGTTACCTGTTATATTATCATTCATTTGATATATAATTTACACAATTTTAAACGATTTATAAAATTATAAAATAATTGTATATATCACAATGACTTAAAAGTTAAACTATAATGTTTAATAAAACTAACATGTTAATTATATGTTTGCTTTACTACTAACATTTTGTTTTAAAGTAGAAATATTAAATAATAATTTAATAAAAGTTATTATTTCAACTATATAATTCTATTATCGCGCAACGCGCGGGGATTCGCCTAGTTTGGTAATATTGGAGGGTTCTTGGCTTCCTAATAAAACTCGTTTACTTATTGTCTCCATTTATGCTCCTCAAGATGTCAATTTAAAAAAGCTCATTTGGAATCAGTTGCTTCACATTATTAGCAATTAGGAGGGTGATACTGTTTTAATGGGTGATTCTAACGAAATTTGGATTGCCAGCGAAAGATACGGTTTTGTTTTTTATCCTCATGCAGCTAACTGTTTTAATGATTTTGTTTCTAATGCGAGGCTTTTTAATGTCCTTCTTGGTGGCTATTCATTCACTTGGTCCAATAGAGGAGCTACAAAAATGAGCAAACGTTATAGGTTTCTTGTGTCGGAAGGTATCTTGGACATATTCCTAAATTTAACAGACTTTATTTTGGAAAGGCATCTCTCGGATCATCATAATATTATTCTTAAAGAGATTTCTATTGATTATGATCCTTCTCCTTTTAGAGTGTTTCACTCTTGGTTTTCTATGGATGGCTTCATTCAAGTGGTGGAAGATTCTTGGAATAATAATGGGATTTCATCTCAATGGGATAGTTCCCTTTAAAAAGAAGCTGCAATATTTGAAGAAAATGATAAAGTTGTGGAATTCTGATTCTTGAAATAACAAGGACGGAGTAAAAAAATAAATGTTTACTTTCTTTGGTTAATCTAGATTCGAAAATAGATAGGGGTGAAGGTGACTCTTCTATGTTGGCTGAAAGGGTTACGTTACAAAAGAAAATTGAATATTTTTATTGCATTGAAAGGGGTGATCTTGCATAGAATGCTAAGATTAAATAGGCTATTGAAGGTGATGATACTTCAAAAAAAATTCATGGAATGTTGAATAAAAATGCAAACATTTGGCTATTTGGGGTGTGTTGGTTGATGAAGAGTGGCTTAAAAATCCTTCTTTAGCTAAATTGGAATTCTTGGTCCATTTTAAAAACCGGTTTGCTAAACCTCTTACTTCTCAGCCCCGGGTTCTTCAAAATTTTCGTAAAAATCTTTCTTTAGGGTAATCGGAGATGTTGGATAATAATGTTACTTATAAAGAAATCAAGAAGGTGGTCTAGGATTGTGGTCTTGATAAATCTCCAGGTCCTGATGGGTTTTGGGTTTATTAGAATATTTTGGTGTCTTTTTTACAAGGATATTTTTCATGCTGTTGTGGAATTTTTCTTCCAGTGCGTGACCTATTGGGTGTAACTCCTCCTTTATATCTCTTACTCCTGAGGTCCAAGATGCAAAGAATGTTAAAGATTTCTGGGCTATTAGTCTCATTGTGTGTTTATATAAGATTGTTGGTATAATCTTAGCTAACAGGTTGTCTTATGTTATTGATAGCTTGATTAGCGAAGAACAATATGCTTTCGTTAAAGGAAGACAGATTCTCGATGGTCTGTTTATTATAAATGAGGTGCTTGATTAGTGTAAGGTGAAGAGGCATCCCATTATGGTTTTCAAAGTGGAATTTTAAAAATATTATGAATCAGTTTGGTGGGACTTTCTATATAAAGTTCCTCGGCATATGTGATTCGGTTATAGATGGAGGAGTTGGATCCGTGATTGTTCGTATTCTTCTCGGGATTCAATCTTGGGGAATGGCTCCGCTACGGACGATTTCACTTGTCATAAAGGTATCAAGGAGATCCGTTGTCTCCTATTATTTTTATTGTGGTGATGGAAAGTCTTCATGTAGCATTCCAAGTCATTCTTGACCGCAATCTCTTTTCTGGAATCAAACTTTGTATGAATCCCATTGTTACTTTTTTTCCTTTGTTCTATGTGGATGATGCTATTTTTATAGGTGGGTGGAAAGATTCTAATATACAAAACCTTGTTAAAGTGATCCACTGTTTTCATCTGGCCTCAGTTTTTAAGACAAATCTTTAGAAAAGTAAACTTCTTGGAATCAGTGTTAATAACTCAAGTATTCAGGTGGTTACTACTTGAGTTGGTTGTGATACTATGAAGATTTCATTCCCTTATCTTAGCCTTACGGTTGGTGGCAATATGAATCGTCTGGATTCTTGGACAGATGTAACACCCTATTTATTTAATAAATAAATAGACGAAATTAATGAATGAATCATAGCCCTAAAATTTATGATTATATAGCAAGGTGTTGATTTCAAAGAGTTATATGGCATAATTTAGAAGTTTGGGGTTAATAGTGTAAGTTTCAGACTGGCTTTGTAAATATTTGCGAAGGCAGGGACTACTTGGTAAATTATGTCAGACTTAATTTGAAGAGATTTTGGAAGCTAAGGGTTGAATCGTATCTTATGGACTTCATTTGAAAATAAGTTGTAGGGTAGGGACTGTTTAGTAACTGTTGGATTAATTATGAAAGGAATTTATGGGAATAGTGGCTAAAGGGTAAATGTTGGACTTCAGTTGAAGAATATTTTATGGGGAGGGACCAATCCTGCCAGCATGGGAAGAAGTTTGGATTGGTGCGGGGTATATAGCCATAACATCACTGACCTCTAAGCCCTAACCCTAACGACATGAGCAGCCGCCACCCTTATTCCTCCCATCCCTTTCCAACCATCACCCCTTATATCTCACACCGGTCGCCACCCACTTATTCACCTTCGATCGCCACCTCTCTTCTCTTTTTCTTACTTCCGGCGACAATGAGAACCACCCACTTCGGAGACCGTTCCACAGCAGCCAACCTCCCTCCGCCACTGTTGTTGAAGCCGGAATCACCGGGAAGCAACCAAGTGAGCTGAGCTCCCCCGATGCTGTTTGCTGCCAATCGACAAATAATTAAAGGCCGATGTCGGGGCCGATGTGACTCTATAGTCTCCGGTAATGGTGCACCCTTTCCCCTCTCACGTTCTTCTACCATTTCCTTTATAATCGTCGCCATCTCCGCCCCAATAGCTATCAACTGTGAAGATACCCTTTCCGGTCACCGCAAACCACCACAAGGGTGGTGGTGCTGTGTATGTTTCGTGTGTGTGATTCGTACTTCAGCCCATGTTATCGTGTGTGTGTGTGTGCTTTTCTGTTGAATGCATGTGGTGCAAGTTCTTGGCCGGAAAATTGAGAATAGCCACCACCACCACTGTGAGGTGGTGGCTGCCACCGTGTATGGTTGTATTTTAGTGTGTGTGCATGTCCATTTGGTATTTTGATTGTAATATTGTAACCAAAGTTGGAATAATGAAAAGAAAACTGAAAACCACCACTGTAGGGTGGTGGCTGCCGCCTCCTGCCACCACCAGCTGTCTTGTTGGGTGGCGGTGTGCTTTGATTGCGTTTGGACCTCGTTTGAGATGCATGAAACCCTAATAGGCCCAATAATGCCCTGATTCACCAAAAAGCCCAAACATGTAACTAATGGGCCTAGTGAAACCCTAATGGGCTTAAGGATTTATCTTTTGGGCCTAATTGGGTTGTGAGGGGTTAGAAACCCTAATTAGGGTTTAGAAAACCCTAATTTTTCATATATGGGCCTTAGACTTCTTGGGACCCACTTTTGGGCCATTGGGATTGGATTGTGTATTAAGCCCAATTACTCCATATCATTTATCTAGTAAAGTGAAGGACTTAATGGATTGGGTCCTTAATAGGTTAAGTGAGAAACACTTAACCCTAATCGTCATTTTATGTGAAACCCTAATTTTACTTGGGCCTTATGTTAGACCTTCCTAATAAACTTTGGTGATTGGGCTATTGTTGGGCTTTCCATGAACAAGTAATTGGACCATAATAATTTGATGGGCTTTAGGGTAAGGCCCATGTAAGAGACTTGGGCCCAATTTGGAAAATTGGGCCATAGTTGGGCCTTGGTTCATTATTAGACTTTTGGGCGTTTGGATTGGGTCTTAGGCTTGAGTCAAGCTAAGTTAGGGGTAAAGCAGTCTTTAACTCAAGCATGGATTTGTGGATTTATGTTAGAACCCAATTATTAATTGGGTGTTATTTTGTTGTTGACAGATTCGGGAATCTGTTGTTGGAATAGTGTCTAAGGCAGCAACTATATTAGGCAAGTATTTGACCCGATTGTGCATGGTCCTTTTGGGTTGCCTTCACCATAGCAACTTGATAGGATGATTTATTATGAGAGAATAAATATTATTAATATATTATGAGAATAATATAATGAATAATAATATTGTTATTTGATTGATATAAGTCATAAATTAATTAGTATTAATTTGGTGACTTAAAGAGATTAATTAAATAAGAGGGTATAAACTATCAATTGTTTGATAGTTACACTTTAGACTGTAAATCCTTATTGGATGAAGGGTGGATGGATTCTAGGGCTAGGGATAGCCTCAAATCGTCCAATGCTTATCTAAGGAAAAGATTTGGATTGCTTTAAGGAAAGATTATCCAACTAGGGTTTAAGGTGAAACCCTTAAGGAGTCTACAAGTATAAATAGACCCCATGGCCAAGGGAAATCGGCATCTCATCTAAAGTAGAGAATCCCTGGCCGATTTCTTCCTAACCTCTCTCTCAAATCATCCTCCTTGATAGTTGGTGTTTGTAAGCCATTAGAGGAGTGACAATTGTGACTCTAGAGCTCCAAGACAACAAGATCAAACAAGAGATTCAAAGGTAAACTACTAGATCTGATTTTGTATTGTTCTTATACCTAATTAGTCATTAGAAGTCTTGGATTCAAAGCATGTTTAATTAGAAAGCCTAGATCCAAGCATTAGGGTTTTGCATGCGCACATAGGAAAGTTCTTATGTTTAAAACCCATCAGTGGTATCAGAGCCTAGATTGGTTTCTATTAAATTGTTGCTTGTTTGTTTGAATCTTGTTTGCAAAATTCGAATTTTGTGTCTCTGTGTCATGAACTCGACGAGTCCCATGGTGGACTCGACGAGTTGGCCTGACTCGACGAGTCCAGTTGGGAACTCGACGAGTTCGAGTGTCAGGAAGGGCCAGATTCGGGATTTTTTTTCATATTTATCTTATGGAAACTTGCCTTTATCATATTAGATCAACCTTAATCCGATTTTCTGATATATATGACTATATCTTGATCTAATTAAAGATATTTATCAACTAATAAAATATTTAATTTCCTTATATGATAATTAATTAATTATTTTGATCAAATTGGTAATTATCTTGCAAGAAATCATTAAATAAATCAAATATGGATAATTATGGAATTAATTGTTAATTGAGATTATTTGCTATTTGATCCTCCATGTTTTAAATGTTTAAAACTTGTCCTCAAGTTTTGAAAATTATGTTTTGTGATTAAAAGTTTTAATTTAGACAATTTAAATTTCAAACCCTAGTTTTTTTTAAAAGTTTAAAATACAACCCTATACTAATATAATATTACAAGATTAATATATATATATATATATATATATATATATATATATATATATATATATATATATATATATGTATGTATGTATAACTAAAATGCTAGTCTTACCGTTAGTAGGCCTCATTCACGAAGCCGATCTATAAGGTGGGTATAAGGTTGCGGCCTATACAATGGCGCTTAATGGGTGTACACTCACACCCACCGCTTGCTTGATCGGTTGAGGGTCGTTAGCCGAACGGGTAGGATAGGACAACCTCATCCTCTCATTAAAAGTATAATATGAAATACAAAGTAACTACACATTTTTTTTAAAAAAAATTCCCAATCTTAGTTACTTTAGGAAAAGTGAATTGATGCAATCCCATGAAATTACACTTTGCACCCTTGCTAAGAAGTTAGTGAAGCGTGTGTGGTTTACCGGCACACTAATTGGTTCTAAGCAAAGGTGGCAAAGGGTGATTCATTGTTTATCATAGTTCGATGGAGCGTGTGTGGTTTACCGGCACATCGAATAGGTGATCGTTACAATGAAGGCACCATGTGAATTTGCATGGTAATTCACACCCGCTTTGTGATCCTCGGTATCCCAGTCACAAACAAGAGGGGCATATCGAGATTTAAACATGCCATTGAATAGTTTCAATGAATCTCATCCGAACCTAGGAATTCTCAATACATTTAGGACTTAAAGTTATGTTTTTATGGTGGAGAATTAGTGAATCGTCATTCACTTACCTTCATATTATTTGCATATTAGATTACGGCATCCCTTTTCTAATATGTAAATATTGTTGTTGGATCCTAGCCCTAATTTTTCTTATTGGGTGATAATTAGGGATTCATATTCGAATCTATCTTTGTCCTTTCTATTTGTAGATGTCGAACGCAAACAACGCTGCTGCTAGTTCTTTCACATTGACGAGCCTTTGTCAAAAGGTCACTTTCGATGGGACGAACTTTAGCGAATGGATAAGATACATTCGCACCATTGCTCGCTATGAGGATAAGGAGTATGTCGTCGATGAGAAGCTCGAGAAAATCAACCCTGAAATCGCTACTCCGACTGAAATGACCGCTTTTGAAAATCATGAGCGCGATGCAACGAAGGTACATTGCATCATGATAGCCACCATGAACTCCGAATTCCAAAAGTCCTATGAGGACATGTACCCATATGAGATGCATCAAGACTTATTGGAGAGATACCACCAAAACGCGAGACAAGAGCGTTATGAGATTTTCACTAACATGATTTCCGCTAAGATGGGTCATGGAGAGTCTCTTACCGTGCACCTGCAAAAGATGCAAAGGTATGTCGACCGCCTTCGCAAGTTAAATGTTGACTTTGGGGAAGACTTGGCGATCGACATGGTGCTTCACTCATTGCCTCCGATGTACAATCAATTTAGGATGACCTACCACATGAACAAAGAGGAGGTCACCCTAAGCAAACTCCAAGGTCTCTTGAGGCTCGCTGGAGCAACTTCAAAGACAAGTCTGTTGCACCAACTCCCAATCCACCCGTTGCTCCTGTCTTGGCTATTGGTCAAGGAAAGGGAAAGAAGAGGAAGGCTTCGTCTAAGAACTATCGCAAGGTTAAAGCCCGAGATGGTGCCTCTTCTAGTGGGACCAAAGTTGATCCCGCTAAGCCCTGCCCTAACCCGAAGGAGGCAGAGTGCCACCACTGCCACAAGATAGGACATTGGAAGAGAAGCTGCCCGGAATACCTGCAAGCCATCAAGGAAGGAAAGATCAAGCCATCTTTCGCAGGTATATATACAATTAAATCTAACGATTCTAATCATGCTATTTCTTGGGTTCTTGATACCAGTTGTGGTTACCACATTTGTTCTAATGTGCATGGACTAAGAAGAAGTAGGGATGTGGAGCAAGGAAGAATCAATCTAATCATGGGGAACAGAAGATCGTCGCCTGTGACCAAGATTGGAGTGTATTCTTTAGTGCTTAGGAATGGTTTAAGTTTAGATTTGAACAATTGTTGCTATTCACCATAAATGGCTAGAAACATCATTTCATTTCATGGTTTGTTTAGACAAGGTTTTAGATTTTCTTTTAATAATGAGAATGGTTCGATTTTAGCTTATCTAAATGGTGTCTTTTATTTTGAAGCTATACCATGTAATGGAATATATGAAACTGTTATGATTGTTGATAACTTAGGAAATGATGTTTTGAACACAGATTCTTCCAATAGTATGGATAGAGCATCCTTGTGGCATTGTCGTCTTGGACATGTCAACAAGAAGCGCATAGCCCAACTCCAAAAGGATGGAGTGTTGGATTCATTCGACCTTAGGGAAGATGACACATGCGAGTCTTGTTTACTTGGAAAGATGACTAAGTCACCCTTCACGAGTACGTGTGAAAGGGGTGAAGGTATATTGGACCTAATACATACCGATGTATGTGGACCGTTTAGATCAACCACGAAGGATGGGAACCGCTTCTACGTGACTTTTACCGATGACTATAGTAGATATGGGTATATCTATTTGATCAAGCAAAAGTCAGAAACTTTTGAAAAGTTCAAAGAGTTCAAGAATGAAGTGGAGAATCAATTGGGCAGGAAAATCAAGATGATTCGATCCGATCGAGGAGGAGAGTACCTAAGTCTTGAATTCCATGATTATCTCAAGGAGTGTGGAATAGTTTCACAATTGACGCCACCTAGGACACCACAATTGAATGGTGTGGCAGAAAGGCGTAATCGAACCTTATTGGATATGGTTCGCTCTCTGATGAGTCATGCTTCACTACCTATCTCTTTTTGGGGGTATGCCTTAGAGACTGTCGCCCATATCCCTAACCGAGTCCCTGCTAAGAAGGTTGCCAAAACACCTCACGAGATGTCGACAGGGAAAGCTCCCTCGTTGGCACATATCAAGGTTTGGGGTTGCGAGGCTTTCGTAAGACGAGATACTCACGACAGGCTCGAACCTCGAAGTGAGTGATGTATTTTCATAGGCTACCCGCAAAAATCCTTAGGATATCTCTTCTATAGACCGAAGGACAATGTTGTCTTTGTTGCAAGGAGAGGGGTTTTCCGAGAGCGAGAACTCATAGGCCAAGGAGATAGTGGGAGGCAAATCGAACTTGAAGAGATTCAAGAGTCGATAGATGAAGGAACCTCTACTGCTGGCACTCAACCCGAGGAGGGAACTCCGGTTGAACCAATTGACGAGTCCTTACCTCTTAGATGTTCCGATAGAGTTAGAGTTCAACCCCAGTTTTATGGTTTTCATATTACTACCGAAGGGGATACGTATATTAGTGATGGTACACTAATAAATCTTGATGAACCTAATAGCTATAAGGAAGCCATGGCCGGCCCGGAGTCTGCGAAATGGAAAGAGGCAATGGATAGCGAGATCCAATCCATGTATGATAACCAAGTTTGGAATTTGGTTGATAATCTGCCCGGACATAAGACCGTTGGGTGCAAATGGATCTTCAAGAAGAAGACCGACGTGGATGAAAATGTACACACATATAAAGCGCGATTGGTCGCGAAGGGCTTTACTCAAACTCTCGGAGTTGACTATGATGAGACCTTCTCACCAGTTGCGAAGATAAAATCTATTAGAGTGATGCTAGCGATTGCCGCATTTCATGATTATGATGTTTGGCAAATGGATGTCAAGACCGCTTTCCTTAATGGGAAGTTGGCTGAGGATGTTTACATGGCTCAACCAGAGGGGTTTGTGGATCCGAAGCATCCGAATAGAGTGTGTAAGCTTGAGAAGTCCATTTATGGACTTAAGCAAGCATCTCGCAGATGGAATCTTTGCTTCGATGAGAAAGTCAAAGAGTTTGGATTTGTACGAAGCGAAGATGAATCATGTGTATATGTCAAAGCCAGTGGGAGTATAGTAAGTTTCCTCGTTCTATATGTCGATGACATATTACTCATAGAAAACGACATCCCGACTTTGCAGGAGGTTAAATCCTGGCTCGGGAAGTGCTTCGCTATGAAGGACCTCGGAGAGGCTTCCTATATTTTGGGAATAAGAATAGTAAGGGAGAGAAGTAAGAGACTAATAGGACTTAGTCAGAACACTTACTTAGAGAAGGTACTAAAACGTTTTAGTATGGAAAACTCGAAGAAGGGAGAATTACCGATACAAAGTAATGCCAAGTTGAGTAAGACTCAAAGTCCAAGTACCGAAGCTGAAATAGCAGAAATGAGCCGAGTACCATACGCTTCCGCAGTTGGCTCAATCATGTACGCTATGACTTGTACTCGCCCTGATGTAGCCTTTGCTTTGAGCATGGTTAGTAGATATCAAGGGAACCCTGGCAGAGCCCATTGGATTGCGGTGAAGAATATCCTTAAGTACCTTCGGAGGATGAAGGAATGGTTCTTAGTCCTCGGAGGGAGTGATGAATTGAAGGTGCGAGGGTATAGTGACGCCAGTTTTCAGACCGATAGGGACAACTACCGTTCGCAGTCGGGCTGGGTCTTTACCCTGAATGGAGGACCAGTGACTTGGAAAAGTTCCAAACAAGAAACTGTAGCTGATTCAACGTGCGAATCAGAGTACATTGCAGCGAGCGAAGCGTCGAAGGAGGCAATATGGTTGAAGAACTTCATCGGTGACCTTGGAGTTGTACCTGCCATAAAGGAGCCCATGGAGATTTTCTGTGATAATGAAGGAGCGGTTGCCTTGACCAAGGAATCGAGGGATCATGGTAGATCTAGACATATCGAAAGAAAATATCACTTTATTAGACATCGTGTAGAAGAAGGACAACTCGTAGTGAAGAGGATATCATAAGAAGATAACCCAGCAGATCCGCTTACGAAGGGACTGAGTAGGGTTAAGCACTTGCAGCATGCTAGGAGTATTGGGCTGAAGGATGATATTAGCATAGATTAGATAGTAGTAGAAACATGTAATAGATAAATGTAATTAACATTTGATGATTAAATAAAGGAGTTTTATTTATGAGTAATGTTACTGTCTTATGTTAATTGTTTAACTATTGTTTCACTTTGCATGTTTTGACTTCCAGAATAATTGAATTTATTAAGAATAATCGAATTATTCAAATTGTCCACAATCGTTCATATGTTGGAAGTAGATATGAATGAAGATTATCGTGAATTGGTGCGTAGATTGTCCAAATGGTATTAGACATGGCAAAAGATTGTTGCGACGTTCATGAGTGCTTATGAACTGGCTTTGAGCATTGGAACAAACCCGTGCTTGCTAGAATCACCTTATGGAATATGATATAAAAGGGTGATCGCAAGACGATAATATCATATAGTCTCAAAACCTAGATATATGGTTTGTTATTTGTTAATTGATTGTACATTGATAATGCGAAAACGCATCAGTAACTCGGTGTTATAAAATGCATTGTTGTGTATAGTTGATTAATGAATAAGTAAATGCATATAAGTCGAAGTTTATCTGTAACTTTTATCCTAAGAAGGTAAAAGCGATATCTCGGCCGCTCGATGATTTGATTTAACTTATGTGCCGGGCCCGGTCAGAACTGAATTGATGTGTTCGATTAAGTTCTATGTCAAATAAATCAGAGATCAAGAAACCTAAATGCTTGACTAATCATTCCATAGAATTGTCAGCATGATATCTAACAGAGGACTGTACGATCCCTTATCTAAAGGACAAGATTGATTAGATCAGAGTTTGACAACGTTTTTGAGAGCTACGATTGCGAATCGGATTGTACTTGTGCATATAGTTACTAGACTTATCCAAGCGGGAGACTGTTGGAATAGTGTCTAAGGCAGCAACTATATTAGGCAAGTATTTGACCCGATTGTGCATGGTCCTTATGGGTTGCCTTCACCATAGCAACTTGATAGGATGATTTATTATGAGAGAATAAATATTATTAATATATTATGAGAATAATATAATGAATAATAATATTGTTATTTGATTGATATAAGTCATAAATTAATTAGTATTAATTTGGTGACTTAAAGAGATTAATCAAATAAGAGGGTATAAACTGTCGATTGTTTGATAGTTACACTTTAGACTATAAATCCTTATTGGATGAAGGGTGGACGGATTCTAGGGCTAGGGATAGCCTCAAATTGTCCAATGCTTATCTAAGGAAAGGATTTGGATTGCATTAAGGAAAGATTATCCAACTAAGGTTTAAGGTGAAACCCTTAAGGAGTCTACAAGTATAAATAGACTCCATGGCCAAGGGAAATCGGCATCTCATCTAAAGTAGAGAATCCCTGGCCGATTTCTTCCTAACCTCTCTCTCAAATCATCCTCCTTGATAGTTGGTGTTTGTAAGCCATTAGAGGAGTGACAATTGTGACTTTAGAGCTCCAAGACAACAAGATCAAACAAGAGATTCAAAGGTAAACTTCTAGATCTGATTTTGTATTGTTCTTATACCTAATTAGTCATTAGAAGTCTTGGATTCAAAGCATGTTTAATTAGAAAGCCTAGATCCAAGCATTAGGGTTTTGCATGCGCACATAGGAAAGTTCTTATGTTTAAAACCCATCATCTGTCATCCAGCAACTAGGGTTTTGTCAGTGGGACTTCAGCAGTGTGAGGTGAGTCCTCTTCCAGTAGGAGCAGGTCTAAGGTACCAAGGCTGGCCCGTACATGTGATACGTTAGTAGTCGAGTGTGGGTGGGGTTCGTATCTCATTATTATCTGAGTATAGATATCAATTAGATTATTGGATTGCTATACTTCTTGTATGTGTGATACATGTATGTGTTGTTTGGAATGTAAGTGTGGGCGGGGCTCGTATCTCATAGATGGCTGATATGGTACATATTTATATGCTTAGTAATACTTGTTGTTTGTGTGGTACTTGTATGTATTTTTATGACTAGCTGAGTGTGGGTGGGGCCCGTATCTCCTAGTAGTTGAGTGTGGGCGGGGCCCGTATCTCCTAGTAGTTGAGTGTGGGCGGGGACCGTATCTCCTAGTCAGTGGAGTGTGGGCGGGGCCCATATTTCCTAGTAGTTGAGTGTGGGCGGGGCCCATATCTCCTAGTCAGCGGAGTGTGGGCAAGGCCTGTATCTCCTAGTTAGCGGAGTGTGGGTGGGGTCCGTAGCTCCCTGAGTGTGGGCGAGGCCCGTATCTCTCAGTAGCATGATTATGTGTATGGTATGTGGTAGTATGGGGAGACTCACTAAGCATCGTGGTTATGGTTTTCAGTTTTGGTTTCAGGTACTTTGGTTTTTATAAAGAGGAGCTCGGGATGATTGCAGTGCACACACCATCAGTTCAGCCCTGGATGTTTATATTATGATATTTTTGACAATTGTTATGATATTTTAAGATACACTGTTTATGATTTTTATATGTTGTTTGATGACTATGGTATTATTATTAAATTAAAACGAAATTTTAAGATCGTATTTTTGGGATGTTTCAAGTTGGTATGAGAGCCTTGGTTTGAGGGATTCGGGCACACTTTCGGGTGTGTTTGAACTCAAACTAAGGAATTGGTATTGGAATTTTTCAAAAGGACAATCAATTTTTGTAAAAAGGAATTTTGTAGAAAGGAAAGAGTTTTAGAAAAAGAAAAAAGAATTTTGAAAAGAGAAAAAGGGTGTGGTGCATGCAATCAGCCGAACTCAAGTAAGTACTCTCAAATTACCCATACAAGTTTATGTTATGTTATGATTATCAACTTTATGAGAACAACATGCAAGATTAGGACTAAGGATCTAGGAAGGATGCCTCATGTGCCTGTTATATATGTTCAGATTTATGAGAACTGCATGCTAGTACAGATTTTTTCAGTATGATAGGCAGAGTAGTATATGCTTGGTTATGTGTACTCGATGCTCGAATGCTGCCTGCTTTGTGATTTTAGGAGTCTTAGTTATCTTTTACTAACTAGTAAATGAATATGTTACGTTACATATTGTGAGGATTAAATAATTTCAGAAGGTTAGGTGTAGCTCTATTGCACTACTCTTGTTTGAGTCCAACTGTTGTAGGGTAGGATCTCTCATCCGAATAATTATCTAGTCTTAGTGATGTGTAATAGTATTCACGAGCTAGTTGGGGGGAGGTAGCAAGGACTTCTTATGCAGCTGATAGCGGAGAGCATGTTGGTGATTACCTTAGGGCAAGCCTAGGATGAGTTCAGCATGAGATCAGTAGTAGTAGTAGTAGAAGGGACTTGGTGGAGTCGAGGCAATTCTTGAGGAAAGTACGGATAGATGTGGAAGGTAGTATGGGCCCATACTACTGAAAGCAGAGGATCCGTACTCGATTCAAGGAAGGCTGAGATAAATCTAGGAAACTTGTAGTGTGTGAGATCCCTCGAGTTATGATGAGTATTATGATATCAGTGATGGTATATTACCAAGAATAATGACGCTATGTGGTAGACCAGGTGGCAGCTTTGGTGTCGGCGAGGGATCAGGCATAGACTCTGGAGCCGGGCAGCTTGATGGTCAGATGAGGTAGTTCATTCCATCTGAGAGTACGCACGGTATCATTGACCAGACTCCTGTGATCCTCAGTATGATCAAGGATGGAATTTTAGAGGTTTGTGATGAGAGGATGAGTGTAACACCCCATTTATGGTATGTAATTTTAATAAAGTATTTTCCTTTCTTAAGAGGTACTCGACGAGTCAGTAGCCCAACTCGTCGAGTAGAGGCGATATTTGCACGCGTTTTTAGTGAGCGACTCGACGAGTCCATATTTCGGACTCGGCGAGTCCGCCTGTCTGGAAGAAACCCTAAATCCCAGGGTTTGTACCCTATTTAAACGTCGTTATAGCCTCCCATCCCAGCCTCCAGCACCTCTAGAGAATTTATCTGTAAGCCCTAGTCTCCATTGTTGAGCTTGAGTGTTTCGTGCTTGTTTGAAAGTTGTAGAAGAGAAGCAAGGAAAGAAGACCAATAAAAGAGAAAGGAGATCAAGAATAGCTTCCATTTGCTACATATTCTGGTAATAAAGTTATCACCTTGCCCATTATTCCATTTAACCCTCTTTTATGCTTGTTTATGTTTCTCTTGGAACTTTATATGATTCAAACTCAATATGTGAACTCTCCTTAGGATGGAAACCATAGATCTGGATGTTATTGAGTTCTAGGAGCTCAATGTAGCTACCTTTATGCAAATATAGCCTTGTTCCAAACCCTAAGTGCTTATTGTTGGATGATTTTGGTGTTTTAGCCCCATTCTCTTGTACATGCACGTAAAGTTGGAAACTTTACGTGTAAAACTAGCCCTAGAAGCCCAGATCTATGAATTGGATGCACTGAAATCAGCTAGAATCGACTGTATAGTAATGGCATGCATGAGACTCGACGAGTCGTCCTTAGGACTCAGCGAGTCCAAGGCAATCTTCTTGCCTCAAGAACAGACTCGACGAGTTTTTCATACAACTCGACGAGTCATGGACTGGACGAGTTCATATGATGAAGGAGAACTCGACGAGTTGTTCATACAACTCGACGAGTCAGATAAGTTAGACTCAATGTTAGTATCGAAGAAGAACTCGTCGAGTCTTTGCCAAACTCGACGAGTAGAAGCGAGTAGAGGATCATAAAGAATGATAGGGACTCGGCGAGTTGGCGGCCCAACTCGGCGAGTCCGGTCAACTAAAAGATGACGTTGACGAGGATGTTGACTTTGACCAGGGGTAAAATAGTCTTTTTACCATGAGATTAGTTATCAGTATTTCATTTAGTGTTTACGGGATTTGTAGTTGGGGAGTTCCAAAGCAGCAGTCAGACAGTTTCAAACTTAGCATCTCAGTAGCCAGCGTTATGAGGTGAGTTTCCTTCCAGTAGGAACGGGTCTACGGCCACAATCCCGACTCGTTTAGTTAGCAGCAATTCCGGACTTCGTTCCGATGCAGTAGCTTAGTGTGATTGATGTCTTTGTGATTCAAGCATATCTTTGTGTTATATGTTCTGGACTTTGGTCCGATGCAGTATGCAATATATATGTTTAAGCTAGTAGTTATGTTATGCTATGCTATGTTCAGTCTGTCCCGAATTTTGGTCCGACGCAGAGGGCAAGGCCCTGGTTAGTTCAGGACTTCAGTCCGATGCAGTTTCCAGACTTCGGTCCGATGCAGAGGGTAAGGCCCTGGTTAGTTCCGGACTTCGAGCCGATGCAGTTTCCGGACTTCGGTCCGATGCAGAGGGCGAGGCCCTGGTTAGTTCCAGACTTTGGTCCGATGCAGTTTCCGGACTTTGGTCTGATGCAGTGTGCAAGGCCCAGTAGTTGCTTTATGTGTTATTGTATGGTATGTGGTAGTTTGGGGGAGCTCACTAAGCTTCGTGCTTACAGTTTCAGTTTTTGATTTCATGTACTTCAGCTAGCAAAGGGAAGGGCTCGGAATGATGGCATGGCACACACCACAACTTAGTCTGGGAGATAGACTCTGATATTCTGATATGATTTTGACACTAGTTTCAATTTGATAAATTTATCATGAAATTTTGAGATACATGAGTCATGGGTTTTATCTTTTGGTAATTGATATTATGGTTTAGTAAAGTTTTCAAACAAAAATTTTTGGGTGTTATTTTTGGGACGTTTCAATGAGTACATTCTTTACTGAGATAGCAGCAATGATAAGGATGCGTACACTGATGATTCGGGAGTTTAGAGCTTGAGAAGCTCCAGATTATCATGGGGCTAAGGACCCCATTGCTAGCAGCATGTGATTGGCAGATGTCGCCTGTATTTTCGTACCAGCCGTAGTCTCGAAAGGGGGACGAGGACCGACTTGCTTCTTGCCTCCTGAAGGACAAGGCACATGATTGATGGAAAGAGGTTGGTAGAAGGTTGAGTGATGATGTTGTTGATACTATGTCATGGGATGACTTTTAGACTAGATTATGGGTAGAGTGTGCCCAGGCGATTGAGGTGTATCAGTTGATGCAAGAGTTGTTAGATCTCCACCAGACGACTGAGAGCATGGCATAGATCACTACCAAGTCTCAGGAAAGAGATTATATGTACCAGAGTATGCATCAGATGAGGAAATGAAGAATATAAGGTATTAGAACATACTGTCGAATGATAGCAAGGAGATCGTAAGTATCGTGGGGTGCAAGACCCTGAATGATATGACTTCTAGAGCCCAAGAACGAGATATTGACTTGGAGCACATTGGGAATAGGGAACCAAATCAGTTGCTTATATTGAAGGGTCTCGGGAGGAGACCCAAGATTTCAGATCGGCTTTTGAGAGGCATGCACGGCTAGATTCGGTGCAGCAATTGCGGCATTGGGATATTACAGTGTCATCTTGGTTTATTCCAAGACTAAGGAGCAACATGAGGAGCACTCGAGGGAGGTGCTAGAGACTCTTAGGAGGGAGAGAATTTTTGCAAAGTTCTCCAAATGTGAGTTATGGTTGTGCGAGGAGCAATTTCTTGAGCACCTTGTCAACCAGAAGGGTATATTGGTCAATCCGGCCAAGATAGAGACCGTGATGCAGTGAGGGATTCCGAGGTCTCCAACTGAGATTCGAAGTTTCCTGGGTCTAGCGAGTTATTACTGAATATATATACGAGATTTCTCCAAAATTACTATTCCTTTGACCCGGCTGACCAAAAAGTCGGTGACCTTTCTCTTGGGGCCTGAGCAACAGACAACCTTCGAGGCTCTCAGATAGCGGTTGCGTGAGGCACCGATTCTCACCCTGCCATAGGGTGTAGATGATTTCGTGGTTTACATCGACACTTCGATCACGGACATGAATGTGGTACTGATGCAGCGGGGTCACGTGATAGCAGGCCTTAGGGAATCAGGTTGGGGATTCTAGTCAGGACATGAGTTCAGTTTGGGATGGTAGGTCATGTATATGCTCGATGTTGGGTGTGTCCAGATTAGCAATTCGCAATTGAGAGAGTGAGAGAAAGTGTTGTAAGTCTGTGGGTGTAGACGTAGCATTCACTAGCAGCCAGATAGTAATAAAGTGTTGTAAGTCTGCGGGTGTAGCTGTAGCATTCACAAGATTTGCAGATAGTGATAGAGTGTTGTAAGTTTGCGGGTGTTACCGTAACACTCACTAGGTTAGTAGATCGCATGAGCGTGTTGTTAGAACGCCGATGGAATAGTGGCACCCATTAGTTCAGGTGCAACAGTGAGGGCGCGGCAGATCCATAGATTGGTTTATGGATTTCTCCAGAGGAATTAGACCTGTTTGAGCCATTGATAAGATCGTAGGAACGCCATTACAGCTTTGGTATCAAGAAAGTAATGGGTCGTTTAAGATCGGTTGTGATATAATTCTACCATTGGTCGTGTAGCAATCACTTTTAGCCTTGGATTTGGTAATGTCTAGACTCGACATATGGACTCGATCGGTTGGATCAGAAGGTCGTTAGATCCGCAGTGGCAAGGGAACTAGTGGTAATTGTTGACAGAAGTGGATTGTGTTCGAAAGTCATATGGGGACAACTGTGTGGGAGTTCCTTGGGCTCCGTAACCGGGCCAGAACCCGGTATTTCAGATGTTTGGTGAATGAGTTCAGACCAGGGAGGTCTCGGTAGATTTTGGAAGGCAGCCAAGGTGCAGCGTACTATTTCGACAGTTTAGTGTTTCGGGAAGTTCAGTGCTTCATACAGTTTCAGTGTCTCAAATAGTAATGGTATTCTAGAATTCCATGTATGCTTAAAGTCACAGATAGCTTGGGTTATGCTAAGTCACTTACAATGGGATTATCTGAGTCTTGGCCAAGCATAAGTGATCCGCATGGATAATTAGGTCTGTGATCCTGTTTTATAGTGGAAACCTTGAGCTATTAGAAGTTAAGTAGTCAGTTGAGGGATAAACGGACTGGATTCAACAATAATGATTCAGTATGAGTGGTCTGTCAGGGAATCAGACCATCTCGAGTCAACAGATTTCAGACCGAGTAGATGTTATCTTATTGTGGGGAATTCGTTCATCTACAGATTTTAGGGCTTTGCGAAGATTGATCACAGCTACCCTGGGAAGTCTAGGGTGTGCCCAGGATGGTGACCATGTTACTAGAATGGTTGGGCGTGTAAGGAATAGTAAGTGATGATTTCGAGGACGAAATCTAATTTAAGTAGGGGAGAGTTGTAACACCCGTTTTATTTAATAAATAAATAGACAAAATTAATGAATGAATTGTAGCCCTAAAATTTATAATTATATAGCAAGGTGTTGATTTCGAAGAGTTATCTGGCATAATTTAGAAGTTAGGGGTTAATAGTGTAAGTTCCGAACTGGCTTTGTAAATATTTGTGAAGGCAGGGACTACTTGGTAAATTATGAGGACTTAATTTGAAGAGATTTTGGAATCTAAAGGTTGAATGGTATCTTATGGACTTTATTTGAAAATAAATTGTAGGGAAGGGACTATTTAGTAACTATTGGGTTAATTATGACAGGAATTTATGGGAATAGGGGCTAAAGGATAAATGTGGGAATTGAGTTGAAGAAGATTTTATGGGGAGGCACCAATCCTGCCAGCATGGGACGAAGTTTGGATTGGTGCAGGGTATATAGCCATAACATCACTGGCCACTAAACCCTAACCCTAACGAAATGAGCAGCCACCACCCTTATACCTCCCATCACTTTCCATCCGTCACCCCTTATGTCTCCTACCGGTCGCTACCCACTTCTTCACCTCCGATCGCCACCTCTCTTCTCTCTTTCTTACTACCGGCGACAACGAGAACCAATCGCTTCGGAGACCGTTCCACAGCAACCAACCTCCCTCCACCACTGTTGTTGAAGCCGGAATCACCGGGTAGCTACCAAGCGAGATGAGCTCCCCCGATGTTGTTTGGTGCCTACCGACAAATGATTCAAGGCCGACATCGGGACTGTTGTGCCTCTATCGTCTCCCATAATGGCGCACCCTTTCCCTATCTCTCGTTCTTTTGCCATTTCCTTCATGACCGTCGCCATCTCCTCCCCAACAGCTATCAACTGTGAAGATACCCTTTCCGGTCACCGTAAATCACCACAAGAGTGGTGGTGTTGTGTGTGTTTCGTATGTGTGACTCGTACTTCAGCCCATGTTATTGCGTGTGTGTGTGTTTTTCTGTTGAATGTGTGTGGTGTAAGTTGTTGGCCGGAAATTTGAGAATAGCCACCACCAACACCGTGAGGTGGTGGCTGCCACCATGTACCACCGTGTGTGCTTGTATTTTAGTGTGTGTGCGTGTCAATTTGGTATTTTGATTGTAATATTCTAATCGGATTTGGAATAATGAAAAGAAAACTCAAAACCACCACCGTAGGGTGGTGGCTGCCGCCACCAGCCGTCTTGTTGGGTGGCGGTGTGCTTTGATGCGTTTGGACCTCGTTTGAGATGCATGAAACCCTAATGGGCCCAATAATTCCCTGGTTGACCAAAAAGCCCAAACATATGACTAATGGGCCTAGTGAAACCCTAATGGGATTAAGAATTTATATTTTGGGCCTAATTGGGTTGTGAGGGGTTTGAAACCCTAATTAGGGTTTAGAAAACCCTAGTTTTTGATATATGGGCCTTAGACTTCTTGGGACCCACTTTTGGGCCATTGGGATTGGATTGTGTATTAAGCCCAATTACTCCATATCATTTATATAGTAAAGTGAAGGACTTAATGGATTGAGTCCTTAATGGGTTAAGTAAGAAACACTTAACCCTAATCGTCATTTTATGTGAAACCCTAATTTTACTTAGGCCTTGTGTTGGGCCTTTCTAATAAACTTTGGTGATTGGGCTATTGTTGGACTTTCCAAGAACAAGTAATTGGACCATAATAATTGGATGGGCTTTAGGGTAAGGCCCATCTAAGAGTCTTGGACCCAATTTGGAAAATTAGGCCATAGTTGGGCCTTGGTTCATTATTAGACTTTTGGGCCTTTGGATTGGGCCTTGGGCTTGAGTCAAGCTAAGTTAGGGGGTAAAGCAGTCTTTACCCCAAGCATGGATTTGTGGATATGTGTTAGAACCCAATTATTAATTGGGTGTTATTTTGATGTTGACATATTCGGGAATCTGTCATCCAGTAGCTAAGTTTTTGTTAGCGGGACTTCAGCAGTGTAATGGGAGTCCTCTTCCAGTAGGAGCGAGTCTAATGCACCAAGGCCGGCCCGTACATGTGATACGTTAGTAGTCGAGTGTGGGCGGGTCTCGTATCTCATTATTATCTGAGTATAGATATCAATTAGATATTAGATTGCTATACTTGTTGTCTGTGTGATACATGTATGTGTTTTTAGGAATGTGAGTGTGGGCGGGGCCTGTATCTCCTAGTAGCTAAGTATGGGCGGGGCCCGTATCTCATAGATAGCTGATATGGTACAAATTTATATGCTTAGTGATACTTGTTGTTTGTGTTGTACTTGTATGTATTTTTATTACTAGCTGAGTGTGGACGAGGCCCGTATCTCCTAGTAGTTGAGTGTGGGTGGGGCCTGTATCTCTTAGTCAGCGGAGTGTGGCTGGGGCCCGTATCTCCTAGTTAGCGGAGTGTGGGTTGGGCTCGTATGTATTTGAGTGTGGGCGGGGCCCGTATCTCTCAGTAGCATGATTATGTGTATTGTATGTGGTAGTTTGGGGAGACTCGCTAAGGTTCGTGCTTACGGTTTTCAGTTTTAGTTTCAGGTACTTTGGTTTTTATAAAGAGGAGCTCGGGATGATTGCAGTGCACACACCATCTGTTCAGCCTGGGATTTTTATACTCTGATATTTTTGACAGTTGCTCTGATATTTTGACATACATTGTTTATGATTTTTATATGATATTTGATGACTATTGTTTTATTATTAAATTAAAACGAAATTTTTAGACTGTATTTTTGGGATATTTCAAGAGCATTGGTGCAGAATGTTGCCTCTAAACTTTCTAATTGGAAAGTTAAGACTTTATACGTTGGTGGAAGGCTTACTTTAATTAAATGGTCTCTTGGTTCTATTCCTACTTTCTATATATCGCTTTACAAAGCTCCAAAAGGGATTTATCTAAACTTGAAGCCTTGCGAAGTAATTTTTGTGGGTACAGAGGCAGATGAGAAAAAATTATCTCTTGTTAGTTGGAAAAAGATTCTAGCTCATAAAAACATGGGGGACTTGGAGTTAGTAGTATGATTGCTCTTAATCGTGCTCTTCTTTTCAAATGGGTGTGGTGTTTCTCAACAAATCCTTTGGCTATTTAGGTTTCAGTCATTAAGGTTATTTATGGTAATTCTTGTCATCTTGGCGTCAATAATTTCTCAAATAGAAGTTCGAATTGGGTGGATATTCTCAAAGTTGTGAATCAAATTAGTACTATTGATGTGCATTTGTTACATTTGTGTACCAAAAAAAATCAAGGATGGTGCTTTTACTTTTTTTTTGATGATGCGTGGTTAGGTGGTTTGGTGCTTAAATACTAGTTTCCTAGAATTTACAATTTGGAGAATTCTAAAGATATTACGGTTATGTAAAAGTTGAGTCATGTTTCTGTTTTGGATTCCATATGTAGAAATATTAGAGGAGGGATTAAGAGATTTCAATAAGAGGGGCTTATTTCTCTTATTGACTTTGTTTCTTTGTCTTCAGCCCATGATAGGTGGTGTTGGTCTCTTTCGGGGATGGGTGATTTTTTTGTGGCTTCAGCTCGCTCTTTTATTGATGAGAAGATGTTACTGGTTGTGAATTCTCCTACTAGGTGGTGTAAGGAAGTCCCAATTGAAATTAATATTTTCGTTTGGAGGTTATCTCTTGATAGACTACCCAATAGGGTCGTTCTCGATAGGAGGGGTATTGATTTGCCTTGTTTATTTTTCGCGCTCTACGAAGACGTTCATGAATCTTCTTCTCACCTTTTCTTTGATTGCTCTCTTTTGGTTAGCATTATATTTCAATTTTGTCATTGGTGGGGTTTTCTGGCTCCAGGCTTATCTTCTTATGCCAATTGGTTGTTTTGGTTCAAGGCCTTACATTTTCAGGCTCTAACTAAACGGGGCTTGGAAGGTGTTATTTATGTGGCTTGGTGGATAATTTGGGACTTCAGGAATTTTTTCATTTTTGGAGGTTCAAACCGAAGGCGTCCCTTATTTTTATAATGTAGTTACAAAGTCTTTTCTTTGATGTACTGCAAGGTGTAAGAATGACATTAATTGGGTCGGTGGCTACAAAACCCGAAACTTGCTATTATGTAAGTTCTTTTCCTATTTTTCTTGGCTAGTTTCTTGCTAGTCCGGTGTTTTTAATAAAGTTGTCGTTCAATATATATATATATATATATATATATATATATATATATATATATATATATATAGACACACACATACACACACATAAGTCGTTTACCCGCGCCAAGCGACGGGTGCAAATAGTTTTTCAGAAATTAGTTTCTACACCCGTTTTGTCTTACACTTATAATCTATGCAGTCTAATCTATCGGTGCTATTAGTTTTATTTCGGCGAATAATTTCGTTTTAGTGATTAGAGTTTGCGTGAGGGATTATGTGAACAGTTTATATGCAATATCGTGATACCCATGCAATATAGTGATATGCAATTAATTAATGGAATTGCAACATACGTAATGAAGATGCTCAAAATATATGAATCCAAAAAACCTACGAATATATGTACGTTGTCATTTTTAGTTAAAAACAAAAATACATTGTCATTTCTAGTTAAAATGAAAAGTACATTACTCTTTTCCTTTTAAAAACGTATGTACATTGTTTTTTGGTAAATAATAAAAATATCTTGTTGTTTTGTGTTGATAAATATGTTGTTTTGGGTTAAAATAAAAAAAAATGTTTTGGATTAAAATTGAGTATTTTATTATTTTCAATTAAAAATGAAAATATATTGTTTTGATTAAAAATAAGAAACTATATTGTTTTGATTAAAAATAAAAGTATGTTATTGTTTTGGATTTACAAATAAAAGTATTAATGTATCGTGACATCTACAAATACTTTCATTTATGTGGATAACTTTCTTTCAACCAAAATTTATCTTTTCATGATTAAGGTTTATTTGATGGATTAGGGAGGGAGAGTGTGTATGATTAATTCATTTCGGATTTAGAACCACCGTTCATTTTTATCTTTTTGCTAGTACTGATCGGTTAAAATAGAACTCGACTGTCAAATAGAAAACCATTGTTGACTATAAAACATCAACCAGAAATAACAAATAATGCCATGTAACATTTTTGAATCAAAATATCAACTACATATACAGTTAATTAACCCTAATGTGTGGAATGTGGAAGCTTCCATAAATACATATCATAAATAATATTACACTGATTGATTTGACACAAAACATAACAATGAAGTAACATGGTTTGATTAATTGCAAAATACCTTAAATACCCTCTAATCAAGATCTTGAAACTTATTGATTTTAAGAAAATAACAAATGCATTTAACTTTTTTTTTTATTTCAGCTCCAGCTACATATGCTAGTTTGACCATTTTCCCCTCAGGCTGATGTTATTCTGCTTGGATGCATATGCCTCTGTTTCTATGGTTTGGTTAAACTAATGTCAGGTGGATTTAGGACAAAATCTTGTATAGCTGTTACTCGTTTCTTGGTTGCTAAAGTTGGTTTAACCATTTTGCCCTAATGTTATTTAATGCTTGATTGGTTCTTCCCTTGTAATGTTATATTGTTGAGCTCTTAAGGTCTCACGTTTTATTGGGGATAACTAGTTATAGTTCTTAAGGTCTCAAGATTATAAAGTGGATTGTGAATTCCACAAGATGGTTACTCACCATCATGTCCACCAACTTCACTCTTTCTCCACTGAAGATGTAGGTGAACGTTATCAATGAATTCTCATTGACTCCTAACCCAAATCCACCTGTACAAAATTAGAGTTGAATATGAATTACAACCATACTCCTTTTGTTAGTCAAGCCATTAAAGAAAAACCCATCATGATTAATGTTACATACCTCTCAGTTGTCACTTTGTAACAATCGACATCATAGTCCCTCTAATCCTCTTAATCTCTTCGATACACACTATAAGCATTTATCTTATTAAATGTCACCATTTCACTATTATGAAACCAACCATTAGTTGTTGAATATTGTGAATTGCAACTAATACCTTGGAGCAAATCCAAGATCAATATTTGATGACCCGTCATTATGGACATTACGAGTCTTGCTAGTAGCAACATACTTCCCTTCTTGCACCTTTTTGAATGAAGAGACTGGTTACACCTTATTACATGTTACAACTCTAGTTGCATGTTCGCTGTTTTTCAGACACTGCTAGGACAAATTAAAAGCCATAAGTACAAAGGTAAGTAGTATAAAAAGAAAAAAAAATGTAATTTAAATTTTATAGTATTGGAAAAGGATAAAAATAAAAAGGCGCCATTACAAAATTTCAATCAAGTTACCTTTTTTTTCCATTTTTAAACTAAAATTTGAAATTTCCCTTTATGTAGGAACAATGGCAATTTTCCAGTGCACCATATAATGTCATTACTCGGAACAGGTTTTGGGTGATGTGCCATGCCAAAGTTGTTCAGATGAGAAACTTTTTCTTAAGTTCAAAAAAGTGCAGAACAGTGACAACCACAGGAACCAAAACTTTTTCTTAGTTTTGCTGTAGGTGTTACACCTAACACTAAGGTACTCCACACATGTAAACATGTAGATTGTTAAGTTGACCACTAATGAGCAGAATACAAGAAATACCCTTTGGACTAACACATAAGAGACATAAATAGCTATGAGAAGATTCATATTAGGAGGAACCACAATCCTTTTTTTCCCAAAAAGCTCGCAACCTCAACCAACCATCTTCTTTCACCCACTCAAATCTTAACCATCGTGTGTAACTTCCATGATATGTCAAAACGAAATAAGAATTGTTATTGTTTTTTGTGTCAGTTTGGTTTAAGTAAGAGGAAACATCTGATCCAACATTTTAATTAAACTTCATTGACTTTACTATAATTCCAAGTATATTTTCCAATAAAATCAATCAGATAGAAGATCCTACAAAGAAAAGGGACTAAAGTTCAAAATGAAATCCAGAACAATAAAATACTTTCACAAGATAAATAAAAACAACAATTTATTTTTTTGCTTGGATGAAATGAAATGAGATAAGAAATAGAATAAAGGTCCAAGTTGAAACTATTAAACAACTATTTAAAATTTAAATACTACTAAATCCAAATTGAAAGAAATTGAAAATAAATCAAGAAAGTCAACACCTACAACAAGACTTGAGCAAATTATGCTAGATGGAACCAAAATAACTTCAGTGAAGTTACAAAAGATGTGAAACATGATACCTGATTACCTGTGGCCAAGATGGTAGGTTTCTTTAGAGGTCTATCTTAAGAGGTCACCTTTTTTGTTTGCTTTATAAGCAAATAAACTGATTAACCAGTTTGGTTAAAATTTTAGCCAACAAAATCCTGCCCAAGAATATGAGGCATATGAGCAGTGCCTGAGTATATGTTAGTATATTCTACATGAAGTTATTTTTTTTTAATACCATACATTGTAATCTGTCAATTCTTTTAATGAAACAAACCGGATAACCAGTTATATTATTGGATGTCTTTCAGTCCAACTCTACCTTCCAAGAACAACCAATCTTACTATGTTAAAAAGAAACACAATCATAAAACACTCACAGAGACAGGGAGAGAAAAATGAAGGTCATGGTGATGTTGATGAAGAAGAAAGGACATTAGAATACTACTATCATGTTTCTTTGTGAAAACATAATTTCTGAAAGTAACCTTTTTCTAGTCATCCTAGTTAGTCAAAACTGTAAAAAATAAAAATCTTTCGGAGAAAAAAATTATAAAATAGAAATAGAAACATAAATGCAGCAACAATGAATAGGTGGTGATTTTTGATATCTTTTACCCGGTTGTAAGCCTTAGGTGGAGTTTGTTGCATCGATGAAGAAGGCGCAATCAGGAGCTCAAAGGCCAATTCAGATAAACAAACGTGAAGAACAACCTTTGGAAAATAAGCCATTGTTCTATCTGTGAAATTGAAGAGATTTGGTTCTGTTTCTGCAAACACACACGCATATAAAGAGAGATGGAAAAGGTAATTAGGGCATTTTACCTCTTTTGAGTGGAGATAGAGTAGCAGGGGTGTTCGACGACGACTGGGAAATGGATGATCATGAAAAACGCAAGACCGGAACAGATGATGGCATCAAATTGATGATAGTTTGTTTGGGGATAAATTGTTGATGGTATTGACCCATTCGAACTTGTATTGCAATTTCCTCCTTTTGTTCCAACTTTTTTGAATTGATTTTCTGAAGTGGTGTGCGGTGCAACAGTTATGGACAGATAGAGGAGATATGAGAGAACATTGGGTCTTTACTCTATGTCAATGGTCCATCCTCATGGAAACATCAACAGTAAGGGTACTTGGTAGGGGAGAAGGTGACGTCGTCTAGGGTTTATGGTGATTTTTACAGAAGATGAGGGATGGCAGTGTGGTGACGAATTTTAGGGTTTTTTTAGAGAGAGATGGCGATGGTGAGTAGTTGAAGGCAACACTATGTTTACCGAACTGAGATGAGATGCCATATAGCGTATATATGTTGACCGATTCAAATGGCCAAGTAATGTGACGAAGTACCAATTCAATTTTGACGGATTCAGGTTTTTAAAGAGTTTGTTCAGCTTGAGATGATCCGTCCTTAGCTTTCACTTTTTGAAGTTGAACAAATAAAATTTAACGCATAAAAAGATAGTAAATAGCCCAATAAAATTTGTACGACTTTAAATTAAGTATTCGACCAAATATATATATATATATATATATATATATATATATATATATATATATATATATATATATATATATATATATATATATATATATATATATATATATAGGGTCCGGTTCTAGTGAGGGCTCGAGAGTACACCTTAAAATTTTGAAAAAAATAATACAGATCATAAAATCGAGCATAGTACTATAATAGAGAGAAAAAAATATTTTGGATCATTAAAATTGAATAATGGATCATAAAAATGATTCATGATTAATTTTAATGATCCAAAAAAAAATTCCATTTTTTTCTCTCAAATATAGTACTATATTCGATTTTATGATTTGTATTTTTTTAAAATTTTTAAGATATCCTCACGAGTCCTCTCCGGAAAAAAAGTCATCACATGATCTTATTTATATATATATATATATATATATATATATATATATATATATATATATATATATATATATAGTGTTAGGATTAAATGTGAACTACAAATATTCTGTGAATGTATGATCATTTATTGTCCATTGGATTAAAAGAATTAATGATTGTGATATGAAGGTACATGTTATTAACATAGGATATCATGTATTATATAATTATACTTAATTAATTCTAAGGACAAATAATAAGAATGATTAATATATATATATATATATATATATATATATATATATATATATATATATATATATATATGTATGTATGGAATGTACGATTTTAATGAGATATGATTGTCAGTTTTATTTTTAATTTACGTAATTGAATTCTAATTTCAAGATACATATCATAATTTCCAATGATTCATGAAAAAATAATTAAGAATTCTTGAAGAATATATTGCTATATCTTAAACTTTAACTTGATTTTAAGGAGCACAAATTAACAAAGGGTTTAACTTATCAACGAATCAAATAAATTGGTTGAATTTAGGGTTAATAATTCATTTAACTGCAATAAATCAAATATTCTCTTAGAATTTACGGTTAAGAAATGGTTTAACTTATTTCACTTTTTTTGAAGAATTTTTAAGGAATTGAAGTATTATAGCTCTGCAACACCATAAATGTTTTATACATCTGGAATTTTTTTTGAAGAATATACTACTTTAGCTCTATAACACCATATTTTTTTTACACAACTGAAGAATTTTCAAAGAATTAAAGCATTCTTGAAGAATACAATGTCTAAAAATTATTGGGGTTCCATTTTCTCCTTTCGATATCGATTATCATCTACATCACCATCATCTCATACTACCTGAATAAAAATATCACAAACAACTCCATCATCACAACCACTACTATCTACCATTATTATTATTATTATTTTTAAATTAGAATTCATTCTTTACGAATCGAAGTTTACAAATGTATAAATAATGTTGTATTTTAACCGTTCATAAATCAATTCCTTTAATCCTAAATAGCCGAATAATAGTCAATTTTATTTGATTAAATAGTAATACAATATAGAGATAAAGTTGAATCATAGTTTCTTTATTCGCTTCATTCTTTGTTGTAAAGATACCCCTTGCTTTAAATTCTTTAGTCGCACTCATTTTTCAAAAGATAACTATGTCTAGAAAATTATATCCTAACCTCTAGAAAGCAAAGGAGTCAACGACGATTACTAATAAATTAATTACAACTAAATTTTTTTTGTAAAGTATTATAGAAAATGGAGTTGAATAATACCTTATGAAAGATAAAAGGTCGTAGCATATGAGGCTGTAGGTTTGAGCAATAGCCGGGAGAAAGGTACGACTGACTTATAGTTACAAGGTATAAAATAATAAAGATTAAACCCTAAAATGCTAGATTATAAATTAAATTTATTAATTATGTTTCCAAAATTTTAGGAAGTTAATTAGTGTACCAATTCACTTAATTAACTAATTTACCATAAGTAAATGATTGGACCACATTTGGTTATACATTCATACAATATATATGGTTTATATATGATCCTCTCTCTCTCCCTCTCTCTCTCTCTCTCTCTCTCTCTCTATATATATATATATATATATATATATATATATATATATATATATATATATATATATATATATAGTCAAGATCAAATAAGAAGAAAATTTTTTGTAGGAAAATAAGAAGTTTTTTTTCTACATATTTTTTTCGCGAACAAACAAAATGAATCATTAGATGATTCATTTGTAAGATGATTCACAAGAAAAAATTCTCAAAAAAACATCTCAATGATTTATTTATACAATGATTTTGTTGTTATTCACTAAAATTGTCACAAAAGTGAATTTTTTCTTAATTACTTAAAAATGAATTATAAAGATGTTTTTTTGGGAATTCTTTCTTGTGAATCATCTTACAAATGAATCATCTAGTGATTCATTTCTATTGTTCGTCAAAAAAATATATAAAAAAAAAACTTCTTACCTTTCTACCAAAAAAAATTTCTTACCATATATATATATATATATATATATATATATATATATATATATATATATATATATATATATATATATATATATATATATATATATATATATATATATATATATTGGGGACCAAAGTTATGTTTCATAATTTTGACATTAATAACCTGACATAGTATTAGCTACTCCGAACAAGAAAATACTAGTGGGCCATCAATACTGTTATCGTAGAACCAAAAACGTTACATGTGAGACTTCTTAAATTCTTAAGGTCTTTTTGTTACAATATTCTGTTTATAGAAGTTATGTTTTGTATATCTTTTTTATTTGGTTAGTCAGATACTTCAGTTATTAAACAAGTTTAAAAAGCTTATAAAATATTACAAAAGTATCGTATTGATGATTAGAACAATTAATAGGTATAATAACTTAAGAGACATAGTTATTGAAATTAATGATTCAAGAATTCAAAATAGGTTTTTGTTTATCGTGAGATATTAAAAACTGGACTGGGAAATTAAGTTACTACATATCATCTCTAGATTTGGGTTTTTGTTTATCATGGGATATTAAAAAGTGAAATAGGAAATTCTAACAGAAATATCATATTACATATTAGATTTATATAAATTCTAACAGAAATATTATATTACTAACGTACTATGTATTTATTGGGTTGATAAAAATCAACATGACGTGACAAAAATATACGACATAAAATGAAAAATTTGACAAAATTAAATATCGAATCCGTGTTCGTGTCATGTATAAGAAACACGATGCGGTGTGGTATTGTGTTCATGCTCAAAATTTGACATGCTAATAACTCAAAATGTCGGTGTTCGTGTTCAAAAGTCGTATATATTTAGTAACATTTTATATAGTTTTACGTTATTTTTTTTGTCTTGTTACTCGTGTTTTTCGTGTTTCAATTATCTATTTTACAAGAACTTATTGTTGGTGATTTGTTTCAATAATGTGATTTAAGTGTAATGGGATTACTTTTGTTGACAAAAAGTGATCTTGATAAATATTAAACAAGTAAGGAAGGTGTGGAGTGCACACTTGTTGAAGTTTATTCAAGATTAAAAGTAGACTGTCATTTAGGGGCGAAGCCCCTGAACAAACGGGGGTCCGGGGGCAACGCCCCTGGTAGTGGGGTCCAAGGGGCGGCAGCCCCTGGCGGGGTCCAAGGGGCAGAGCCCCTTGCTAGGATCGAAATTGCATCAGAAATCCAAATTTAGAATATTTGACCCATTTTTGACTTGGTATTAATTCTTATAGAAAACCCGGATTTATGACAGTTTGTTGACTGTTGCCAAACTGTTTTATGACATTTTTGACAGTTTTCAGACAAAGAAGGTATTTAACCGATTTTGGTCAGTTTTTTCTGGTACTTACGAAAAATTCATATACTCATTCTCTGTTCTTTTCTCTTCTGAGTCTTATCCAATCAAAGATTAGGGAGTACCACCCAATACTTTGATTTGATAGTGAAATTACAATTCTTAGAATTTCCAAGGCTATTTTATCCCTATTATCTTACAAAAATCAAAGTATTCTGTGATCATGGCAAGTGGTGATTTTGTGAAGGAAATGACAAGTAAGTTTGAAAAACTGAACAAGTTTAAAGGGCAAGATTTTCGTAGATGGCAGAAGAAGATGAAGTTTCTCCTTACCACTCTGAAAGTGGTGTATGTTCTGAGTATACCCATGCCAGTCTTACCAGAATCTGTTGAAGGTGAACCTTTGGAGGCAACAAGAAGAAGATCAAAGTGGGAAAATGATGACTATATATGTCGTGGTCATATTCTCAATGGTATGTCTGACTCTCTTTTTGATATTTATCAAAATTTCGAATCTGCAAAAGAACTGTGGGATTCTCTTGAATCCAAGTACATGGCTGAAGATAATTTTAGTAAGAATTTTCTTGTTAGTAACTTTATGGGTTACAATATGATTGACTCCAAGCCTGTTATGGAACAATTCCATGAAATGTTGAGGATTCTGGGATAGTTTGCTCAACACAATTTAAAAATGGATGAAGCCATTTCTGTGGCTGTGATAATTGACAAACTGCCCCCTTCCAGGAAGGATTTTAAATACAATCTGAAACATAACAAATAGGAATTGACTTTGACTCAACTTGGAAGCTATTTAAGGATTGAAGAGTCCATAAGGACTCAAGAACTTGATAACAATCCTAAAGGCAAGAACCAAGTTGGTTCCTCTTCTTTGAACATGGTGGAAGGAGAAAGTTCAAAGAATCCTAAGAAGTCTAATGGAAAAAGGAAGTTTAAAGGAAAGGATGACAAGTCTTCCAACAAGAAGGCTAAGTTGGTTTGTTGGAATTGTAACAAACCGGGTCACTTCAAGACAGATTGTCGTCTCCGCAAAGTGAACAAGGATGGTGCTGGACCAAGTGGATCCAAGGATCCAGAAAAGCAACAAGGTCAGATTTCTGTTTTCATGCAGAATACTAAATATATTCAGAATTATATTTCTGTGATTTCTGAAGCATTTTATGTGCAGGATGATAAAGTTGCATGGTGGGTTGATTCGGGAGCAACAAGTCATGTTTACAAAGATCTATATTGGTTCAAGAACTTTCAACAAATTGAAGATGAATCTGTTGTGAAGATGGGAAATGTTGCAACTGAACCAATCAAGGGCATAGGATCTGTTTTACTTACTTTTACTTCTGGGAAATGTTTGTGTTTGAACAATGTTTTATATGTTCCAGGGATTCGTAAGAATCTCGTGTCTGAAATTGTATTAAATAATTGTGGTTACAAACAAGTGTTAGAAAGTGACAAGTATATCTTGTCAAGACATGGTTCTTTTATGGGATTTGGATATATATATGTAATGGAATGATTAGGCTTAATATTAATTATCCTTCTAGTGATAATTCTATTTGCATGGCTTCTAGTAGTAGTAACAATAACTTTCATAAATCTGAATTATGGCATGCTAGATTAGGACACATTCATTACAAGAGATTAAAAGACATGTCTAAAATGAGTTTAATTCCTGCTTTTCATATGCAAAATAATGAAAAATGTAAAACATGCATGCTAACTAAAATCACTAGACAACCTTTCAAAGATGTTGTTAGGGAAAGCAAGGTGTTGGATCTTATACATACTGATTTATGTGATTTCCATGCAACACCTTCCCTTGGAAACAAGAAGTATGTTATTACTTTTATTGATGATGCATCTAGATATTTTTATATCTATTTGCTACATTCTAAGGATGAAGCACTTGATAAATTTAAAATTTATAAACAACAAGTTGAGCTTCATAAAAATGAATTAATAAAAGTATTACGTACTGATAGAGGTGGTGAGTATTATGATCCAAATTATTTTGAATCAACTTGAATAATACATCAAACCACAGCTCCATATACACCACAACAAAATGGTGTAGCTGAAAGGAAGAATAGGACTTTGAAAGAAATGGTAAATTCCATGTTGTCATATTCTAGTTTAAGTGAAGGGTTTTGGGGTGAGGCAATGTTAACTGCATGTTACATCTTGAATAGATATCCAAATAAAAGGAGTAAGAATACTCCTTATGAACTTTGGTGTAAAAAGGTACCAAATTTGAGTTGTCTCAAAGTTTGGGGTTGTAGAGCAGTTGTAAGGCTCACTGAACCCAAAAGGAAAACATTGGGTGAGAGAGGTATAAATCGTATCTTTATTGGATATGCTGAGCATTCCAAAGCATATAGATTCTATGTTTTAGAATCTAATGACTCTGTGTCTGTAAACACAGTAATAAAGTCAAGAGATGCTATCTTTGATGAAGAAAGATTTACATCTATACCTAGACCAAGGGACATGATTCATCAATCTCCCAGCAAGAGTACTACTCAAGCTGAAGATGTTTCTGGTGGTGCAAGTTCTGTACCTGAACTTAGGAAAAGCACTAGAGCTAGAAAAGCTAAGTCTTTTGGATCTGATTTTCAACTATATTTAGTTGAAGGAACAAGGAATGAGACTATTTCTCAACATCAATATTGTTTTAATATTGAAGAGGATCCAAAGACTTTCAGTGAAGCTATGGCTTCTAGGGATGTTCATTTCTGGAAAGAGGCAATTCATGATGAGATTGATTCTATCATGCATAACAATAGTTGGGTTTTGGCTGATTTACCTCCTGGTTGCAAGGCATCAGGATGTAAATGGATCCTCAAAAGAAAAATGAAGGTGGACGGCACAATTGATAAATATAAAGCCAGATTAGTTATCCAAGGCTTTAGACAAAAGGAAGACATTGATTTCTTTGATACTTATGCTCCTGTTGCCAGAATTTCTACTATTAGATTATTATTAGCTCTTGCAGCTATACATAATCTTGTGATTCACCAAATGGATGTGAAAACTGCATTCTTGAATGGTGACTTGGATGAGGAAATATACATGAAACAACCTGAAGGGTTTGTGATGCCTGGAAATAAACAAAAAGTGTGCAAGTTGAAGAAATCATTATATGGTTTGAAACAAGCACCAAAACAATGACATCAAAAGTTTGATGATGTTGTCTTGTCTAATGGTTTTGCATTAAACCAAGCTGACAAGTGTGTATATAGCAAATTTGATACTTCTGGTAAAGGAGTCATGATTTGTTTATATGTAGCTGATATGTTGATTTTTGGTACTGATTTAGAAGAAGTTGATAAAACCAAGAAATCCTTATCATCTAGTTTTAATGTGAAAGACATGGGGGAGGCTGAGGTAATTCTTGGTATAAGAATTAGAAAAGGAAACAATGAGATTTCAATTTCTCAATCACATTATATTGAGAAGATATTGAAAAAGTTTAACTTTGAGAATTGTTCTCCTGTTAGCACTCCTATAGATCCTAGTCTTAAGCTTCTACCTAATAAAGGATCTCCAGTGTCTCAACTTGAATACTCAAGGGCTATTGGTTGTCTAATGTATGCCATGATTAGTACTAGGCCTGATATAGCATATGCTGTGGGAAGGCTTAGTAGATATACTAGTAATCCTAGTTCACATCATTGGCAAGCTGTGAGTAGAGTATTCAAGTACTTGAAAGGGACCATGAATTATGGTTTAACTTATAGTGGATATCCTTCTGTTTTGGAAGGTTATTCAGATGCCAGCTGGATTAACAACTTAGAGGATCACTCCTCTACAAGTGGTTGGGTGTTTCTTCTTGGAGGAGGTGCCATTTCTTGGGCATCTAAGAAACAGACTTGTATTACTAACTCAACCATGGAGTCTGAGTTTGTTGCATTGTCTGTTGTTGGTAAAGAATCTGAGTGGCTAAGGAATTTGATTTATGAAATTCCATTATGGCCCAAACCGATATCTACCATTTCTATCAGATGTGATAGTGCAGCAACCTTGGCTAAGGCTTATAGTCAAGTGTATAATGGAAAGTCTAGACATTTAGGTGTTAGACATAGCATGATTCATGAGCTCATCATGACTGGTGTGATATATGTGGAGTTTGTAAGAACTCAGTTGAATTTAGCCGATCATCTAACCAAAGGGTTAGCAAGAGATCTTGTGCACAAGGCGGCTGTAGGGATGGGTTTAAAGTCCACTTAAATCTTTTATATTGAGATACCCAATTCCCATCTAATGCAATATTAGATATTGAATTCAATGTGGAAAGCTTGATATTTGAAGATTGGAACACATTTTATTATCATCCCAAGGTATGTGTTCAGTACTGCAAGTTAAGGAGGTTGAAATTTTATTTCTTAATAGTTCTTTGAAAAATTGCATTTGCAGGTGCAAGAACAAAATAACTACCTATATAAGCATGAAGTTTAGCTGCTTCAAGAAGTTGGGACTTGACTTTGATATGCTTATTGAAGGATGGGACACAAGCTAGTGAAATATAGTGTCAAGCTAGAACTTAGAGAATGTAAATTGTTGTGTATATTATCTTCATGTATTCACTTAGAATAGAAAGGGTTCAATCCTTAGTGACACCCTAATATTCGAATATTTGGAATGAATAATATACTAATGTGAAATTCAATCGTCACGATATTTCATTTATGCATCACTTTGTTGTTGTGTTTTTGTTTTAAATTAATCAAGATTGCACTTAAATGGGGGAGGTTTGTTGGTGATTTGTTTCACTAATGTGATTTAAGTGTAATGGGATTATTTTTGTTGACCAAAAGTGATCTTGATAAATATTAAACAAGTAAGGAAGGTGTGGAGTGCACACTTGTTTAAGTTTATTCAAGATTAAAAGTAGACTGTCATTTAGGGGCGAAGCCCCTGAACAAACGAGGGTTCGGGGGCAGCGCCCCTGGGAGCGGGGTCCAAGGGGCGGCAGCCCCTGGCGGAGTCTAAGGGACAGAGCCCCTGGCTGGGATCGAAATTGCATCAGAAATCCAAATTTAGAATATTTGACCCATTTTTGACTTGGTATTAATTCTTATAGAAAACCCGGATTTATGACAGTTTGTTGACTGTTGCCAAACTGTTTTATGACAGTTTTCAGACAAAGAAGGTATTTAACCGATTTTGGTCAGTTTTTTCTGGTACTTACGGAAAATTCATATACTCATTCTCTGTTCTTTTCTCTTCTGAGTCTTATCCAATCAAAGATTAGTGAGTACCACCCAATATTTTGATTTGATAGTGAAATCACAATTCTCAGAATTTCCAAGACTATTTTATCCCTATTATCTTACACTTATGTATGACATTTGCAAATGATTGTTTTTTGTTATTATTGTCGTGTTATCGTGTTTTTTACTTTTATTGAGTGTGAGTGTTTTTTATAGGTGAGGGGTCTCTTGTAAGTTCCTGAAAACCAACTGGATCTTGTTTTAATCAATAAAAAGATCTATTGATGTTGACATTATGTGATTTTATCATTTTTAACACCACTATATATTTATTCTTAGTTAATCTTCATTGCTATTTATGGGAAACTAGAAGCCTAATAAGGTATCCCTCCTCTTTCTTTCCATTTCTCAATCCCCTCTTCTTTCTCTTCCATTTAGCATCGGTCGATAATGATAATGCTAATAACAATGCCACTGACAATATGAAACCTACAGAATAACCAACAAAAAAAACATATCTGTAATAGTTGAGGGTATATTGGAATTAGTTATCCAATCAATTTACTTAAGATGCATATAAGTTATACTTTCGTTTTTTTTCAAAGCATATGTGTAAAAATGAAACATGAAACTTCTTCCCAGTAAAGAGATGGAATGATTGATTTTCTATACTTCCGAATTGTGTACAAAAACATCACATTAGATCCAGAAATAATTTAAACATACGTATATTAAAACTAAAATTTATATGAAAAACATTTATGGTTATAAAATATCTTACCCTCAACATTAGTGTTGGCAAGGTCGTATATTCTTAACGGGTTCTGCAAAATACCATATAGCACTGCAATATTCGATTTAAAAAAAATCATATACATAAAAAAGGTACTTCTAACATTTATTTTCCAACATTGGGCCCTCACACACATTAAAAATGCTCTAGAATTAAATTGTGTATCAAACTACCATGAGAATCCCATATTACATTGGCCTTTAATGCCCCTCAGAGCTTTCTTGACATAAATTTATAACCCACATTTACTTTCACATTTACTTTCAGCACATATTTTACATCATTTAAGAATAATTACACGTCAAGATTTTAAGGTTATATTTCCCAAAAAGATAACTTGTTAAAATGTGTATACAAAAAGGGATTATAAGTTGTTCTTAGGACGTGTTTAACACATAATTTTAGGAAAAATAATTTTACTTTCAGCTTTTAAAAAAATTTCAAAAAAAAAAAAAAAAATAGTTTGACAGCACGAGTTTCTAACTTTTAACTAAAACAAAAAGCTATAAATCTAAAATGTGTTTCAAGTGACGTTTATATAATTTTACAAATTGACTTAATTATCTCTTTTTAAAAAATCAATTGTGTTTTAGATAAATTATTTATGTAATTTCATATATTTTAAAAGCTTCTAACTAGTTTTACCGAACATATTTCATCTTCCAGCTATTAGCTACCAACTGCCAACTTTCAACTATCAGCTATCAACTTCTATATAATTTTACCGAACACATCCCAAAATACCCGAAAAACATCTCAAAGTATGAATATCATTTACCCGTTGAAAATCATGTGCACGAATGAGCTGTTCATAACATCTAATCAAAATGAGCCTGATATTTAATCAAAAGTATATCAGTTGTGTTGCTTAAGTGGGTTTCGATTTGTGGAATAAAAGTTGTATTTTGTGTTAGAAATAAAAAAATAAATAAACCCAAATATGAGACGGGTATGACTCAATAAATGGCAATTGGAGTTCAGATCTTTTAACCAAAAATGCACCAAAAAAATCATAATTTAGCCTTTTACCTGCCTTCAAAAGACCAAAGACAACAAACTTAGGTTATCTTCTACTTCAAGAATTAGCTTTGTCATAGTCAAAATAAGACATTGCCCGACACCATTTTGTTCAAGTGACCAACCCTTTGGGTAAAGAATCTTTTTACTTTGCTTTTATCTAGTATGTGAGTTCTCTCTAAAGGTTCTTGGAGATACATTATATTAGTTTTCTAATTATTATTATTATTTTTAAATATCCTTACAACTTACATAGTTGATTGATCTTACAATAAAAAGACTATTAAAACAACCTTATCATGTTTTAGTAGCATATGTAGCGAAAAAACGAACAAAAAATCCTTGGAAAAAAAGATCCGATATTAGGAATATATATTTCAAGTCATCTTGATCACTGGGTTTTATTGTTAACTTTTAAGGAGTACAGAGTTATATAAGATGAGTAATGTATCTAACTTTTGCTTCTTGTATCTCATAAAGATCATGCGATTTAAATTGCTTATTGTTATTTTTGGTAGTGACTATTGGAAGTAATAAGCGTAGATAGAAAAGTTTTTTATGGTTCAAATAACCTACACATAGAACTTTGATATAACAAAACATATCATTTATATGAATTAGATGAACTTTTTATTTTTCATATAACAATTAAAACACACAAGGAAAAGTAAAGAACATATGTATTATGTAAGGAGATTGTTATGATCGATGGGGCAAAAGAGAAGAGGTCAACTGAATAAGAAGCAAAAGCTAGAGATATATCGGACATAAAGAAGTTGGTATTTCCGAAGATAATATTGTCTTCAAGGGCGGTTCCACTATGATGCCCATAGCGGCACCGACAACCCCTGTTTTTTTCTTTTTTTTTCGGACGCAGTATAAACATTTTCGAATTTTCCATTTTTTCTACTGTTGTGCCACTACGTAAAAAAATATATTACTATCAACACCTATTACGAATCCTATGTCCGCCCTTGATTATCTCCTATAAAAACAAACAAAGACTCGTACTCATATTCATGAAAACAAGGTAAGCTAGTAAAAAACTTGCAAAATACAAAATATTACACATTACAACATTTGTTATAAAGAAAAACTTGTTTTATTTTTAGATATGTATTAATTTTTATTTAGAAATTAAATATCATCTTATATTTTATTCGTACATTTTATTATACTCATAATATTTAGAATCAAGTTTTAACATTTTAATATTTAGAATCAACTTTGTTACTTTTAACAATCTTTTACTCTTGATATGTATCTATTTAATATTTAAAATCAAACTTTTAACATTCTAATATTTAGAATCAACTTTGTTACTTTTAAAATTCTCTTACTCTTGATATGTATCTATTTAGATAATCTACTATAATAAATGAAAGTTTTTTTTACCACATGTCCTCTTCTCTTTCATTTAGACATATGGTATTTTCTAGAATTTTTCAATTTTCTATTTTCCACTTGTCATTCTATTGTATTTTTCATTTTATTAAATTAAAATTCCACATTTAATATGTAAGGTAATATATATGTAAAGTATTTATTAGAAATAGTTTATATATGTAATGTATTCAATACATTAAAACCTCATTAATTTTAATAATTCAAAAAATTTCTCATTTTTCTTATAAATTTAAAATTTTCAAATAGTTAAAATTATATATATTTTTTTTAAAGAAGCCCATGTAATACATGGGTCTCACACCTAGTATTTAGAATCAACTTTTAACATTCTAATATTTAGAATCAACTTTTGTTACTTTTAACATTCTCTTACTCTTGATATGTATCTATCTAAATAAATATTTCTCTTACTTTTTATATGTATCTATCTAAATAAATATTTAATTTCTTGTTATACTCCAAATATTATTATTTAACAACCTCTCCACCTCCTCTTATGTAATCACGTGCATATATCTAAATAAATATTTCTCTTACTTTTGATATGTATCTATCTAAATAAATATTTAATTTCTTGTTCTACTCCAAATATTATTATTTAACAACCCCTCCACCTTCTCTTATGTAATCACGTGCATATTTTTTCTAATATAAGGTATGAAAAGAAGTTATCTATCATTGATAACCCCTCTTATCCCATAGTCTTATGACTTACGAAGAAATATACATGTATTGTTGTCAATAACATTTATTAACCTAATTAAAAAATATTTTAAGCCAAGACTTCAAAGAGTCCTATTATTCACACTTCCTTATATATTTTTTTTTATATGTTTTGTTATATACTTTATATCTAATCCTCCTTATATAGTTATATCTCATGTCACATTATTATTTATAATTCACAAATAGAATATTATATTTATACAAATAAAAATATAAAACTAAGGATATAAATATATTTAAAATCAACCTTCAAAATGGATAAAAGAAATTTCATTTCCAATAGACAGGTGATCATGCATTATTCATTTAGTACAAAGGTTATGGAATATCTTGTCATATCCAAGTCATGAGTGATGTGAAGTATGATTTTTTTGTTGATGGCTGTCTCTTTGGTCAATTCTAAAGGTAACAATCTATCATTTTCTTACCAATTACGATCTTCCTTTTTTCTAATCATATGCAGTTGCAATCAAAAGATATAAAACTTATTATTTATAATTATTCATATATTAAAATTTTAAAAGTGGCCAATAATCCAAGATTTACATTAAATTTAAAATGTACAGAAAAGTAATCATATTTTGATATTTTTGCAATATAACAAATATGAATCAATATATTTCATTAAACCCTCTACTTTTAATATCGTTTTCTATGTCAGACATTCGTGACAATCAAAAGTGATTATACTATAAAAAACTATAACTGTTGAACGATTCTAATAAAATAAAAAAAAATTGTTAATGATGTGACTCAAATCTCCGGGAGGTCTTCTGGACAACTGCTACAACGGAGATCTGAGAACATAGAGCAAAGCCGTTAGAACCACCCCAGAGACTGTGTCCCAAGAGCAAGCTCGGATGATCAAGTTAAATCTGTTGGTAGAGATGATATAGTTCTTCCTAGCCGAAGAGAACCATCTTGGTGTTATGGGGGAGTGTATGGGCATGATGGAGGTTGATGCCTTAGGATTAGAGAGTGTCAGGAAAGTCTAAGGGGAAATCCTCCTCCATGGGCGAGGTATTGTTTAATTTATAAGGGTCAATTAGGTCAGGTATTTGGGCCAGTCCAATTTAGCCCCAATTAGCAAGGAGTTGGGCAGAGCCGTCCGACAAGCATGCGGGCGAGTGTCGGGCGAGGCCAGGAAGCGCGCACCAGGTGAGGCTGGCAGGCGGACACAAGAAATGCTGGCTGGCAGACTCCAGGAAAGCCTGGAAGGCAGGCACCAGGCAGGGCTGACAGTAGAGTGTCAGACAGGACTGACATGAGAGCGCCATGCAAGGCTAGTATGCTAGAGCTGTTTGGGTTATGCTAATGGACCTAACATCATCGGTTAGGATGCTCAATATGAATAAAATATATTGCACTAAAGCTTTTAAACTTAGATAATTTTACTATTGTAAACATTATAACCTGCCATAATATATCACACCGATCGACATAAAAAAAGTTGTCAAATTTACATGGTTCTAGTGAAACATATTGTGTAACACCCGATGGTTCCAATGAATTATTTATTTATTATTTAATCATTTATTTATGGTCAAAGCATGTAAGTTATGTTGGGCTTAAAGGATTTGGGCCTCTATGTGTGGGCTTAGCTGAGGTCGTACGTTGGGCATAAACCTGGTGTACGCAGGGCGTAGAAGGATTACAAGGAAACGTGGAGGCATACACGTACGCGCAGTGTACAAGTTTGCACCCTTAACATACGTCGCTAGACTCAAAACCCTAATTTCTAGGGTTCAATCCCTATTTAATGTCATTAAGTCCCATGTGTTAGCCTCCTTATCATCCTCTATTGTCCAGAAACCCTAATATCGAACCTTTTATCATCTTGGTGTGTTCTTGACCTTGTAGAGTGCATTTTTGGTAGTTTGGTACCTTAGAAGGAAGAAGATGAAGTTGGCGAAGGAGATTTGTTCAAGTATAAGCTTGAAGATCCGGGTTATCATCATCATCATCATTTGGCATTCATTTGAGGTATAAAGCTCAGAACCGTCTTTGTTAATGCTTATATCTCCTTTGTTTGAGTTTTTGGACCTTTTGGTCCCATGGATGAAATCTTGTGGATTATTTTCATTTCTGAAGCTTAGAGTTGCTACTCTTGGTGTTCTTTTGGTCCCAGAGTCATAAACTTGCCATTTTTTGAAGCTTTGAACCACCCATGCATGTGCTTAAGTTCATTTTATGGAAGTAATGTGTGATATTTTGAGATTGGGTTCATTTGAAGCATGCAAAGCCATCAAGCTCACGACTTTATGGTTCAAGATACTTCATATGACTCAGATATGTGATTGGGACCCTTAGTCTTAATGATGTAAGAGCTTATTGGAAATATGGCTTAATGAGTGAGTACGTTTGGCATACAAGTTTGTATGTACAGCGTACAAGCCATGCAGCCTGTATGCTTAGCGTATAGTTGAGTACACCCCGCGTACTCAATGAATTAGGCTTTGCATCTTTTTGGCCTTGTTTGGGGCTACTTTCATAGGCATTGCTGTTTTGGGCTTTAGTGGACCATCTAAAATCAAACCTTTGGGCTAGGGTAACATTATTGGGCCTTGGGATAAGGCCCATGTAAAAGGATTGGACCCAATTAGAAATTGGGCCATATTTTAGGCCTTGATGGGTTGTTTAACTTATCAGCCCATTGGACTGTGGTTAAGTCCTTCATTATTAGACAACGTTATGTTGGGGGTAAAATAGTCTTTCTACCCCAAGTAGGGATTTTTGATTATGATATAGATCCCAAATGTTAATTAGATTTTATTTGGCAATTGAAACCTCGAGGAGCTGTAGGACCAACAGTCAGGGATCATCCGTTTCATTCAGCTTTTTGAGTTGAGTTTCCTCACTAGGTTTAGCGAGTTTAAGGCACTAAGGCCGACCCTTCATTGGTTATGTCGATATATTTGTTGTTTGTGTGATACTTGTATATGTATGTGCTTGTATATGTAGGAGGCTTGGAGCAAGGGGCTTTGCGTGGATTCGAGTTCCATTGCAGTTGGGGCGTTCTTTTGAGGTAATATCTCGTCCTTGGGATGTTGTTCTTATGGATTCATCATTATGGGGTTTGTGGGGAGTTTATCTTTTGGTGTTTTGGAGTTTAGAGGTTAGATCTAAGGTTGCTACCTCAGATCTGGAATGGAGAAGGGTTGGAATGCCTGAAAGTCCCTGTGTTTGTGTGTGTAGAGAAGCTATCATGTCCCAAACCCTAGCCCTAAAGTGTTAAAGGCCTAGATCTCTTTGGATTCACGTAAAGTTTGCCACTTTACGTGATGGATGGGTTGTAGAAGGCTAGATCTATGTTTTGGATCAATTGCATGGTCTGGAGTGCTTCTGTATGGATTCAGACCGGTGGTACTCGGCGAGTCACATGGGTGGACTCGACGAGTTGGTTGAAGACGAGCTGGAACTTGACGAGTTGGAAGAACAACTCGGCGAGTTGGATGAAGATGGCCTGGAACTCGGCGAGTTGTATGAACAACTCGGCGAGTAGGTTGAAGATAGCCTTAGACTCGGCGAGTCTGTTCTTGGACTCGGCGAGTCTTGTCGAAGAGTCCCAATATTTTCTGGTTGAGTCGAGAATCGGCGAGTCAAGGGATGAATCGGTGAGTTGTGGGCGAGTGGACTCAGAGTTGTTGGACTCGACGAGTCTTCTGGTGACTCGGCGAGTTAGGTCGCGGATTGAGGGAAGTTCTGAGCATGGGGACTCGACGAGTCATCGGGTTGACTCGGCGAGTAGAGTCAGTCAGGTGTTGACTTTGACCTTGTCCAAAGGTTGACCAGTTGTTTTCCAGGGGTATTTTGGTAATTAAGGGTATTTATTGAGTTGAGTGTTTTGGTGTTCAGTGGAGGAGTTCGTGTCGGAGTTTGGAGCAGCGGGATCTTATCCTTTCAGCCGGCAGTTTCGAGGTGAGTTATCCTCACTATGTCAACAGGGTCTAAGGCACCAAGGCCGGCCCTTATCAGATTGAGATCCGGGTAGTTGTTGTTATGTACTGCTTTGATATGTTTGCATCCTGAGAGCTAGGATGGTATATGTTAGAGACCTGATTGAGATCGGTATCCTGAGAGATAGGGAGATGCTATGCTAGTGACCTGTTAGGTCGGTATCGTGGTTAGGATGATGATATGTTATGTGATCTGTTTGATCTGCTTGTTGACTGTGAATTGCTATATGATGGTATGTATATGTGCACATGGTTGTTTGGACTGGAGTTGGGTTGAGGCGGGTCCTGCTTTGTGTTGTAGGCCAAGATACCCAGGGCAGACCGGTTGTTCCGAAGGCCCAGCGAGCGGTCCGGATAGGCTGTAGGCCCCAAGAGGGCGGACCAGACGTGTCGAGGCTCGGAGAGTGGACCAGGCCGACTGAAGGCCCGGTGCGGGCGGACCAGTCATACTGTAGACTCAAAGGGTGGACCAGGTGGATTGAAGGCCCGGTGCGGGCGGACCAATCACACTGCAGACTCGATGTATGTGGTTAGATTTGGAGAGTGGACCAGGTGGATTGAAGGCCCGGTGCGGGCGGACCACTCACACTGTAGACTCGAGGTTTATGGCTAGACTCAGAGGGTGGACCAGGTGGACTGTAGGTCGGTGCGGCGGACCAGTCACATAGTAGACCCGAAGTGCATGGCTGTTCTGTGATCAGATATGTTGTGGCATGTTATGTGTGTATGGTATAAGTGGTTGGTATTTTGGGGATATCTCACTAAGCTTTCGGGCTTACAGTTGTGGTTTTATGTTTTTCAGGTTCTTCAGGAGACCGTGGCAAGGCGAAGGCGTGATCGTACCGCTCCTCATGATTTTGTAGAAATGTGATTCTGGGAATACGCTAAATGTTTTGTATTGAAAACCTTTTTGTAATGATTTAATGGAATCGAGTTGTTTTTGAAAAATTTAAAATTGGTTGTATTTTTCGGTTGTTACAAGTTGGTATTAGAGCCTTGGTTTGAGTGAATTGGAGAAACACTCGTGTGACTCCAGTCTCAAATCGAGGAGAGTTTTCAAAAGAGAGTTTAAAATGGTTTTCAAATGAGTAAAGGAGGACGCGGAGGTACGATCAGCTGGAGCCAGTAAGTAACCCCAAAATACCATGCATGTTATTTGTTTTTGAGCTTTGATAGAACAGCATGCTAGTGTTAGGCTAGGGATCTTCAGGATTTCATGATAATGTTGCCTGATTTGTGATGCCTGTAGCCTAGGGTTTCCTTGTGGGAGATTTTCAGAGTTCCTCTAGTGGTGAGGGTTGAGAGTTATTATGCATGTTTTCACTAGGGTGTTGTGGTAGTACTTCATACAAATATGGGCCCGTACTACTGAAAGCACAGGACCCATACGTGTATCAGGGAAACCATGACCTCTAGGGTTGGGTTGAGAGAGTTGGATCCCAGGATAATGGGAAGTGTCTGAGATTTTGTGTGGTGTTTTTTAGTATGGAGATTCCGAGGCATGATGAGAGTGGATCCGGAGAGGGAGTTCCGGGCGGGTCAGTACCACCCGAGGTTATCGGTCAGATGAGCACGTGTGAGTTGGATGCGAGGATTCGTGAGATCCTGCGTGATGAGATTGTTGAGTTGTTCCGGGCTGAGTTGCCGGAGTTGTTTGGGTCGATCAAGACCGCCATGGTTGAGTATTTTGATGAGCGCTATGCAGCTCTCACAGAGACAGCTGCCGCGGCGGCTACAGCAGCTGTAGCAGCGGCAGGGGGAGGAGCTGGTCCGGGCTTTCAGTATCGGGACTTCGACAATACGAAGCCTCCCACCTTTGATGGAGTTCAGGACCCGATTGTTGCTATAAGGTGGTTATCGGATGTGGAGGGGTGTTTCTTCACGTGTTCATGCCCTGTTGATCAGAGGGTGAGGTGTGCTCTGAACCTGTTGAGGCTCGGGGCGAAGGATTGGTGGAGACTGACCACGGGGTCATATTCGGATGCGCAGAGGGCTGCGGTCTCATGGGATCAGTTCAGGGAGATGTTCAGTACTCGTTATGTTCCGCAAGTTGAGAGGGAGAGATTGGCTCAGGAGTTCCTTGAGCTGAAGCAGGGTTCGGAGTTGGTGACTGAGATCACCAGGATGTTCACTGAGAGGGCAATGTTTTGCCCAGAGTTCGCTTCGGAGCAGGCTCAGATGTCTCGATATCTGAGCATGCTCAAGAGGGATATCAGACAGTTTGTGTCTACCCAGAGGTGCGAGACCTTTTTGGAGTTGCAGGAGGCCGCTAGGCGGCGTGAGTTAGAGATTGAGTTGCAGTTGCGTGAGCTGAGGCAGGCTCCGGTGCACTCGCAGTCGGCGCCGAAACGGTCCAAGACCGTTGATGTTAGAGTGGGGGATCTGAGCAGCCACACTTGTGGGAAGTGTGGGAGGGGTCACACCGGAGTTTGTAGGTCCGGTGGTGCATGCCGCAAGTGCGGAAAGGAGGGGCACTATGCGAGGGATTGTCGGTAGTCAGCGCCGGTTCGGGATTTGAGGATTTGTTATCATTGTCATCAGGTTGGACATTTGAGAGTCCACTGTCCACAGCTTGCTGCGGGACCGGTGCAGGCTCCAGCACCGGCCACTTTGAGGATTACAGGTGGAGGTCAGGGTGGAGCGGAGCCCCCAGGGGCTCAGGGTCGTGCTTATCAGCTTGCGGTAGAGGAGGTCAGAGCAGTGTCGGATGCAGCTGCGGGTATGTTTCTTTCTTGATATCTTGTTATCTTATGATTATTGTGGTGTTTTGTTTATGTGCTGATATCTTTGTGTGGTTTCGATGCGGTATTCGTCGTTTTGAGAGTTTTGGGTTGGTTATGGGTTGTTGTTTTGGGAATTTCGTTGGTTATCATCCATGAGGGTTGTTAGTGGAAACCTGGCATTGGGTTGAAGGCCGGGTAGCATCTGCTTTCTGAGGAGTGGTTAGATGCAGGTTGAATTTCTTTCGAGCGGGTTATCAGTGTTGATGGGGGATCTTGTTAAGGTTGTTTATGCTTGTGGGAATTAGTCCGCGTGTAAGTGTTGGTTTTGTGCAGAGCTGTTCTGGGAGGTCGGTGATGGTGACCGGTGGTTGTTAATCAGTGCTACAAGTGGGGGAGAATTGGAAAATTCTCTGGGAGATCGATGAGTATTTGAGGGTGCTTAGCTGTTGGGATTCAGCAGTGGTTCTGTCAGTCAAGAGTATAGGCTAGTACGAGTAAGTGGCAGGCATGCGGGGCGGAATACAGACCTAGGGCATTCGATTGTGGAGGTCCTGGGGGCAGGCCGAGATCGAGCATGTGTGATTGAAACAGAGTTCGGAACCCTTAAAGGGATAGAACAGTGTGCATGGGAGGATTTCTGGGAGAGATAGCTCGGAATGATGAATGCTAGTTGAGCGGTCCGGATAGACTGAAGGCCGGTAGGCGTACCAGTCAGGCCGAAGGCTCGGAGAACGGTCCAGCCTAACTGAAGGCACTGAGAGCGCTCCAGATTGGTTGAAGGTTCTGAGAGTGGTCCAGATTGGCTGAAGGCCTGGTGAGGCGTTCCAGTCATGCTGAAGACTCTGCAGGTATTGTTGGATCAGTTCGAGGATATGGATTGTGTATGTTGCAGTGTGATTGCGTTAGAAGGTCTGGCCCCGGGTAGTGATCTTGATTTGTTGAGATAGTGCATGGGCTTGAGAGTCCCTGCGATGAGAGTCGGAGTATGTGTGTTGGATGGACAGCGAATACGCTATAAAAAGGGTGGTGCAGCGTTGGGCAAGCACCGTGGCACTTGTCGGAGTGGCAGTGTGGCCAAGTGGATTCCTTGGTAAAGGAAAAGAGAGAGGTGTGTAACTCCGAGAGGGAGTGCAAGTTCACGAAAGTGAAAGCGGCAGAGCAGAGTTATGATTAGAGTCATTTGAGTATGGTTATTGAGCAGCGTGTTGCGGCAATGGAATAGAAACACATCCGGTTTGGGATGTCTACTGAGGTCGCGGAGGGAATTCCGCAGGTGTAGAGCCAAGAGGCTCGGAAGGGATGCACAGAGAGAGTCTTGGGCTCTCAGTGTGATTCTGATCAAGGGTTGAGTGCGTAGTAGTGGTTCATCCTGGGGGATGTTTGTGGATATCATCAGTGTATCGGGTTTTCCCAACCTGAGGGTGCTAGAGCTAGTTCAGCATGTGTATGTGATTGCAAGAGGAGAACTCATGGGAGTTGCTCTGAGATTGAAGAATGGGTCTTTCCGTAAGCCTGGAATGGATAGAGTGGGATTCAGACCGAGGATCCGATGGTTCATGGTTTTCTAGAGCATATGGGTCGAGTGATGGTTGTGATTTGGTGCAGTGATGCATCTTGGGTAATTCTTGATTGTTGAGTATGATTATCAGAGGGTACAGCTGGTGCCCGGTTTGAGACGGTGGTCAGGACACCACAAGGAAAGAGGAAATGAGTTCGAGTTTCGATGGTTATGCCTTGTGGAACCTGGTCCGGTTAGGGCCAGGTGGCGCGTCGTGGGAGTATTTTTGGAGTTGAGTTGCCGTAGGCTTCGAGGACGAAGCCTAATTTAAGTGGGGGAGAATTGTAACATCCTGAAATATCAAGAGTAGAGTTGAAGGGCTAAAAGAGTAAATTGGGAAATAGTGACTCGGCGAGTCCATGGGTGGACTCGGCGAACCAAGTCGCGACTTGGTCGCGTGTTAAGTAGCCGACTCGGCGAGTAGTAAGATGGACTCGGCGAGTAGGCGCTGAGTGGAGAAAACCCTAATTCTCGGGGTTGAGCCATATATAAAGAACATAACATCCATTCCCCCAGCCTCTTTACTCATCCTCAAGTCCAGAAACCCTAACCTTCGTATGTGAGTGGATCAAGTGGCATTTGGGAGCTTGGAGAAGCAATTGTTGAGGAAATCTTGAAGGGTAGGAGGCTTGGAGCAAGGGGCTTTGCGTGGATTCGAGTTCCATTGCAGTTGGGGCGTTCTTTTGAGGTAATATCTCGTCCTTGGGATGTTGTTCTTATGGATTCATCATTATGGGGTTTGTGGGGAGTTTATCTTTTGGTGTTTTGGAGTTTAGAGGTTAGATCTGAGGTTGCTACCTCAGATCTGGAATGGAGAAGGGTTGGAATGCTTGAAAGTCCCTGTGTTTGTGTGTGTAGAGAAGCTATCATGTCCCAAACCCTAGCCCTAAAGTGTTAAAGGCCTAGATCTCTTTGGATTCACGTAAAGTTTGCCACTTTACGTGATGGATGGGTTGTAGAAGGCTAGATCTATGTTTTGGATCAATTGCATGGCCTGGAGTGCTTCTGTATGGATTCAGACCTGTGGTACTCGGCGAGTCACATGGGTGGACTCGACAAGTTGCTTGAAGACGAGCTGGAACTCGACGAGTTGGAAGAAAAACTCGGCGAGTTGGATGAAGATGGCCTGGAACTCGGCGAGTTGTATGAACAACTCGGCGAGTAGGTTGAAGATAGCCTTAGACTCGACGAGTCTATTCTTGGACTCGACGAGTCTTGTCGAAGAGTCCCAATATTTTCTGGTTGAGTCGAGAATCGGCGAGTCAAGGGATGACTTGGTGAGTTGTGGGCGAGTGGACTCAGAGTTGTTGGACTCGACGAGTCTCGGGGTGACTCGGCAAGTTAGGTCGCGGATTGAGGGAAGTTCTGAGCTTGGGGACTCGGCGAGTCATCGGGTTGGCTCGGCGAGTAGAATCAGTTAGGGGTTGACTTTGACCTTGTTCAAAGGTTGACCAATTATCTTCCAGGGGTATTTTGGTAATTAAGGGTATTTATTGAGTTGAGTGTTTTGGTGTTCAGTGGAGGAGTTTGTGTCGGAGTTTGGAGCAGCAGGATCTTATCCTTTCAACCGGCAGTTTCGAGGTGAGTTATCCTCACTATGTCAACAGGGTCTAAGGCACCAAGGCCGGCCCTTATCGGATTGAGATCCGGGTAGTTGTTGTTATGTACTGCTTTGATATGTTTGCATCTTGAGAGCTAGGATGGTATATGTTAGAGACCTGATTGAGATCGGTATCCTGAGAGATAGGGAGATGCTATGCTAGTGACCTGTTAGGTCGGTATCGTGGTTAGGATGATGATATGTTATGTGATCTGTTTGATCTGCTTGTTGACTGTGAATTGCTATATGATGGTATGTATATGTGCACATGGTTGTTTGGACTGGAGTTGGGTTGAGGCGGGTCCTGCTTTGTGTTGTAGGCCAAGATACCCAGGGCGGACCGGTTGTTCCGAAGGCCCAGCGAGCGGTCCGGATAGGCTGTAGGCCCCAAGAGGGCAGACCAGACGTGTCGAGGCTCGGAGAGTGGACCAGGCCGACTGAAGGCCCGGTGCGGGCGGACCAGTCATACTGTAGACTCAGAGGGTGGACCAGGTGGATTGAAGGCCCGGTGCGGGCGGACCAATCACACTGCAGACTCGATGTATGTGGTTAGATTTGGAGAGTGGACCAGGTGGATTGAAGGCCCGGTGCGGGCGGACCACTCACACTGTAGACTCGAGGTTTATGGCTAGACTCAGAGGGTGGACCAGGTGGACTGTAGGTCGGTGCGGCGGACCAGTCACACAGTAGACCCGAAGTGCATGGCTGTTCTGTGATCAGATATGTTGTGGCATGTTATGTGTGTATGGTATAAGTGGTTGGTATTTTGGGGATATCTCACTAAGCTTTCGGGCTTACAGTTGTGGTTTTATGTTTTTCAGGTTCTTCAGGAGACGTGGCAAGGCGAAGGCGTGATCGTACCGCTCCTCATGATTTTGTAGAAATGTGATTCTGGGAATACGCTAAATGTTTTGTATTGAAAACCTTTTTGTAATGATTTAATGGAATCGAGTTGTTTTTGAAAAATTTAAAATTGGTTGTATTTTTCGGTTGTTACAAGACTAGCTTCTTGCTAGGACACATGGTTGGTGGTAGGAGGTAGGGAGTGCTGTGGGTGATGATGTCGTGTGATTTGATGACCTGGGTGATTTCTCGACTAGGTTCAAAGCTGAGTTTGCACCGGTGATTGAGGTGCAGCAGCTAGCGCAAGAGTTCCAAGATCTCCGCTAGACTATTGAGACAGTGGCTGAGATCACTGCTATGTTCAGGGACAATGCACTTCTGGTTCCACAGTATGTGGCGGATGAGGAGATGAAGAAGGCTCAGTATCTTGGGATGTTGAGGAGTGATATTTGGTAGTTTGTTAGCCGATCCAGCTGCAAGACGTTGGAAGACATGATAGCGAGGGCTAGAGAGAGGGAGATTGATTTGGAGATCGAGAAGAATAGGAAGCCAAATTTTGCGTCTAGTGTTGAGGGTTCGAGCAAGAAGCCCAAGGTGGTTGATATGAGGGGGACGGGCTAGCAGGGCTGAGGCGGCTGTGGCAAGTGCAAGAGGTCGCAAGAGGGGACGTGCATGGAGGGCGGTTCTAGCTGCTTCAAGTACAACCAGACTAGTCATTTCAATAGGGATTGTACTGCTACCACCACCATCACCCTGATATCTGACCTAATTTGCTTTTAGTGTAATCAGAGGGGCCAAAAGAAGGCCCATTGTCCTAGTTTGGCTGCAGCAGAACCAGTGTCAACACCAACTCTTGCGACTCTCCAGATTACTGATGGCCGCCAGGGCCGGACAGATGTGCCTGCGGAGAAGAGTTGGGATTTTTAGCTGACAGCAGATGAGGCACGTGCAGCTCCCGATGTCATAACGGGTATGTATCTTCTCCTTATCTTTTTATTTATATTGTATTGTTTCTTATGTATAGGTGTTTTATTTTAGGATCGTTCCTTGTGAACGATATCTCTGCTTTGATATTATTTGATTTGAGGGGCTACCCGATCATTTGTATCTCTTTCGCTTAGCAAGAGATTTGTTGGAGCTCCGGGGGAGCTATATTGTCCTCTAGATGTTAAGATTGCTGATGATAGGTCTATTCGGGTTGCGAGGGTTCATCGAGGTTGTACTATCTAGTTATTCAGTGACTAGGATCCGGTTGACCTGGTTCCCATTCCTCTGCATGAGACACAACGTTATCGTGGGCATGGATTGGTTGAGCCCTAATAGGGCAGTGATAGACTGTGAGCAACAGTTGGTTTGGGTTCGGACCCTAAGTGGGGGATAATTGGTGATTCATGGTGAGAGACTCCAACGTGGGCTGATTAGGTGTTCTACAATGAGGGCCAGCCGCTATCTTCATCAGGGTTGTTTGGGTTTTGTCGCCTATGTCGTGGATGCACATGATAAGGGTAAGGCGGCCGTAGTTGATGTGTCGATCGTATGGGATTATCCAGATGTGTTCCAGGAGTATTTGCCAAGGGTACCTCAGAGAGGCAGGTGGAGTTCAGGATTGATTGGTTATAGATGCGACTCCGATAGCCAATGCACCGTATCAGCTGGCTCCTCCCGAGATGCATGAGTTGTGTATACAGCTACAAGAGATATGTGATGATAGAAAGGTGATGATAATGTTGGATTAGGTGTCTAAGCCTATAACTATAATTGGTATATACTTGAATTGATAGTAGCACAGTCCTTTTGGGTTACCTTCACTCTAGCAACTTGACATGATGACTTTTGGAGACAAAGGTTGAATTTATTATTTGGAATAATAAATTAGTGCATAAAATGATTTATTAATTTATTATAAGAATAATATATTAATTAGAAATCATAATAGAATTCGTATTTAATCATAAATTAATTTGGAATTAATTTTAGGATTAAAGGAACTGATTAAAAGTATATAGGATGTTTTGCAATTAATTGATAGTTGTGAAATTGGGCTATTGGACTCCCTTAAGAAGGATTTGACAAAAATTATAGAGAAGCCCTATAAGTTTTCGTCCAAGGCCTTAAGAATGGGAGCTCATGGGCTGCTTAGGCCCTAAGCTAAGGGATTAGGGTTTCCACCTCAAAACTCTAGCCTTGGATCTAAGCCACCTCAGCTATAAATAGAGCCCCAACCTTCATGATTCCGTCTCATGCTATCAAAACCCTAGTTGAGCCGAAATCTTGTTCCTCCTCCTCTCTCCTCTCATCCTCTTGCATAGAGTGTTTGTAAGCCATTAGAGGTGTCACACTTGAGGCACTTACTCTCAAGAGTTCAAGATCTTCAAGGATTCTTTATTATTACTATATAACAGATCAAGGTATGTATGTAAACCCTATTTTATGTTGATTTCAAAAATAGTACATGCCTCCTAGGATTTCTAGATTTGTGTTCAATGCTTGTATGTCTAATAGAGAAACATAGATCCAACAATTAGGGTTAATTGTATGCGCACATAGGATTGTTTGCTATGTATAAATCCAATCAATGGTATCTGAGCGTATGGTTTTTGTTTTCAATTAGATTTGATACAATAGATTAAACTTGAAAATATTAAGGTTTGTGGAATTTAGACCCTAGGGTTAAGATTTTTTTTGCAAATTAGGGTTTCATAACCCTAGTTTCGAAAATTGTAAAGGGTTTTTGGACTTGTTCCTCTTAAAGTCGAAATCTAGGGTTTCCGAACCCTAGGGTTTTCGAAAATTAGGCAAGGTTGAAAGCCTTGCCTTTCCCCCAAGACATGAATTTCAAAATTAGGATTTTTAATAGGGTAGTTGTATTTGATAATTATCTTTTAATTGTTTACTAGATAATTATAAAATCTTGTAATTATCCTTCCCCATTTTTGAAATATTGGGGGTAAAGGATTAGGTTCAATTACTTTAATTAATTTAATAGATAATCCTTAATTGATTTAATAATTTAAATTAATTGTTTAATTTTGCATAATTATTAAATCAAGGTTTTTAATATTAAAAATTTTAAATTAAAAGGTATTAATTTTAAAATTAGATTAAAAACCTGTTAGGGTCAAGACCCTTACAATATTCAGGATCCTTAAATATCCAGGATCCCCAGCTACCTCAGGATCTCGACTAATTACCGTTATTATTTTTATTAATATTTATAATGGTCATATTTTGTCTATACTAATACTTGTGCAGAAGTAGTCAAGGAAAGACCAATTCTCAACGAATAATCATCTCAATTATGCTAAAGACCTGGAATACTTGGTCAAATAACGTTCATGAAGTTGGTCATAGAGGATCCCAAAAATTTCGGACATCTTGTTGGCTAGTTTAGACTATAAATTGACACTTGTAATCTGCACACGACACGCTGTTTTTTAGTCTAAGCTTACTCTACAAAATTTTTACTCATTCTTACTAAGAACTCACTATAATCTTCATTTTATATCAATAAAATCATCAAGGCAAGTGATCATTATCAATGGCTTTCCTTGTAAACCATTGTGTCACTTTCTTTTACCATTTGCTATTATACAATCTGAACATCACAACCTCTCATTCAATTTGGTTGATTAGCACTTGTGTAATTTTTAACCAAAACAATTGGTGCCCACCGTGGGGCCGTGGTGTTCAAAATCCTAAAAAAAAAATCATGTCCACACAACCGATCCTCTCTTCGTCCTGTGCTCCTTCCATTCCAACCAAAAACCTACCACCTCCTCCTGGTGGGCCCCCTACTTAGAGGATAACGCCTGACACATCCAAGAAAAGCACCCCCTTAATCGCTAATCCAGGAAGTTTGGGATCCTCAGGGCTCCAAGATCCAACTGCCTCAGTCACTACTGCAAAACTTTTCGCTATGATGAGGAAAATGACGCAACAGGTAACCCAACACCAGGTAGAGAATAGAGTGCTACTCAAAGAAGTGGAGAGGATGAAGCCGGAATTTTAGAAATCCCAGGAAATAACGCCCACAGTTGTGCAACCAAGGATCTTGGACTTCTATAATGTAGGATCCTCAGAAAATCATTAGAAGAACACGATTCCTACCACTGTGGCATCAACCTGGGGGGAAACTATGGACAACTGAGCGTCCATGATCAATGATCTCAATGAGCCTTTCAACACTCCTAGAAACCTTGATTATAATAACTTCTTAAACAACAATATTATTAATGCTAACTATACTTACGTTGATGTAGGAATAAACCTAAACATGACCAGGGAACTTCAGCAATTAAGACAAATGATCTCCAGTGTACCTGGAGTTGTCCAACCAATGCCAGAAGCATCTCCTACAAGCCATAGGATCTTGAGATTTGCTCCCATGATAGTCGATACCGAAGTTCCTAAGCACTTCCAAACTCCTAGCATGAAGCTATATGATCGAACTACGTATCCTGAAGAGCATATAGTCCAATACAGAGAAAGGATGGAGATCATTCACATCCCAGGGAACTTGAAGGAAGCTTGTCTATGCAAAGGCTTTAGTTCGACCCTTACAGGATCAGCCCTCAAATGGCTGCTAAATGTTCCCCCATACTCTATTACTTCATTTGCACACTTAGTCAATATCATTAATAACCAGTTTTCTTGCAGCAGAACCTTCGAGAAGATCTCTAGTGATATCTACCGGGTGGTTCAGGATCCTAAGGAAAAACTTAGGGACTTTGTTAAGAGGTTTTCCAAGGAAGCTCTGAGCATCCCCAACATCAACATGGCCACCGCTATAGAAGCCTTTAAAATGGGGCTAAGAAAGGATTCACCCTTCAATGAAGACCTTTGATGACCCCATGAAAAAGATTGGATGAAGTCAGGTGACAAGCATTAAGGTTCATAAGGCTCAAATAGGATAGAGAGATCTAGAAGAGAACCAACCCTTTAGATCAATATGAGAACCCCAACAGGAAAGTCGAATCCTCGACTCAAAGATCCTACAAACCGAAGCCCTATTCCAAACCGGATCATCACAGGGTTAACACCCTTGAATATGGAGGAAAAGAAGAAGAGCTTCCTAAAATCACTGACTATTTTTTTTTCTGTGGATGTTTCAGGTGTAATTCATGTTGTGCAGGATCTTGGAGACAAAGCAAGATGGCTAAAGAGAGACAGCAAGTCCACCGCTTGGAAAGACAAGTCCAAATGGCGTGCTTACCATGAAGACTTTAGCCACATAATAGAGGACTTCATATCCCTAAGAAAAGAAATTAGCTACCTCCTTAGTAAAGGATACCTCAAAGAGATCCTCGGGAGAAAAAGAGAAAAATCCAAGGAGAACAGCCAGGATGATCACAAGATCCCGGAGAAACCAAGATCTCCACCCTCTGACGCAAAGATAGTTAACGTTATCTCAGGCGGATCTAACATCTATGGTACCTCTTATTCTCAAGCTAAAGGACAAGCCAAGGTCTATAAAATAGAAAGGGAGGATAGACTACGGAAGAATACTATGATTAGTAGTGAAAAAGAAATCACATTTGATTAGATGGATAGGGAAGGAATTCAGAATCCTCACCATGACGGACTCGTGATAACACTTTACATGGCCAACCATTTTTTCAGAAGGATCCTTGTTGATGGAGGATCCTCAGACAATATCGTACTCGTAGACGCACTGAAAAGAATGAACATCCCAGAATCAAAGATAGTTAGGAGATCTTCAGTCCTCGTAGGATTTAGCGGGGAAACAAAACACACAATTGGAGAAATAAAGCTACCCATATACATAGAAAGGGTAAACTCTATACAAACTTTATGTGTTATTAACACCTTATCTTCTTATAATGTGATACTAGGTAGACCATGGATCCATGAGATGAAAGCGGTTTCATCAACATACCATCGGTGTGTGAAGTTGCCCACTCCATGGGGAACATTGAAGATCATGGGAGATCAACAAGAAATGAAAGAATGCTACAAAACCTCAATGATCTACGACCAAACCCCAACAAGCATAGCAATTAAGGAAGGGGCACGACATGATTTGGAGACAAAGGAACAAGACGTAAAGGAAGTAATCCTGGGCATCAAGGATCCTGAAGCTAAAGTCTTCATAAGATCCTCAATGCCTGAGCAGATCGAGCACGATCTATTGAATTTTTTTAGAACCAGAAGCAAGACATTCGCATGGAAACACGAAGATATGACGGGTATAGAAAAGAGTATTATTAATCATAAACTTAATATTGATCCTTCTTTCAGACCAATACACCAAAAGAGAAGAAAGTTTTCACCTGAAAGGAATCGGATCATCCAAGCAGAAGCGGAGAAGCTCCTCAAAATAGGGATGATCAAGGAAGTAAAGTTCCCAAGATGGCTAGCTAACGTGGTTACCGTACAAAAGAAAAATGGAAAATGGAAAGTGTGTGTAGATTACACGGATTTTAACAAGGCTTGCCCTAAGGATCCTTTCCCTCTACCACATATTAACTCTATGATAGATGCAACGGCTGGCCATGAACTCCTGAACTTCATGGATGCTTCAGCAGGATTCCAACAAATCCAAATGGAACCATCAGACCAAGAAGATACTCCATTCATAACACCAATAGGTATATATTGTTACACCGCAATGCCTTTTGGTCTTAAAAATGCAGGTGCGACATTTCAAAGGTTGGTGAATTAGATGTTTAAAGACATGATGGGGGACACCTTGGAAGTTTATATTGACAACATGGTACCAAAATCAATGAAAGCTGAAGATCACCTCAGAGACCTTAAGTAAGGGTTTGACATCCTGGACGAATACAATATGAAGCTGAACCCACTCAAATGTTACTTTGGAATGAAGTCAGGCAAGTGCCTTGGATACATTGTAACCAAAAGAGGGATAGAAGCAATCTCGGAATAGATCAAAGCAATCGTGGAATTAAGATCCCCATCTTCAACAAAGGACATCCAAAGGCTAACCAAAAGAGTAGCAGCACTCAACAGGTTCATTTCAAGATCCTTAAAAAGGTGCAATCCCTTTTACGATATCTTGAAAAAGAATAAGAAATTTGAGTGGAAGGAGGAACACCAGAAAGCCATCCAGGAACTCAAGAAATATCTAAGCTCTGCTCCATTACTAGTGAATCCTATAGATGGAGAACCACTTATTCTCTATCTATCAGTATCCTCAAATGCGGTAAGTGTTGTTCTGGTCAAGGATCTTAATGGGGATCAACTGATATGGGCTTATTTAGTCATAGAAATCATTCATTATCTTATTAATTATTGTTGATATTATATCATTTAATGGACAAAAGGTACTTAATTAGCTTAATATTTCAATTTTAGCAAACAAAGACATGCTCGGGTGAAAAAGGAAGAGGATTGAGTGATTGGAAGCTTGGAGATTGAAGACTGAAGAAAGAAGGATGTTGCTGGACAGCTTGACCCCTCGTCAGTGTTTTGGCCATATCTCATGAACCGTAACTCCTATTGACGAGATTCAAAATGTTATGAAAACCAGACACAATTTTGGACGACTTTCGTGTTTTGAGAAAATGTTGATTCCAAAAGAAACTCGACGAGTTGGTTAGAATGTTCCAGATTCGAAGATGCCTTGCCGTACACGCTGTATACGCGGATTATCGAAAAAACTCGACGAGTTTTTGGTGAAAACTCGTCGATTTGACGCTGTTTTCGGAATTTATATATAGAAACTCTTCTCATTCAAACCCTAAATAATGCTGGAGGCTAGGTGCGATTATTGAAGACCAAAAGGGTTCTTGAAGCTTCAGTTTTCGAGATTGCAACCTAAGAAACAATTTAGAAGAGAATCAAAGGCAAATAATCATTCTTCTTTTCTTAATCTTTGTTTCGAACCATGTTTGAATCATTAGATTTTGATTTTAGGTTATTACTTGCTTTAGATATGAGCTAAAAGCTTTACTTCTGTTTGGATGAGATAATCTTATGAACATGGTTTGATTGAGTGGTTGAGTTGATATTAATTTGGTTATTCATCTTGTTAAGCTTATTAAAGATTCTTATGTATTGATGATAAATGTTTTTAGTTAACAAATAAGTGATTGAGTTGCATGAATATCTTCTTGATTACTTGATTCATATAGTTTTATGAATATAAGATTGTATGCCTAGGAATAGTAAATATGAAACTAGGGTTAACTATAAAATATTTAAATCAATGTGTGAGCATGTGTGATGAATATCTATACATGAGTTGATTGATTGAACAAATTTGATTAACTATTTATATAAGTCTTGCTTGATACGAACTGAACACTAGGAAACTTGTTAATTTAATCACTTGATCACTGTTTGAATTAACTTGTCTACTAAGGGATTGGTAATAATGAACATGAACCAAATCATATTAGGAATCGGTAACCATTGATGTATTAATTCATTGCACTTGCCACGAAATCAACCATAAGAATAAGTGAATTGAATCTGAACAGAAGTCTCTTTTATCATTGAATCTAGTTGTCTTTTCTTGTTCTTCTTAGTTGTTAATTGTCTTTGTTTAAGTATTAATTGATTGTTTAAGTTTCTAGTCTTGCAAAACTAAAGAAACCCCCTACTTTTAATAATTGTTTTAATTAGATAGTATTAGCATTTATTTTAATTGTTTACCGTTCCCTGTGTTCGATACCCTACTTACCTGAACTAAACTGCTAATCGATAGGTACACTGCCTTTCGTGTGTTTGTCTTTGTGTTTAAGTTAGTAGGATTAAAACTAGTTTGTTTAACACACATCAAGTTTTTGGCGCCGTTGCCGGGGAACGGTTCTAATAGTTAATTTTATTTGCTAGTGTTATCGATCCTTTGTGTGAGATTTATCTCATATAAAGTTACACGTTTTCTGTTTTAATTTTTATTATCATATTATTATGTATTTTCCAAACCTCGATGCTTTTGATGCTTTTCTTGAGGAAGTAGTACAGGAAATTGAGCAAGAAGATGAGGAATATGACTCAGATGAGGATTTGATGAAATTGGGAAGATGGTTAGATAACATCTTGCCTAATAAACAAGAGCAATCTGAGTTACAAGAGCTAGATCTACAAGATGAAGAATTTAATCCAGAAAAAGATTTGGAGGAGCTGGAAAGATTGCTAGCAGAAGGGTCAGATGAAGAACAAGAGCAAACTGAGTTGCAGGAACCAAGTTGTGGTTTGACCATTACCACGACGTGGCCCCTTATTTTCCTAGATTGTGATTCGAAGCATGGGGTGACGAATCCAACTTTGGAGAAAGTTCTGAAGCACGATCCGTTTCTGATTAGTACCCGACCGGTTCCAACCCTTGTCAAGATTCTTGGGTTACATGAATTTAAACTCGTTTGGCCAATTTTAGAAGCAAAGAGCCAAATTTTACAAATTGGTCCACCAAAGAAGATATTCAATGCAACAGATGGATTGACATTGAGTCTATTGGAAGTTTATTAAGTTGAGAGTCCAGCTAAAGACTCGCACAAAAAGAAGCGCTTGCGGGAGGCAACCCGTCATTAGAGTTTCTTTTTCTTTTTCTTTTTGAACTTCTAGTTTATTAGGGTAGTGTAGGATTTTAATTTAATGATTGTTTTTCTTTTTTGTTATTTGGTTTTTGATTTTGATCTTTGCAGAAGTTAGGTCGAGAATCGATCAAATTGTTAAAGCGTGAGGAATAAATGTGAAATCGAGTCTAAAACGAGAAGAGTAGGAGAATTGAGTCTAATTACGAGTCCAGTGAATAAATGGCTGAAAGGATGAGCTTTTACTAAAGAAAAATGAGGGGGAATATTGCTATAATCATTCCCTTAAAATCCAGAAACTAAACTGAAGTTGGAGTATATTTTGTTCACTCAGTGCATAAAACTCGTCGAGTTCCCTATATAAACTCGACGAGTTCTTTTGGAAAAACCCGACTGTGGCAGTTTCAGCGACCCAACTCGACGAGTTGCTCTTTCTCTTACCTTTGAGTTGGTGATTTGATTACATTCTACGAAGGCAATTGGCTGTGCTATCACTGTTTATTTTCCGAGCATTTCCAAGATCTTTTTCCTCTATATTTTGGAGAATAACCATACGAGATTTGACACCCAAGGCATGGATGAGCTGTTCCCATGTCCAAAGTCAGCTGAAGAAGGAGCTCAAAAGAAGAATATCAACCTCGCAACTACTATCCTAGGGGAGTTTGTTCTAATTTTCTCTACTTTTATGTTCTTTTTCATGCATAACATGCAATGGGGACATTGCATAAATTAAGTATGGGGTAGGGGGTTGATTACATTAGTTATATTAGAATCCTAGGTTTAATTTTTGAAAATTGCATAAAAATTGCTAGGGTTAATTTAGAAAATTTTGGTAAAAGCAATTAGGATTCCATACTAATATTATGTTTGATGATTGCAAGAGAACCCCAAATGTTTAGTTGAGCCAATATACGTTATAGTGCATTTGTGGCCCCCTTTATTCTAGTGAAATCATGAGACAAAAACACAACCTCGCTTAGTTTGAAGATCGCAACATGTTTAGCATCGTGTACCAGAAATGTATCTAGGAAAGCTCAAGTAGTCATTGCACACGAGACTAATGCCTTTAACCAATAAAGGATGAAGTTAAATTCTCTTGCTTAAGCATATGTTTTTCTAGGTTTTTAGTTTTGAGTGGAAAAATGTGTTGAAAAAAAAGAAAAAAAAAAGAGAGTGAGAGAAAAAAAAAAGAAAAAAAAAGTTGAAATAAAAAGAGTGATGAAATTTTTGAATAAAGAATCTACAAAGCTATGAAGACAAAGAAGAGTATCATGAAGAAAAGCTACAAAGTATAAAAGATTCAATAAAAAGTTGTATTTGTCTTTTATTTGCAATTTTCTTTTCTAGGTTATTTTATCGTATGTATGCTTGGGGATTTAACCAAAAATGACTTGAGGTTAAGAAAGTTTTCTGAGGATGGATTCGGAGGGATGCATAAAATGAGCGTTGTTCAAAAGAAGTGGGCGAGTGTTTATGAGGATTGTAAGTATTTAGAATTGAGGGGGGTCCTTAGGAAAAATTTTAGACATAAATGCATGCGTTGCAGTCTTGGCATAATGGTTGGGTTCGATTGGGATTGTCTTATGTGGTATTAGTGTGCTAAAATTCGGTTTTGCTTGGGGGCAAGCAAAAGTCAAGTGTGGGGTATTTTGATATGGGCTTATTTAGTCATAGAAACCATTCATTATCTTATTAATTATTGTTGATATTATATCATTTAATGGACAAAAGGTACTTAATTAGCTTAATATTTCAATTTCAGCTATAAAAGACATGCTCGGGTGAAAAAGGAAGAGGATTGAGTGATTGGAAGCTTGGAGATTGAAGACTGAAGAAAGAAGGATGTTGCTGGACAGCTTGACCCCTCGTCAGTGTTTTGGCCATATCTCATGAACCGTAACTCCGATTGACGAGATTCAAAATGTTATGAAAACCAGACACAATTTTGGACGACTTTCGTGTTTTGAGAAAATGTTGATTCCAAAAGAAACTCGACGAGTTGGTTAGAATGTTCCAGATTCGAAGATGCCTTGCCGTACACGCTGTATACGCGGATTATCGAAAAAACTCGACGAGTTTTTGGTGAAAACTCGTCGATTTGACGCTGTTTTCGGAATTTATATATAGAAACTCTTCTCATTCAAACCCTAAATAATGCTGGAGGCTAGGTGCGATTATTGAAGACCAAAAGGGTTCTTGAAGCTTCAGTTTTCGAGATTGCAACCTAAGAAACAATTTAGAAGAGAATCAAAGGCAAATAATCATTCTTCTTTTCTTAATCTTTGTTTCGAACCATGTTTGAATCATTAGATTTTGATTTTAGGTTATTACTTGCTTTAGATATGAGCTAAAAGCTTTACTTCTGTTTGGATGAGATAATCTTATGAACATGGTTTGATTGAGTGGTTGAGTTGATATTAATTTGGTTATTCATCTTGTTAAGCTTATTAAAGATTCTTATGTATTGATGATAAATGTTTTTAGTTAACAAATAAGTGATTGAGTTGCATGAATATCTTCTTGATTACTTGATTCATATAGTTTTATGAATATAAGATTGTATGCCTAGGAATAGTAAATATGAAACTAGGGTTAACTATAAAATATTTAAATCAATGTGTGAGCATGTGTGATGAATATCTATACATGAGTTGATTGATTGAACAAATTTGATTAACTATTTATATAAGTCTTGCTTGATACGAACTGAACACTAGGAAACTTGTTAATTTAATCACTTGATCACTGTTTGAATTAACTTGTCTACTAAGGGATTGGTAATAATGAACATGAACCAAATCATATTAGGAATCGGTAACCATTGATGTATTAATTCATTGCACTTGCCACGAAATCAACCATAAGAATAAGTGAATTGAATCTGAACAGAAGTCTCTTTTATCATTGAATCTAGTTGTCTTTTCTTGTTCTTCTTAGTTGTTAATTGTCTTTGTTTAAGTATTAATTGATTGTTTAAGTTTCTAGTCTTGCAAAACTAAAGAAACCCCCTACTTTTAATAATTGTTTTAATTAGATAGTATTAGCATTTATTTTAATTGTTTACCGTTCCCTGTGTTCGATACCCTACTTACCTGAACTAAACTGCTAATCGATAGGTACACTGCCTTTCGTGTGTTTGTCTTTGTGTTTAAGTTAGTAGGATTAAAACTAGTTTGTTTAACACACATCATCAACATTCTATCTACTATGTAAGTAAAAGTCTCTTGGATCCTGAAACTAGATACTTTCACCTCAAAAAATAAATTTTGGCCATAGTAACTACTTCTACCAAATTAAGACACTATTTCGAAACACACACTATACATGTAAAATCTATCATATCAAGAATGTCATGAGAAAACAAAAAATGTCAGGAAGGATGGCAAAATGGTCGGTGAAGTTAAGCACGATTGACATCACATACGAACCAAGATCCGTTATAAAATCACAAGCATTAGCAAAATTTGTGGCTGACTTTAGTGATGATCTACAAAATGAAGTGGACATGGAAGCCAAGCAACTCCTAGAAGATAAACATATGGGAAAATGGATGTTGTTCACAGATGGAGCTTCAAATTAGAAAAGAACAGGCCTAGGGATCATACTAAAGTCGCCACAGGGGGACATCATACCCCAGGCAGTTAGTTGTGAATTCAGCACTACCAACAACAAAGCAAAATACGAAGCACTCATCATGGGACTACAATTGGCTAAGGATCTTCAAATTGGGGATCTTTAGATATTTGTTGATTCTTTATTACTAACCAATCACTACAAAGGATCTTATGCAGTGAAAGGTGAAAAATTAGCATTATATCTAGAGATCCTAAAAAAACTAGCTTCTGACTTCGAAAACTTTAGCCTAACCCAAGTTCCCAGAGAAGAAAACACAGAAGAAGATGCATTAGCCAATTTAGGATCCTCCCATAGGATCCCACCAAATACGAAGATTCATATAACCCATATAATAACCCCAGCCATAGAAACCCTCTCCAACAAATCAAAAGATCCTAAACATCTGACAAGCTTAGCAGTTATTGGAGATCATGACTCTAGGATCCTTCCTCAAATAGATCCCAATGGACAGGATCCTCAAAGAAGTCCGTGTTGGATTAGATGTCTAAGCCTATAACTATTTTTGGTATGTACTTGACCCGAGAGTAGCATGGTCCATTTGGGTTGCATATCATCGGGACAATTTGTTAGGATGGACTTTTGAGAGAAGGTTATTTATGGTTTATTAATATATTATAAGTTATAATATATTAATATGAAATCATATGTTTTAGTTAGTATCGATCAAGAATTAATTTGGAATTAATTTAGTGATCAAAAAAGACTAATTAAATCTATGGGGACTAATTATGATAATTAGTTATATTTATATGTGTTGGGCTTATGATCCATTTTGGACCAAGTTTATATATGGATACATAAAGAGTTGGGCCACATGAACCATGGATCATAAAACCCATGGGTATGGATTATGGGTTATACCCATGACCCTTGGAATCCTACATATAAATAGGTTACTCCATAGCCAAAATCACCACTTCTTTTCTTAGAGAAATATGGAGGTGTTTTGGTGCATGGAATTCTCTCTCAAGAGCTACCTTTGTCCTAGGTGTGTTGTGATTCCATTTAAGGCATTTCATACTATTGGTGCAAAGCTGTTAAGGCCAAATACATCAAGACTTCAAGCCACATAAAAGGTATGTTTCCCTAACTAGTATATTGATGGGTTTTAGCCATAAGAACAACCTATGTGCTCATACAAACCCTAATGCTTGGATCTAGGTTTCTCTATTGTACATGCAATTCATCCAAGACTTTAAACCCTCGATCTAGTATATGATAATCAATATAACATATGAATTAGGGTTTAGATCATACCTTGACTGTTATGTAGCAATAACAATCTCAAATCCTCCTTGTAATGACTTTAGAAAGCTTAGAGTCACAAATGTCACTCCTCTAATGGTTCACAAACACCAAAAGCAATAGGATCAAGAGGAGGAGAGAAGAAACACCCAAAAACGTGTAGAAACCCTAAGGATTCGGTTCACCACGTTTTTGGTGCCCAAGGGGTCCTTAAATAGTGAGGCTATTAGGGTTATCTAACAAGGAAACCCTAATTTAGATGCTTAAGCCCTAAGCAACACATGGACTCCTTCCTTAACAAGCCTTGGACGATTTCTAATGGGCTTCCTCATAGAATTCGTCCAACCTTATATTATAAGGTAATCCATAGCCCAATTGCAATTATCTTATAATTACAATTCAAGTCCCTTAAGTTTAATTAATCTTTTTTTAGCCACAAACTTAATTCTTGGCTAATATTAATTAAACAATATGATTTCTCCTTTAATATATTATTCTCATAATATATTAATAAATCATATTTAATCCTTTCTCTCATAATTCATCCTATCCAGTTGCTTTGGTGAAGGCAACCCAAAAGGACCATGCACCATCGGATCAAGTACATACCAAAATAGTTACGGACTTAGACACTAATCCAAGAGTCTCCCACTTGGATAAGTCTAATAACTATTCTGCGTATGACTTCAGATCCCGATCTGCAATCGTAGCTTTCTAAATCCGTTGTCAACTCTGATCCTATCAAATATGCGTGTCCTTTAGATAAGGGATCATATATTCCTCCAACTTCAGATCCCGACATGAACTTAGTCATTCTCTCTGTACTATTTCCCGATTTCCGATTTATGACGACTGACAACAGACTGCAATTGAAACATCAATTCAGTCCCGGCTCGGCCAAGAACTTAGGTGCCATCACTAAATCATCGAGGGGCCCAAAGATATCACTTTTATCCTACTTTGGATAAAAGGAACGGATAAACTTTGACTCAATGCTCGCTTGCACTCACTCACCAAATCACACACAACAATATGTTTTATAACACCAAGTTACTGGTGCGTTTACATATTATCAATGTGCAACCGACTCGCAAGATACAACTCACACATCTCGGTTTCAAAAATATAAGATATTATCGTCTCACCAATCACTCGTGATAAAATCCATGAAGTAATCCAAGTGAGCAAGGGTTTAATCCAATGCTCAAATCATATTCATAAGCACTCATGAACGTTGTAGCAAACATTTTCTTATGTCTAATACTCTTTAGACAATCCACACACCAAGTCACGACAGTCTTCATTCATATCTACTTCCAACATATGAACGACTGTGGCCCGTTCGAATAATTTGACTGTTCTCAACCAATTAAATTATTCAGGAAGTCAAAACATGCAAAGTGAAACACAAGAATAATTCTAATCCCATATGGCCTCAAACCTTTGAGTATAAATAAAACACCTTTTATTTATCACCATATCGATTACTCATTATTTGTTGTTTCGGGTAATCAACTTCTTACTTGAATTATTACAACACTTGTCCCATGCTCTTAGCATGCACACAATGTTTACCTATGGTTCTTACTTTGTGAAATAGATCAAATGAACACATTTCCAATCATACTCATTTCACAACTCCTAATCCTTTTCACAAGTGGAGGAATATCAAATTCTAGCCACTTATGGAATATGTTAGATTCTAACATTTTATGCAATGATCCCTTTTTGTAATGTCATAGCACAAAAGTCACAATGACTATTTCCAATGAATTACAAAGTCCTCTATTGGAGATTGTTTCAAGACAATTCCATAGATGTGATGTCTCTCACTCAAAGTACATTCCTTTGAACATCCATTTGCATAAAATTTCTAAGCTAGACATATATTCTCAATATCCTACTCCCAATATGAAACGTTTCCATATTTTCCATATGACAACTCATTCTTAATAGAATCTTTTCTATTCATAATAATGTCTATATGGTCCATCCAATACTATACTTCCAACTACTCACAAGCGACCAATCCTCGGCGAACTTTGGATTGTCCTTTGATAGTTGTCTAATTTTCTTAGTCAAAACCGATTATTGTCCTTTTTTCCCTCTTAATGCGCTAGACATTTGGAAAATTTTAGAATGGTTAAATATTATAGAATTTGCAATCGATCCTATACCCGAAGCGTATGGGACACGATGCATAATGTCTTACATGAAGATTTAATACTTTATCAATCTTTTTACATGAAGATTTAATACTTTATCAATCTTCTGCCATAATATTTTATGTGCTACGTTCTTATAATTCGAACTATGAAGAGGAATGTCGTAATCATAATTGAAATTTAAGAACACACTATGTATCCTTGACTGTATTTATTAACATTTCACAACCTAATCCTTTAGATTTGAAATGAAGCATAATATTCTCTCCCTTAATTATAGAAAAACAACTATTCAACCCTTACAACTTTGCAAAGTATGACTCATGTTTTCTATAATTAATATTGATAACTTGCGATGCTTGCCTTAATAATCATACAATCATAACATTTATTCTACCACTATCACGATGATTATTATAAACATAACATTTATGCTCCCACTAGCTTTGACATGTATTCAGAAACAGCTTAACTTTCAGAAAAACAATACTTATTGAATTTCTTAAGTTCATGTTTCTAATACCTAATGCTTTGATAATCCTTTATCTAAGGTTATACACCTTTCCCTTAGATAGCTCATATGTGTGTATAAACAATTTAGACTAATTGCCAAATCTCACAATTCGAATCATGGAAAGGGATACTGTAACCATAATCGAATTCGAGAATCCAATTTTCACAATTACTATCTTCTTAAAATCTCTCTTAGTGAAAGCATTTCCTCACAATCATTTTCATGAAGGAGGGAATCTTATGAAACTTAGATTTTAATGGTGTACGTGTTCCTATCCATGTGAATTTGTCAAAACCAAGGTTTGCGACAAATTCAAACTCATATGGACCGAACTTTCTCAATCTTGATTTCTTGCCTTATGGTAACACGACTGCCCACCATGCCTTCCAAGTAGTTAAGCAGCTCACCCTTTCCTATCAATGTACTTTTCATTGATCAAGGTCCTTGCCTTTTATGCATTCAAATGAGAACTCATAGGACTCACATGCATAATGAACTCAAATGGAACGGCACAGAAACAAGCTAATGTCAACACGATATGTTGTAAACCTCTACTCGTGTGCTAGTGATGATTGATAAGGTTTATTTTAATTAGTTCTTAAAATTTTCAAGACCATAAGATTCCCACTGACTCCTTGACATATAAGATTCTCTTGTCAATAAACATTTCTCGACAAACAAATATTCAAGAGTTAGTGTAGCTTTTACCAAGACAAAACATTTCATAAAATTGGTCCTAGTTGGTCTTTGTCCTATCCAAGACATCACAACTTTCCATTTTCAAATGTGTGAGAATAAGAAAACCTTTTTCCAAATTCTACATTTCATGAATGTTATAAACCTTATTGAGACTTGTCACTCAATATCACAATCTTAACTCTAAGACTTGTTTTTGGAACGAAGTATGATTGACTTCTTGATTTAACCATTTCTTCAATTTTTTGATTCCTCTTCTTAGACATACAATTGTACTAAGATTTACTTAGAGGATCAGTTGAGATATGACTCTTAATCATTAAGACATATCATAAAGCATAAAAGGTACTCTCCCTTCTTCTTAGAATAAAGAAACTTTTATCTTTCTGCCTACTTGATTCTTCTTATTCGTTCTGCTATTGATTTCAACTTTTCAATTAATTCAAAATTACACTTAATCTTATAATTATAATCATATTTACTAAACCTTTAGTAAATCATGACGAATATCTTTGTTACTCTTGTGGTGGATTTGATCAACACACAACTTTGTGTACTCGATCTTCTAGTCATTCACTTGACACTTTGTCAATGAATTAGTCTAATTTCCAAATATGAAATTTCTCATTCATCGTGCAAACAAGTTGCATGATTCCAAGTTTCTGTCCACCTGAAACCTGGGCGATGAGAAACTCTCCCTATTTGGTGAATTCTTGACATTTCCATAATTGAGAATCACATCCATTTGTTGTAGAAATATGTGAACATCAATTTTTCATAATGATTTCATTGCTAGGAAATAAATAAATAAATAAATGAGTCAAAACAAAATTTATTTTATTCATAAAAGCAGTGGAAAACATTTGTCCTTACAATGCAAAATCAACTGAAAACTATGTAATCAAATATTCCTAACTCTATCATAACTTTCTAAGCTCAAAATCTAATCTTCAAGTCCATGCGATCGAGATCCATTTCTTTGTGATTAGATTCATCTTGCTCTTCCATCAAGCTTCCTCTCTTTTCATTGATCCTGCAAAACATTCAGATGCAATCTTATTACATTATGTATTAAGAATCAACGAATAGGAACTTAATGGAGTTAGATAGTGGATTTCACCTGAAGCGCAACCATACTCTTTGACTCTCCCATCTTTGGTCTCTTCAGGCTCTTAGGGCAGACTTGTATCCAACGCCCTTTCACTTGGCAACAAACACAGGTCGGTTCTCTTAGAACGTCCTCGGAAGCATGGCTGGTTGACTTTCCCAACAAATACGCTCCATTGCTTTGCCAAATCATTTTTTGATTCAGTAGCAATGAGCATGTAAGTTAGGTCAATGGGGTTTTCGTCATGATCCATCATATAATACTTTCTTTTGAACTCATTATATGATTCAGGAAGTGACTGCAGAACCCAGTTCACAGCCAACTTATCAGGGATATCAACCTATCGGTGTGTGATTTCATTCCTAGAACGTGGGCACACACGGGTTTACCATCTTCATGTTTCATTTCCAATAGGGCTTTAGTGACATTGAACCTTTCAATTCTTCGATCTTGTGGGTTAGGGAGAATAATTGGAGGAGGTGGAGGAAGTGAAGCATGATTTCTTGTTCCTCGATCGAATCGTGGAATATCATCTTCATATGGAATGCTTGTTCCACGGGATTTGGGAGACCATAGTTGTCGTACTTTGACATCTACAAAACGGGAGAAAACAAATTCAAGTTAGTTGATTGATTGAGTCCTTAATAAATCACCCAAATGAGATACTAAGGCTAGGACCCAACACAATATTCTACAACTCAAGAGAGGGATGTCGTAACCCAAATTGTAGAACATTTGAAGGTAAGTGAATGACGATTCACTAATTTTCCACCATGAAAAACGAAAAACCGATTATGTTTTAAATGCTTTGAAAACTCCTAGATTTTTTGAGATTCATTGAACATTTCAATGGCATGTTTAAATCTCGATATGCCCCTCTAGTTTGTGACTGGGATATCGAGGATCACAAAGCGGGTGTGAATAACCATGCAAACTTACATGGTGCCCCCACATGTTACAGTCACCTATTCGATGTGCCGGTTAACCACACACGCTCCACCGAACTATGACAAACATTGAGTCACCCTTTGCTACCTTTGCTTAGAACCATTTAGTGTGCCGGTTAACCACACACGCTCCACTAACGTCTTCGCAAGGGCACAAAGTGTAATTTCATGGAATTGCATCAATTCACTTTTGCCTAAAGTAACTAAGATTGGGAATTTTGTAAAAACATTTAGTTACTTTTGTACTTCATTATACTTATAATGGAAGGTTTATGTCCTATCCTACCCGTTCGGCTAACGACCCTCCACTAGTCAAGAGTGTGGTGGGTAAGAGTGGATACCCATTCAATCGCCATTTTATTGGCAATTTCCTTAAACACCCCTTATAGACCAGCTTCGTGAATGAGGCCTACTAACGGTAAGACTGGCTTTTACTCATACATATATATATATATATATATATATATATATATATATATATATATATATATATATATATAATGTTAGACTTTTAATGTTATATATAGTATAGGGTGTATTTTACACTTTTAAAATACTAGGTGGTCAAATTCAACAATTATACTTTTAATTCAATTATATTATAAACCAAAACTTTATGGATTTATTAAATCGCTCTTAATTATACACTTTAATTAATTAATAAAACCATAAGGGTGTGATTTGAACTTTTCAAAACAATACTAGGGTTTTAGAATTTAACATTTCTAAATTAAACTTTTAATCAACTTTTAAATTCCAAAACTTGAGGGCAAGTTTTGAAACATTTCAGAACATTAGGGTTTCAACTATTTAAATTTTAAAACAAAACTTTTGAGTTCAAATTTAAACTATAAAACCTAAAGGGGAAAATTGAAACTTTTCATAACACAAGGATCAAATAACTAATAAAATAAATTAAACAATTAATTTTATCATTATCTATATTTGACCTAATTTTAATTTCTTGCAAAATAAGTTACCCAATTAATACAAATAATCAACTTTAATCATATACGGAAGTTATTATCTAATCAATTGGTAATTATCTTTTGTTTAATCAAGAATATACTCATAAATATGTTTAAAATCGGATTTTAATGATCTAAAACAGATAACGCAAGTATTCATGAGTAAAACAGCAAGAAATCCCGAAATCCCCTCTTTCTGACGCTCGAACTCGCCGAATACCCCTATGGACTCGCCGAGTAGGAGCCTACTCGCCGAGTCCACAATGGGACTCGCCGAGTTCATCAGGCAGGGAGGCCAGAAAACGATTTTATAGCTTGAACAAACATACAAGGCATCAATACAATAGTAACCAATCAAGGCTCTGATACCACTGATGGGTTTTAGCCATAAGAACATCCTATGTGCTCATACAAACCCTAATGCTTGGATCTAGGTTTCTCTATTGTACATGCAATTCATCCAAGACTTTAAACCCTCGATCTAGTATATGATAATCAATATAACATATGAATTAGGGTTTAGATCATACCTTGACTGTTATGTAGCAATAACAATCTCAAATCCTCCTTGTAATGACTTTAGAAAGCTTAGAGTCACAAATGTCACTCCTCTAATGGTTCACAAACACCAAAAGCAATAGGATCAAGAGGAGGAGAGAAGAAACACCCAAAAACGTGTAGAAACCCTAAGGATTCGGTTCACCACGTTTTTGGTGCCCAAGGGGTCCTTAAATAGTGAGGCTATTAGGGTTATCTAACAAGGAAACCCTAATTTAGATGCTTAAGCCCTAAGCAACACATGGACTCCTTCCTTAACAAGCCTTGGACGATTTCTAATGGGCTTCCTCATAGAATTCGTCCAACCTTATATTATAAGGTAATCCATAGCCCAATTGCAATTATCTTATAATTACAATTCAAGTCCCTTAAGTTTAATTAATCTTTTTTTAGCCACAAACTTAATTCTTATTAATTCTTGACTAATATTAATTAAACAATATGATTTCTCCTTTAATATATTATTCTCATAATATATTAATAAATCATATTTAATCCTTTCTCTCATAATTCATCATATCAAGTTGCTTTGGTAAAGGTAACCCAAAAGGACCATGCACCATAGGATCAAGTACATACCAAAATAGTTATGGACTTAGAAACTAGTCCAACATATATTATATGGTTTATGTCAAATGCATGCTAGTTATAGGTTTAATGCCTTGGAAACCGTTTGCATGTATAATTAGTGAAAACATAGATCCAAGGTATTTAGGGTTGTATGTGCACCATAGGATGTTGTATTATACCAAAACCCAACAGTCCGCGATCATGGACCCAACCCATTATGAAGTATCTCCAAAATGGCATAACCCCGACAGAAGAAAAAAGTGAAAGAGCATTCAAGACGAGAGACTCGAGATTCGTGTTAATCCAAGGTAAACTTTACAAAAAATCTATGGCAGGTCCATACCTTAGATGCTTGGAAGATCCTGAAGCTGTAAAAGTCTTGAAGGGTATACACGAAAGAGATTGTGGTAATCATATTGGGGGCAGATCCTTATGCTCCAAAATACTAAGAACAAGATACTATTGGCCAACCATGAAGAAACACTCCTTTCTACATGCTCAAAAGTGTGAAACTTGCCAAAGACACAACAACATCCTGCATCAACCGGTAGAACCTCTACATCCTATTATCTTCCCATGGCCATTCATGAAACTAGGAATGGATATAGTAGGGAAATTACTAGTGGCCCAGGAGAAAAAGTCTTCATGCTGGTGATGACCGGTTACTTCTCCAAATGGATCGAAGTTGAAGCTTTCGTTCATGTAAGAGACAAAGAGGTCGTATCATTTATTAAATGTAATATCTTGACCAGGTTCGGGATCCCGGCTGAAATCATACATGACAACGGATCCTAATTTATAAGCAAAAGGACAAGAGACTTTTGCACAAGCTGGGGATTCAAAATGATAATATCACTCCCGTCCATCCCCAAGCTAATGGTCAATTGGAATCTAGCAACAAAATCTTAGTAAACAATTTAAAGAAAAGGCTGGACAAAAGAAAGGAAGATGGGCAGAAGAGCTTCCTTTCATTATATTGGCAAACAAGACCACTTCCAAAGTAACAACATGTCAGACCCCCTATTCTTTGGTGTTTGGGACAGAAGCAGTAATCCCTACTGAAGTAGTGATCCCGAAGGCAAGATACTTCTTGCAAGACCAAGAGAATAACAACAGGATCCTAGCACAAGATCAAGACACTATTAACGAGCTTAGGTATGTTGCCAAAATACGCATTGCTTCTTATCAGAAAAGGATCACCAAAGCCTACAATAGGAACATAAGAGTTAGAATGTTTCAATTAGGAGACTTGGTATTAAGGAAAACATTCCAACACACCAAGGATCCCATTGTAGGAAAACTAGTTCCTAAATGGGAAGGACCATATCTTATAGATGCTGAAGCAGGAAAAGGAGCATATTGGCTAGCAAATCTCAAAGGAGATGTTATGCTAAGATCCTGGAATGCTATACACCTCAAAGCATACTACATGTAAGTAGGGTCGAATGATCAACAACAAAACCAAGGTATACATATTCTTTACCTTAAAAATCTTATCACTGATTTTCTCCTCGAATATGTTACTAACTTAAGCATCGAAGGGGCATTAGCTAGACTAATGGCCACCCCTAGATAACAGTTACTATACAGAACAACGTACAGTTAAGGATCCTCAATATTGAAGATCACGAAGCATCAAGATCCTCACAATCGAAGATCCTGGAACATCAGGATCCTCAAGTTTGAACACCCTGAAACACAAGGATCTTGACACATGAAGATCTCTATAAATGGTAAAATCCATTATATTTTACAATGTAATCTCTAAATTATCATGTACACAAGCTAGAGACTGATCATCTCTCCCGCACTTAAGGGTACTTAATCCCCTCTAAGGTTTAAAGAGCTAATTACCTCTTTCACACGAACTAAGGTTTACACACCTCACCTAGATGCATGTTATCTAACTGTGGGATAAGGGTAAGGGGATCATTTCACAATTTAGTGGCTTGGCAACCCTCTTATCTTTGAACACAAGTTGAGATCCTTAAGGTTTATAACATTTTCATTTTATCCAGAAATAAGGATCCTACCCCAGTGATTACTTAAGGTTTATAACATTTTCATGTTATCCAGAAATCGGGATCCTACCCCAGTGGTTACTTAAGGGTTATAACATTTTCATGTTATCCAGAAATCAAGATCCTACCCCAATGATTACTTAAGATTTATAACATTTTCATGTTATCCGAAAATCGGGATCCTACCCCAATAATTACTTAAGGTTTATAACATTCTCATGTTATCAAAGATTGGGATCTTACACCAGAAATTACATAAGATCTTCATGTTATCACACGTTGGGAATTTTCCCCAGAGAATACAATCAAATTGTAACATTTTCATATTATTTGAAATAAGGATCTCTCCCAAGAATTGTATCATTGGTTGGGATCCTCCCTAGAATATAACATTAACATGCTATATGTTTTGTCAAAGTCTATAATCTAAACAGGTTATCCTAAGGGGAAATTTCCCATATGAGATTTAAGATCCTTATTTTTAAGGATCTCTGATAGTAAGTATCCTTGCCCTTAAGGATCCTCATCGACCTTCGATTGGTAAGGAACCTTATTCTCAATAGTGAACCAAAGTTCTCTCCTAAGTTGGAATTTATCCTCAGTAAGTTCTAAAATTCAAAGAATCATGAAGCTTAAAGAGAAACTCAAAGACAATCAGCCATGTAGAAAAACCATGAGAGAGATGTAAAAGGAAAATGCTACCATATCATTAAAAAGAAGAAAGGTTTGTATATCAACACAGCCAAAAAGGTTAATTGTCTTACATCACTAACAAAAACAAAAATTACTTATACTAATTTTTTGCAGGCCTAGACCTTAGTTTGTCATCATCGGTCGTCTCCTTCTTCTCCCCTCCTCCGGTCAACATCAACACAGGATCCTGATTGGCAACAACAGGCTTATCGATCAGCTTTGCCAATGCCTCACGTCATCCCTCCACATCCTAAGAACTCATGTTTTCTAGATCCTCAGCCAACTTGATCTTAGCATGCAGAATAGATATCGCAACACTTGTCTTGGCATCAACAATCACCTCCTCTAGATCCGCAAGATACTCTTCTTCCTTTTCAACTTTTTTTTTGCTCAACAACTCCACCCCTTGGAGATCTCCTCATTGGTGACCCTCCATGTATTCTCCTGCTCTTTTAGAACAAACTCGTCTTTATCAACACGGAACCTGAGGTCGTTGGTAACATGGGAAACGTGAGCGAAGGCCTGGAAGAAACATAAACATCAGCATGAAAAATGACAGGTATGATAGATTGATATAAATAATGCCTATGAAGAATTCGTATAGCTTGGGAAAATGAAGACAACTTCCCAAGAGCATCCTCGATGCTGAGGTTCTCTAAGATGAAATCTACAGCCTTAGAAGTCTTTTGTTTTCAGGATCCTGAAGCCCTAACAGTAAGATCTATATGATATCTCTTGGGAAGAGGAAGAATGACACTTTTTTCCTGTTTAGCTTTGATTGAACCACTGGTCATATCGTCTTCAAGATCTGCCAAACCAAAGCGGGCCTTGGATCGGGTAGTCTTAGAACCTGACAAAGATCCCTATCAAGTCAGGATCCTCTAAAAAGACATATCCAAGAAAAATAATGTTACCAGTGGCCATAGAAGTAGTAGTGGAGGAACCCTCTTGAAGACTGGAATATTCAATCCTGAACGACCTTTCAATTGCAAGAAGTGTGAGGAATCTGGAAATCTTGTCCTCAAAGTCACCGACGACAGGAATAAGCTCCTCAAACCTAAAAGCTGCACCAAAACAAACAAAATAAGGGAAGTAAATTTCAGGATCCTTGATATCTAAACTTGTTTCCTACCCTTTTTAATCCATGGTCTTAGCAGGGAATCCCCCTCAGGAATCAAGTTGCATCTCACGAAGAAATATTTTTCTTTCCAAGCGCCATCATTTTGTTTAGATTTCAGAATGAGGTGGGGTTTGTTTGTCTTAAATCTTAATAGGAAATGAGAAGAACCGAAAGTAGAAAAATTATAGATGAAGGCCAATTCATGTAATCCAATGCCTATATTTTTGGACTGATTCAGGTGATCAATCCAAAAAAGGATCCTCCGAACCACAAACATAGTTTGGATGTAGGAGATTTAGGTACACAAAAAGAAAGCATGAATAATACCAATAAAAGGATAAGTTAAACCTAGAGTGAATGGGTATTCAGGCAAACAAACCCATGTTGGAGACACTAAATCAGGTTGAACGGTAGCCTCAAAAGGATTAAAAACCACATCAGAAGGGAAAGCCCCAATAGCTTTCAACGATTCCATGTCTTCATTATCGAAAGAATAGAGCTCGTCATAGGTTAAGATTCCTTGATCATTAAAATCGTTCTCAAAAGGAATAACAATGCCAGCTCGAGAATGACTAGTTTTCTTAGCCATGACAAGGAAAATCAAAACAACGGAAGAACAAATAAAAAGGAAAAAAGGATTACATTCACAACAAGATGATGGCGACCTGGAAGAATAAAAAGAGGACTTACCGAAAGCCCTCATTTATAGCTAGAAAAAGATAATAGAGATGATTTAACCATTTCTCGATTATCTCGATAAAGATATGACCTATCCATTAAAGACTAATTTCAAATTCCTCTTTTAAATTTAATTAAAGTCATTCCTTTAAAATTTACAAAATTAATCCCTGTATTTTCAGGAATAACTTTGGGGCAGTTGTTAGGGCCAAGATCCTTACAATATTAAGGATCCTTAAACTATCCTGGATCCTCAGCTTCCTCAGGATCTCGGCTAATTACCGTTATTATTTTTATTAATATTTATAGCTGTCATATTTTGTCTATAACTAACACGTGTGCCGAAGTTGTAACGCCCGTAGATCCGGGCTAGTCAATTTATAGATAATAGGGGTCATACGTTAAACCAATAAGATACAAAAAAAAAAAAAAAAAAGAATGCCCAAATCTGACTTCGTATGAGAAAGTTATGATTTTTCTAAGATTTGGCAAAGCAGTGCACGACCTAAAACTCGAATTTTAGTTCGAGCGGTTTTTGGCATACGCGACCTAAATGAGAGTTGAAGATCTCATTAATAGGAACTCAACGGTAAAAAGATAGACGAAAACGGAGTCCGTATGAAGGAGTTACGAATTATTTGCGGTCATTTAACAGTCTAATCTCTTCCTAGTGCTAAATTTAAGATCGGTCGAGAATTAGCCGACAGAGTAAAAAGTAAAGTTGTAGATTTTATTTTTACCTACGCGTGGATATAAATAACGTCAAAAAAGAAGCTAGTATGTGAAAGTTATAGACAAACCTTAATCTCTACTTTTCGAGCGCGGCATCTTCGATACAGTTTTGTAAATCCGAGATAGATTGAGAATTAGCCAACGAGGTCAAAATGAAAGTTGTAGTACTCGTAAATACCAACGCGTGGATATAAATATCGACAAAAATGGAGATCGTATGCGAAAATTATGGACGAAGCCTAGTCTCTACTTTTCGAGCGCGGCGAATTCGATACAGTTTTTTGTAAATATGAGATAGAAGGAGAATTAGCCGACGGGGTCTAAATGAAAGTTGTAGTACTCGTAAATACCAATGTGTGTATATAAAGAACTTAGAAAACGGAGCTCGTACGTGAAAGATACGGACGATGCTTGGAGACTACTTTACTATAAATTTTCTATAAATAAGAGATGAACTCTTCATAATTTCTTCACACCATAAGCCTCTCTTTCTCTCTCTAACTTCTCTCTAGCCTTCCTAAACCCCTCCGAAGTATTGGGAACCTCCCTAGAACGAGAAGAAAGCCCCGGAGCGCCCGACGGCTCCGAGAAGAAAAGCTTTCGGCTCGGAAACGCTGCTCTAGCGAAGCCCGGTTTTTAATAAAAACTCGTTGTAAGTGAGCTACGCGTATACTATATTTAATATACCTTTTAATTACTTATAGTAACATTATTAGGACCTTAAAATAATTATTTGGGCTATTATTACGAGTTATATTGAGTGTTATTTAACGCATATATAATAGTAATAATAGCTAGACTTTTAATTAGTCGCAATTAACGTTAAAACTAAACCCTAGTGGTATTGATACTAGGTTTTGTCGAGGAAAATTGATTTGAGATAACGAAGCACTGTCTGAGTTTGGAATCATCACTATAACAAGTGAGTGCATGGTCCCTTTCATTTTACACATATATATGAAGTATTTTTATATAACTTACATGATATGTGTGCGTATTATCTGAATACTTGCTGTCTATGATGGATGACTGATTTTATACATGTTTTAAATGATTTAAATATATATATTTATTTTATATCTACAAATATGTTGGGATAAAACATGGGTATATGAAATAGTTGGTGTGTGATGAAACAAAATGATGAGAGATACGTGATGATAGGAAGGTGATGATGAATCAGTGATGTAGGATGAAAGATACTATAACCTTGTCCGATAATTTGGAGATGTAGTCATCTACTAGAGTATTGATGGCGACCACGGACTATTCTAGACAACCCGTGGAAACACCAGCAGACTTATAACCTGTAGGTGATGAATTACGAGTCCAGGTGATGTTGTGACTATATATTAATGTGATGATACTCTAACCCGTACTATGAATTACGAGTTCAGGCGACGTAACTACGTATTCATGCCTTAGGAACGAGCATATAAGGAAATGTGAGGTAAAAAGATGAGAGGTAAATATGATATAGGAGATGACCCATAAGATAATTCTTTAAGGAATATCAAAGAAGATAACGGGAATGGGTAATCGGATTGATTGTTTGATGTTTAAATATAATAATTATATTATTGTGGGTTGAAAACCCTATGTACTCACCAGGTTTCCCAACCTGACCCACTCCAGCTTATTTGTATCACAGGTGTCGATACGAAGCTACTTTGCACTGAGAGATTTAAAAGAGATGTAGATCACTAGTGTAAATGAATGTAAGTTCTGTTTACGCATATGTTTCTGTATTGATGATGACATCCCAAATGTTTTAAATGAATAAAAATTCATTTCTTCGAAAATGCTTTGATAACGTATTTATCATGTTTTTCTGGGAACAAATTGCGCAACATTTTTATTAAAAGAAGTACTCTGATTTTTATAAAGCATAAACAAAATCTGTCTTTTCTGGCCATGAAAATGGGGATGTCACAGTTGGTATCAGAGCATTAGTTTAAGCGAACTAGGAATATGGATTTATTTCTAGACTTAAACTTAGAATGCTAAGCAATGATTGTGAGGAGTGTGTCTAATAGATTTAGGTAATACACCTGAATAGACACATGCACTAGTTTATTTTAGGAATGATGCCTAAATTGCTTTTACGTGCTAAATGATTTGCTATCGTTTGATCGGATCTATGGTCTGTTGCCGACCGGATCTGGAAACCTTATGTGTTTAGGATTCTAAACGTACGAATACGATATTAGAACTAGCATATAAACGTTTCGGAATGATAAGGATGATTTAAAACGTCAATCCTAAATTACGATCTAGATTCACCTTATTCGGTGTATAGATCAAAATGGCAAGAACCCGCAGTGGAGCTGGGAATGCAAATGGGATCAGGAATCAACCACCGATGATTCAGCAAATACCTTTTGTAGTAGAAGATGTACCCGAGGCAATCACCATGGCTGGAGTACAAGCCATGATTCGGGCTATGTTAGCTGAACAAAGGGAAGAAATGAGGCGGATATTGAATAGGGATAAACCTACCATACCCGTTGAGCAACCGGAGCTGATTCCGGAGCAATCGGAGGAAGGGAACTATAGCCGCCAAGTGAGTCAAGTAGGGAATCAAGGTTAACGAAGGGATGACTCGGAGAGGGGAAACGACAAGGATGGGCGAAGGTAAAAGAACTTCTTGAGTGCGAAACCAACAAGTCTTTGCAGAAGCCCGGAGAGGGTTGAGATTATGGACTGGATCTCCGAGATGGAGATGGTGTTTGAGAGTTGCGACTGTAATAACAAGCAGAAAACCGTCTTTGTGATCAAGCAACTAAAGAGCGGAGTCTTGAGCTGGTGGAAGATATTGGCAGATACGATGCGTAAGGGAGAAGCAAGTAAGATGTCTTAGGAAGATTTCCTGGTGCAACTGAAAATGCAGTACTGCTCTGAGCAGGATCTACTAGAGATCAACAACGAGTTTAAGAACCTAAAGAAAGGAAAAATGAGCGTCACCGAGTACGCTGCAAGTTTTACGGAGAAGATGAAGCTTGTTCCTTATCTAGTTCCAATAGAACTTTCCATGGTCAACAGGTTTGCCAATGGATTACCAGCGGACTTTGGTCCAATGGTCAAACAAGCAACCACTTTGAAAGCCGTCATCTGGGCAGCCAAGAATGTTGAGACCCAAATAAGAGAAAAGGGTCTGGAGAAAGTTGAAGTTGGCGAGAAGAGGAAGCTGGAAGGATCCTCAAGACCTGATAATAAGGGAAAGTTCTCGAAGTCTAACCTGGACGACTGAAGGAATGGAGCCAAGTGGTGTGAGAAGTCCAAGAAGAACCACTTCGAAAGATGCGATGAAGAAGTGACTTGTTATAAATGTGGTAGGACCGGTCACTATTCTAGAGATTGTACATTCGACAACAAGAAGTGCTACGAATATGGAAATGATGGGCATATTTCAAAGAGCTTTCAAAAGAAAAAAAAACAAAGCTGCAAGACCAAATGCACCGCCGAAACCAAGGGCATTCCACATGATCCTCGATGAAGCAGACAGCAACGCGAGGAATCAAGAATGAGGACTTCTTACCCCGAATATTGGATTATGCAGTAACCATAGTTTCGTATGATGTAGCCTAGTAGAGGCATAGTCTAGGGTGAACTTGAACACCTATGTAATCATTTCAAGAAATAATATAAAACCTTCGTTTTGTTATCTGATGTGTTAAGTTGTTGTGTGGTTTTCTTGTATGGTGACTTGGAAAAACTGCAAGACAGTACTTAGGACGAGTATGAGTAGGCGTGAATGGTAGTGGAGGCATATACTACCGGAAGCACATGACTCACGCTTGGATTAGGGAAAGTCACAAGGTTACCAAGAAGCTAGTAATTGATACTGTTTTATTCAAATATGTCGTTACCTTCGTTTCGGTAATGATTGTTATTCTGACCCTAGTGGTCATATCGAATCGAGTCCAACTACGATGAGTACGTTACGTGGTTCAGAGAACCAAGTTTGATGTAGCATCTGACTTAAGCCGGAAGATTGAAATAAAAGATAATCAAAGCGATTGGTAGATGTATCACGATAGTTGCTTGTAACTAGAAATGCTACCTTTTAAGATGTGATTAGAACATGAATAAATGTATAGTCTATTATGGAAGTCTCTAAGAGACCTGAGTCTAAGCATGGGAGAATACGATGATAAGTCATTAGAATATGACACATCGGTCCATTGTAGTAATAAAATAACTTATCTTAAGTACTTGAATAAGAAGAAGCAGTCTCCAGTAAGGTTCGAGATTGTGAGTTGAAGGTCATAATTTGGAGTCTAACATGAGATAGGGATCAAGTGCAAGATTGAGCACCGCCTGCAATCAGGAAGTCTTAGAGTTAGATACTCGTTTGAAGAAACATCAAATTTATGGTTATTACATAGGATGAAGAGATAACGTATGGAGTCATCATGCGAGCCCTGTTTCTTTGATGATTATGGGACGTAATCATCCTAAGGTGGAGATAATTGTAACGCCCGTAGATCCGGGCTAGTCAATTTAGAGATAATAGGGGTCGAAAACGACTTTTCAGCAAAAGATTATTTAGAATAAATAATCTTAACCAATTTGTAGTATATGTTACAAGGTTTCCGTACATATAAAGAGCGTCGAAATCCGAGTTATAACGAAGAAGTTATGGCCCGTCGAAGTTTTTCGGCAAAACCGGCACGACACCAGGAGACGTAAATAGTGAATTTACGATAGAGAACTTTTTAGCCTTAGTGATCTAAATCAAAGTTGTAGCATACGTTAAACCGATAAGATACAAAAAAAAAACGCCCAAATCTGACTTCGTATGAGGAAGTTATGATTTTTCTAAGAGTTGGCAAAGCAGTGAACGGCCCGAAACTCGAATTTTAGTTCGAGCAGTTTTTGGCTTACGCGACCTAAATGAGAGTTGAAGATCTCATTAATAGGAACTCAACGGTAAAAAGACAGACGAAAACGGAGCCCGTGTGAAGGAGTTACGGATTCTTCGCGGTCATTTAACAGTCTAATCTCTTCCTACTGCTAAATTTAAGATCGGTCGAGAATTAGCCGACGGAGTAAAAAGGAAAGTTGTAGATTTTATTTTTACCTACGCGTGGATATAAATAACGTCAAAAACGAAGCACATATTCAAAAATTATGGACGAACCTTAGTCTTTACTTTTCGAGCGCGACAAATTCGATACAGTTTTGTAAATTCAAGATAGATTGAGAATTAGCCAACGAGGTCTAAATGAAAGTTGTAGTACTCGTAAATACCAACGCGTGGATATAAATATCGACAAAAACGGAGATCGTATGCGAAAGTTATGGATGAAGCTTAGTCTCTACTTTTCCAGTGCGGCAAATTCGATACAGTTTTTTGTAAATATGAGATAGAAGGAGAATTAGCCGACGGGGTCTAAATGAAAGTTGTAGTACTCGTAAATACCAATGCGTTTATATAAAGAACTTAGAAAACAGAGCTCGTACACGAAAGATACGGACGATGCTTGGAGACTACTTTACTATAAAATTTCTATAAATAAGAGATGAACTCTTCATAATTTCTTCACACCATAAGCAACTCTTTCTCTCTCTAACTTCTCTCTAGCCTCCTTAAACCCCTTAGAAGTCTAGGGAACCTCCCTAGCACGAGAAGAAAGACCCGGAGCGTCCAACGTCTCCGAGAAGAAAAGCTTTCGGCTCGGAAGCGCTGCTCCAGCGAAGCCCGGTTTTTAATAAAAACCCGTTGTAAGTGAGCTACGCGTATACTATATTTAATATACCTTTTAATTACTTATAGTAACATTATTAGGACCTTAAAACTAAACCCTAGTGGTATTGATACTAGGTTTTGTTGAGGAAAATTGTTTTGAGATAACGATGCGCAGTCTGATTTTGGAATCATCACTATAACAAGTGAGCGCATGGTCCCTTTCATCTTACACATAGATATGAAGTATTTTATATAAATTACGTGATATGTGTGTATTATATGAATACTTGCTGTCTATGATGGATGAATGATTTTATACATGTTTTAAATGATTTAAATATATATATTTATTTTATATCTACAAATATGTTGGGATAAAACATGGGTAGATGAAATAGTTGGTGTATGATGAAATAAAATGATGAGAGATAGGTGATGATAGGAAGGTAATGGATAGGTGATGATGAATCGGTGATGTAGGATGAAAGATACTATAACCTTGTCCGGCAATTTGGAGATGTAGTCATCTACAAGAGTATAGATGGCGACCACGGACTATTCTAGACAACCCGTGGAAACACGAGCAGACTTATAACCTGTAGGTGATGAATTACGAGTTCAGGTGATGTTGTGACTGTATATTCATGTGATGATACTCTAACCCGTACTATGAATTACGAGTTCAGGCGACGTTGTAACTATGTATTCATGCCTTAGGAACGAGCATATAAGGAAATGTGAGGTAAAAAGATGAGAGGTAAATATGATATAGGAGATGACCCTTAAGATAATTCTTTAAGGAATATCAAAGAAGATAACGGGGATGGGTAATCAGGTTGATTGTTTGATGTTTAATTATAATAATTATATTATTGTGGGTTGAAAACCCTATGTACTCACCAGGTTTCCCAACCTGACCCACTCCAACTTATTTGTATCACAGGTGTCGATACGAAACTACTTTGCGCTGAGAGATTTAAAAGAGATGTAGATCACTAGTGTAAATGAATGTAAGTTCTGTTTATGCTTACTTTTCTGTATTGACGATGACATCCCAAATGTTTTAAAGGAATAAAAATTCATTTCTTCAAAAATGCTTTGATAACGTATTTATCATGTTTTTCTAGGAACAAATTGCGCAACATTTTTATTAAAAGAAGTACTCTGATTTTTATAAAGCATAAACAAAATCGGTCTTTTCTGACCGTGAAAATGGGGATGTCACAGAAGTAGTCAAGGAAATACCAATTTTCAATGAAGAATCATCTTAACTATGCTAAAGACTCAGAATACTCCGCTCAAATAATGTTCATGAAGCTGGTCATAGAGGATCCCAGAAATATCGGACATCTTGTTGGCTAGTTAGACTATAAATTGACACTTGTAATCTGCACACGACACACTGTTTTTTTAGTCTAAGCTTACTCTACAAATTCTTTACTCATTCTTACTATGAACTTACTATAATCTTCATTTTTTATCAATAAAATCATCAAGGCAGGTGATCATTATCACCACCCAATGTTTTATGCCGAAGATCCTAGCAAGGATCAAGGGTTTTCCTTATAAACCATTGTGTCACTTTCATTTACCATTTGCTATTACACAATCTGAACATCACAGCCTCTCATTCAATTTGGTTCATTAGTACTTGTGTGAATATTGACCAAAACAAAACCCTAGTATTTTAAATGTTTAAAATACACCCTTATACTATATAAAATTAAAAGTATAATATTATATATGTATAAGACAAGTCATTCGAATCACTAGTATGCTTCATTCACGAAGTCAATCTATAAGTGGGGTATTAAGAAACTGCCTATAAAATGGTTGTTAAATGGGTGTCCACTCTCACCACCGCTTCCTTGATTGATATATGTTCATTAGCCGAACGGGTTTGATAGGACACTTAATTATCATTAATAAGTATAATGGAATGTTTAAAGTAACTAAATGCTTTTTATAAAATTCCCAATCTTAGTTACTTTAGGAAAATGTGAATTTGATGCTAATCCATGAAATTGCACATTGCACTTTATAAAAGTGATTAGTGGAGCATGTGTGGTTAATCGGAACACTAATATGGACTAATAAAGGTTGGGTATGGGTAGCTCATAAATTATCATTGATCAATGGAGCGTGTGTGGTTAACCGGCATATTGTTTAAGTGATAAATGACATGGAGAGTACTAAGCTAATTTGCATGGTTATTCACACCTTGTTTGTGATCCTCGGTATCCCAATCACAAATGTAAAGAGCATAATCGAGATTAAACATGCAATTGAATAGTTCAATAAATCCCAAAAGATCTAGCAATTTCATTTATTTAAAAACCTAATTTGTTTAAATTTCGTTTTTTCATGGTAAAATTGGTAAATCGTCATTTACCTACCTTTAAATAATTTGCAATTGGAATACATCATCCCTTTTCCGAATTTGAATTATTGTGTTGGGTCCTAGCCTTAATATTTCATTTAGGTGTTATATTAAGGATTTCTTATCTAACCAAAACTTGTTCTTCTTCTTTTTTAGATGTCTATCTCAAACAACGCTTCTGGCTCTAACAACAACAACAACTCCTCAAACACCTTCTCGCTCTTGAGCATTTGTGCCAAGGTCACATTCGATGGCTCCAACTTTAATGATTGGATGCGCAACATTAGGATGGCCTTGCATTTCGAGGACAAGGAATATGTCCTCGACAAAGAACTGAATGAGATAGATGAATCTAAAGCTACTCCTGAAGAAATAGCTGAGTATAGGGCCCACTGCAAAGATGTGACCAAAGTATTGTGTATCATGGTAGCAACTATGACTCCTGAGCTACAACGGTTTTATGAGGACTATTGGCCTTATGAGATGTGCAAGGACTTGACGGAGAAGTACCATCAAAGAGCACATCAAGAAAAGAATGAGATAGTTAAGTCACTCATAACCACCAAGATGAAGGACAGAGAGTTCGTTACGACCCACCTGCAACGCATGCAGCACTATGTGGATCTTTGAATGAAACTTAACATGAATTTAGATGAGGAATTGGCTATCTATATAGTCTTTCACTCATTGCCTAGTTTTTATGATCACTTCAAAATTACTTATTATTTAAACAAAAAGGAAGTCACGTTGAGTCAGCTTCAAAGCTTTTTGAGAACCGTTGAGAGTGGATTTAAGGGAAAGGGTATTGACTCCACTCCTACTGTTGTTGCTCCCATCTTGGCCATTGGGTAAGGGAAAGGGAAAAAAGGAAAGCTCCCTCGAAACAGAACTGGAATGGAAAGTCTCAAGTCAGGTCTTCAAGCAATGTTCCTAAAGGCAAGTCTAGTTCTGATGCTGCCCTCTACCTTTGACCACAAACAGGTTACTTGCTTCTACTGCCATGACAAGAGGAATTGGAAAAGAAGCTTCCCCAAATACTTGCAGGATATTAAGGATGACAAGATCAAACCTACCTCAGCATGTATTTACACTATTCTGTCTAAAACTCATCGCATTTTAAGTCTTGGGTCCTTGATACAGGATGTGGTTTTCACATTTTCTATGACTTGCAGGGACTAAAAAAAGTAGGAATGTGGAGCTTGGGAAGATGAACCTGATAATAGGCAATAGGAGATCGTCACCTGTTACCAAGATCGGCATTTATTCTTTAATGCTTAGTAGTGGGTTATGTTTAGACATAAAAAATTGTTGCTAGTCATTAGAAATGACAAGGAATATTATTTATTTTCATGGTTTGTATAGAGAAGGTTTTAGATATTCTTTCAATAATGAGAATGGTTCTATTAATGCTTATTATAATGGTGTATTTTATTTTGAAGCATTGCCTTGTGATTGTGTATATGAAACTGTGATGGTTGTAGACAATTTAGGAAATAGTGTATTGCAAATTGATTAGTCTAATGGTTTAGACAAATCATGCTTGTGGCGTTGTCGTCTTGGACATGTCAACAAGAAGCGCATTGCCCAACTCCAAAAGGTTGGAGTGTTGGAATCATTTGACCTAAGGCCAGATGATACATGCTAATCTTGTTTGCTTGGAAAGATGACTAAATCACATTTCACTGGTACTTGTGAAATAGGTGAAGGATTGTTAGATCTCATACACACGAATGTGTGTGGGCCCTTTAGATCCACCACAAGGGATGCAAATAAATTCTACGTGACTTTTACTGATGATTATAACAGATATGGCTATATCAACTTAATCAAGCATAAGTCAGAAACCTTTGAAAAGTTCAAAGAGTTCAAGCAAGAAGTCAAAAATAATTGGGCAGGAAGATAAAGATGCTTAGGTCCGATAGAGGCGGTGATTATCTTAGTATCGAGTTCCATGACTACCTCAAGGAATGTGGAATTGTTTCAAAATTGACACCTCCTAAGATGCCACAACTTAATGGTGTGGCTGAGAGGCGTAATCGAACGTTGTTGGACATGGTTCATTCCATGATAATTCGAGCTTCACTTCGAATCTCATTCTAGGGGTATGCCTTAGATACTGTTGCCCATATCCTTAATCTAGTCCCAACAAAGAAAGTTGCCAAAACACCTCATGAGATGTGGACAGGGAAGGTTCCCTTGTTGACATATATCAAGGTTTGGAGTTGTGAAGCTTTCGTTAGACAAGAGACTCACGACAAGCTTGAACCTCGAAGTGAGTGGTGTATTTTCATCAGCTACCCACATAAATCCTTTGGATATTTGTTCTACAAACCTAGTGAAAATGTGGTATTCGTAGCACGAATGGGAGTGTTTCATGATAGAGAGAAATCATATGCAAAGAGGATAGTGGGAGTATAATTGATCTTGAAGAAATTTAATAGTCAAGTAATAAAGGAACCTCTAACACTAGCGCTTAACCTGAGGAAGAAATTCCTGTTGAACCTATTGACGAGTCATTACCTCTTAGACGTTTCAATCTAGTTAGAATGGCACCTGAGTTTTATGGATTCCATATTACTACAGATGGTGATACGTTTATCAGTGATAGTACACTGGTAAATTTAGATGAACCTTCTAACTACAAGGAAGCCATTGTAGGTCTTGAGTCTGCTAAATGGAAAGAGGAATTGGATAGCGAGATCAAGTCCATGTTTGACAACCAAGTTTGGAATTTGGTTGATAATGTGCCAGGTCGTAAGACAGTTGGTTGCAAATGGATCTTCAAGAAGAAGACCGACATGGATGGAAAGGTACACACTTTCAAGGCTCGAATGGTTGCGAAGGACTTTACTCAAAACCCAAGGGTTGACTATGATGAGACCTTCTCGCCAGTAGCTAAGATTAAATCTATTAGGGTTATGTTAGCCATAGTTGCGTTTCATGATTATGAAATTTGGCAGATGGATGTCAAAACCGCTTTCCTTAATGGAAAATTGGCTAAGGATGTTTACATGAGTCAACCGAGAGGGTTTTGTGGATGCTAAGTACCCTAATAGAGTGTGTAAGATTGAGAAATGAATCTATGGATTGAAACAAGCTTTTCTCAAGTTTCTCGCAGATGGAATCTTTGCTTCGATGAGAAAGTCAAAGAGTTTGGTTTCTCTAGGAGTGAAGATGAGTCTTGTGTATATGTCAAAGCTAGTGGGAGTATAGTTAGATTTCTAGTATTGTATGTTGATGACATACTACTCATAGGAAACGACATTCTAACCTTGCAGGAAGTTAAATCCTGGATTTGAAAGTGTTTCGCTATGAAGGATCTAGGAGAGGCTGCATATATTCTGGAAATAAGGATTTTGAGGAATAGGAGTAGAAGACTAATTGGACTTAGTTAAATTACTTACTTGGATAAGGTGCTAAAGTGTTTTAGCATGAAGGATTCCAAGAAAGGAGAGTTACCTATCCAGAGCAATACCAAACTGAGTAAGACTCAGAGTCCGAGTACGGATGTTGAGATAGCGGAAATAAGTTGGGTTCCATATTCTTCCACCGTTGGATCGATTATGTATGATATGACATGTACTCGTCCCGATGTGGCTTTTTCTTTGAGCATGGTTAGTTAATAGCAGGGAAACCCGGGTAAGGCTCACTGGATAGCGGTTAAGAACATTCTTAAGTATCTGTGAAGGACTAATGACTGGGTCCTTGTGCTTGGCGACAATGATGAATTAAGGGTTACAGGGTATAGTGACGCCAACTTTCGGACTGACAGAGACAACTTCCGTTCTCAGTCAGACTGGGTGTTTACCCTTAATGGGAGAGCTGTGACTTGGAAAAGTTCCAAGCAAGAGACGGTAGCTGATTCTACTTGTGAATCAAAGTACATTGCAGCAAGCGAAGTACCAAAAGAGGCTATATGGTTGGAAAACTTCATTAGAGATCTTAGAGTAGTGCCAACCATAAAGGAGCCTATTGATATTTTCTGTGATAATGAAGAAGCGTTTGCCTTAACCAAGGAACTGAGAGATCATGGTAGATCTAGACATATCGAAAGAAAATACCATTTCATCAGACATCAAATAGAAGAAGGACTCCTTGTCGTTAAGAGGGTATCGTCAGAAAAGAATCCTACAGATCCCCTCACAAAGGGTCTGAGTTGGGTTAAGCATGTTCAACATGTGAGGAGCATTGGTCTAAAGGATGATATTAGTTTTAGTGATTAGATAGATACTTAGAAACTTGTAAAAAATAAATGTAATTGAAATTTGATGATTAAATAAATGGATATTTGTTTATAAGTATTGTTTACTATCTTTTGTCAATTGTTTATCATTGTGTTTTCACTTTTTCACGTTTTACTTACAGAATAATTGGATTATTCAAATTATCCACAGTCGATCATACTTTGGAAGTAAGTAGTGAATTAAGACTGTCATAAATTGGCTTGTAGATTGTCTAAGTGTTTAGACATAGCAATGGTTTGCTGCAACGTTCATGAGTACTTTTGAAATAGGGATTTAAGTACTGGATTAAATTCACGCTCATAGAATTACTTCATGGAATTTATCATGAGTAATTATGAGACGATAATACTGTATAAGCTTTAAACTGAGATAAATGAGTTGTTTACGAGTTGGTTGTGCATTGATAATGCGTGAACGCATCAGTAACTTCATGTTATAAAACTTATTGTTGTGCATAATTTGATGAGTAAATAGTACCAGGATATAAGTTTAAGTTTTTCTGTTCCTTTTTCCCTAAGGGGAAAAAACGATATCTTAGACCCCTCAATGATTTGGTGTTGACTTATGTGCCAGGCCCGGTCAGGACTGGATTGATGTGTTCAATTAAGTTTTTTGTCATTACAAATCAGAAATTGGAAAACAAATTGTTGGGCAATGAGAATGATTCTATTCCATGTCATTTGTCCACATGATATCTTGCAGAACGGGAGATTATATGATCCCTTATATTAGGGCATGTAACTGACTGTGTCAAAGTTCAACAGCAACTTTTGAGAGCTACAACGTGTTGGTCATTTTTTGAAGTTGTACTTGCAATTATAGTTATGTTACAACTAGCATTTTCGCTGGGAAATTCTATTCTCATGTAAACATTCAACTATTGTAAGGCATGTACTCTAAGTGAATGTCATATTCTATGCTCAATCAAAATCATTCATTTGAATCAAAACTCCTGAGTGAAGTTCAAAATCTGATACAATACATCTCATATAGTCAACTATGGGTTGAAAACCCTAAAAAAAATCTTGGTTCTATTTAATATGAACTAGGATTCTCTTATTGGGCCTAATGGACTAATAAACTTTCAATTTGACCATTTTGGGCCTAGGAACCCTAATTGGGCTCTAATTGGGCCCACATTCATAAGATTTTAGGATTTTGGGCCATGTGAGCCTAGAGTAATGCATCTTATCTCTAATGGGCCTTGTTGGGCCATAAAGGATTTCATTTGCCATATTAGGCCGTAAACCCTTTTAATTGGGCTTCATTGGGCCGGAACCCTCATAAGGGCCCAATGGGCCGAAAAATATTACTTGGGCCTCATAATTTCGAACTAAGTCAAGATAGGGCCCAAAGTCTCTCATTTCTTTTTTTTCTTAGCCCAGTTCTCGGCCCAATCAATTAACAAAAACAAAAGAGAAAAAGGGAATTATCTAGCATATGACACATCATTTTTGCATGGTGATTTTCCATGCAAACATCACTTCAAACATCTCTCTCTCTCTCTCTCTCTCTCTCTCTCTTCTATTATTATAAGCCGAGAAGCCCTCCTCTCTCCACAACCTACTTCAAAAATTCATCCAAGCACTCATAATTTCCTCTCAAACTCAAGAAGAAACTCTCTCATTTTTCCTTGCTATTTTCGTGACTTTGGTGTGTGATCCCAAGACTTCTTCAACAAGTATCACCCACTTGGTAAGTTGCCATCATACATAAGTTATTGATTTACATTTTAAACTAAGAACACTCCCTTACACAGCATCATTTTTAGCCTCCTAGACATATCTAAGTTCAAAAACCATCTCAAGAATACATCTTGGGCCGAGATCTCTTTATTCTTCATCAAAAACCAAAACTTCAAAGCAAAGCGAGTTCATACCCCCCTTGTTTTTGGTTTTAATATGTTTTGGGGGAGAATACAAGTTCTTATGTGGTAGATCTATGTATTGTGCATGTTTATGTGTCTTTTTCTTGTTATAAGTTGTGAAAATGTGATGAAACACTATACATCTGGAAAACTCTAACAAAAAAATTGTGGGATTTGTAAGTTAAAACACTTTAAGCAACATTCTATAAAGATGAAAGTGTTAAACATGTTAAAGTTGTTGAAAACTAAACAAAATCATATATAAGGGCCATTTTTGCCAAATAAACAAAAAGTTGAGACTCTTATGACATTTACGGTTTCATAAGAACTAAAAGAGTCAAATTTATATAAAAATGGGTCTTTATGATATTCTTGGGGTTAAAAGGGCCAACAATGTAAATTTTTGCATAATGGGCCTTAATATGGGCCTTTATTGTTTCTTGCGCCTAATTTGTAAAAATTTCGATTTTTATGGACTACAATGTTATTTTCACAAAACTTGGACCGAAAATGTCATTTTTATCAAAAATGGGCTGAAAATGTAAATTCTTATAATCATGGGCCTAAAACATCAAAATATATATTTTTGGGTCAAGAAGGTCAATTTATATATATTTGGGCCGAAAATGTCAAATTTTATGACTTTTGGGCCAAAAATATAATTTTTAACCAAAGTGGGCTAAAAATGTCATTTTATTAGAATTAAGCCCATAAATGTAAACTTTTGGTCATAAGGGGGCCCAAAGTGTCAATCTTATCAAGATGTGCCTAAAATGTAAATTTTCGGCTTAATGGGCCTAAAATGTCAATATTGCAAAAACCAGGCCTTTTATGTTATTTTGGTAAACAAACGAACAAAAACAAACAACGTAATAAGAAACGAACTAAATACATCCATTACACGTTTATTGGGCCAAATACTTACGTTACATGTCCATAGGGCCTTAGTGGTCCATTTACATGCTTATTGGGCCTAATACTTACCTTACATGTTTATTGGACCTTAAGGGATCATTTACATGCTCATTAGGTCCGAAATGTACAACACATGCTTATTGGGCCTTTGTGGCCCATATACATGCTTATTGGGCCTATACTATGCATTACATGTTTATTGGGCCTTAATAGTCCTCCTACATGTCCGCTGGGCCTCATACATTCACACACATACTCGTTGGACTTTTCAAATATAAAACGTACTCAGAAAAACACTATACATAACATGATACCATACTCGCGTGAACACAGTTAAGAATCTAGTGAGACATGTCGGTTGACACTTTTAGAGTGTACGATCGTAGCATGTAGTTATAACCAGAGTCTCCTGGAGGGAGAGCGGAAGTTTGTGTATAGATCTATACGGGGTGACCCCCAACACCTGAGCTATTCGCTACAGTTAGACTATGCCAATCTAGGGTGACAAACCTTACCTTAATCAAGTCGGCGCCTGAAAGCACCACGACAGGTAAATTTGTCATAAATCAAGCATGGTTAAAATGGATTACTGAGAGATTCTCTCCAACACGATTTAAAGGAACACCTATAAGATCTTGTTGATACAAAAACATACATACACTGATATTTGGTTTTAGGGTTGAGATCGCAATTACACTCTTATGAACAAAAAATATAGGATTTTCTGGGGAAAGAAACAGTTAAACACTACTTTTTACTTACAACAGGAAATACATGATTTTTATCTGGATTGCATCTTATTATACAAAAACAGAAAACACACATGCATTAATACTTGATTTTGACACATCACGTTCAAACTAATTTTCAGAAAATATGGGATTTTCTGGTGTTTTACTAACAATACAAAACTTTCATTCGAACATGCTTATGAACGCACCAACATTATATATGTTGACGTTTTCAAAATAACTTGTATTATAAGGAAATCGTTAAGTGGAAGGGTCTTCAAGAATATGGGGAATTTGTTAAATTTTTGTTATCATCATACATTAATTATTTTGGCATGTAACTTATGATACTATACTTGATGTAAACAATGATGGTTGTATTTTGATATGTATAATGATGGTGTTGTCTTGTTTCAATTATATACATTGTAATGATATCCCAAGTTAAAGTCACGCATAAGCCCCGAGATGTTTTCGTCGTCTGGTTCGGGGGTGTGACAAGTTATTAGACTTATCTAAGTGGGAGACTGTTGTATTAGGTGTCTAAGTCCATAACTATAATTGGTATATACTTGAATTGATAATAGCACAATCCTTTTGGGTTGCCTTCACTCTAGCAACTTGGCAGGATGACTTTTGGAGAGATAGGTTGAATTTATTATTTGGAATAATAAATTGGTGCATAAATTAATTTATTAAAATTTTATAAGAATAATATATTAATTAGAAATCATAATATTAATTAGTATTTAATCAGAAATAATTTTAGGATTAAAGGAACTGATTAAAAGTATAGGGGTTGTTTTGCAATTAATTGATAGTTGAGAAATTGGGCTATTGGACCCCCTTAGGAAGGAGTGGACGAAATTTATAGAGAAGCCCTATAAGTTTTCGTCCAAGGCCTTAAGAATGGGAGCTCATGGGCTGCTTAGGCCCTAAGCTAAGGGATTAGGGTTTCCACCTCAAAAACCTAGCTTTGGATCTAAGCCACCTCAGCTATAAATAGAGCCCCAACCTTCATGATTCCATCCCATGCTATCAAAACCATAGTTGAGCCGAAATCTTGTGCCTCCTCCTCCTCTCTCCTCTCATCCTCTTGCATAGAGTGTTTGTAATCCATTAGAGGTGTCACCCTTGAGGCACTTTCTCTCAAGAGTTCAAGATCTTCAAGGATTCTTTGTTATTACTACATAACAAATCAAGGTATGTATCTAAACACTATTTTATGTTGATTTCAAAAATAGTACATGCCTCCTAGGGTTTCTAGATTTGTTTTCAATGCTTGTATGTCTAATAGAGAAAACATAGATCCAATAATTAGGGTTGCATGCACACATAGGATTGTTTGCTATGTATAAAACCCATCATAAAAGTAGGTGATGACAAATAGGTGATGCGAGATGAGAGGAGATGTCATAATCTTGACCTGCAATGTTGCGATGTAGTCATCTGTCAGAGTATGGATGGCGACCACTGACTAATCTAAACAAGTCATGTGGAAACACCGACAGACTCATAACCTGTATGTGATGAATTACGAGTTCATGTGATGTAGTAACTATGTATACATGTGATGATACTCTAACCCATACTGGACACGTATTGGGGGAGTAATCCCCGGATAAGTATTGGTTATGCGATGTAGGCGATGATCGATAGGAAAAGTCCTTTGGAACAAACATATAAGGAAATGCGATGTAAGACGATGAGAGGTAAATACGATGTAGGAGATGACCCTTAGGATAAATCTTTAGGGAAGAATAAATAAAGAAAATGGGGATAGGTAATCGGGTTAACTGTTTGACATGAAATATGTGAAGAAACAATTTAACTATATTATTGTGGGTTGAAAACCCTATGTACTCACCAGGTTTCCCAACCTAACCCACTCGGTTTATTATATCACAGGTAGCGACATTAAAGATACATTCTGCTAAGGGATCCATGAGGATGTAGATCATTGTTGTAACTTTATGTAAGGTCTGTTTATGCTTATATTTCTGTATTGACGATGATATCCCAATGTTTTAATATAAATAAAATACATTTCTTCGGAAATGCTCTGATAATATCATTATCATGTTTTCTGGGAACAAATTCCGTAATATTATTCTTTAAAATGGATACTCTAATTTTTAAATAAACATAAATAATTTTTTTAAAATGACCATGAATTTGGGGATGTCACATTATGAAGACTTGATCAAAATGGCTAGAGAGAGAATGCCTTCATGACGAGAGAATGTCAAAATGGTCAAGGAGAAAATGCTTAAAATGCTCCCATTAATCAAGTGAATGCTCCCTTGGTAAAAGAATGCTCCCTTGATCAAGATAATACTCTTTTGGTGGGACAATGCTCCCCTTATCAAGTGAACGCTCTCTTGGTGGGAAATGCTCCCTTGGTGAGAGAATGTTCCCCTTCATCAAGAAATTTCTCTATAGGTGGGAGAATGCTCCCCTTGGCTAAATAATGCTAAGTCCTTAACTAAGTGACCGGGCACTTGGAGAATGTGCTCACCATTTTGAGTATGCGCTCCTGGAGAATGCGCTCTTGGTTATGATAATGTGTTGTAGCTCCCTAAATGTGAACCAACACAAGGAGAATACATTGTTAAACCTTGAGAAGCTATAGCAGCTCAAGATGCGCTCCATCTTGGTGAAATTCACTAATTACTCCTGAATACATTGGTATGGTCCTTTTAGGGAGTTGTCGAATGTGCCTAGGTGCATAGCAGGTATGATATGCATATCCCTTAAGTTTGATGATTCTAGAAGTAGCTGCATGGCATTTTGTGATTAGTTGCTTCCATTTAGGGCCTAATTCTGGATGGACCTAACCCATCAAAATTAGAGTATCCTTATGCTTTCCTATAAATACGCACTCACATCTCCACCAATAATTATGAAGGGTGACACTTCTTGTTCGAGATGTGTAAATAAAAACAATCGATAAAAGGTTTGCATGTCTTGATCGATACGTGTAAAGAAACGATGGCTGACAGGTTTATAGGTCTTGATCGAATGGGTAAAGAAATATGATGGATAACACGTCTTAAGATGTCGGGCTCAGAATAAAGAGGTGCTACTTGTTTTGACTTGTGAGGGTGATAACGTTGGTGTTACCAATTGTAAGGGTGATGGTAGCGTTATGATGTTGGATTCTAAAAAAGGCGGTACACTTACCAAGTCGATTTGAATAAGATCTAAACCCACAAATCGATTTAATTCCATTGACCCATAAGACCATAACAACCCATTAAGATTATGAAACAACTATGCGCACCATTACTCTTTGCAACGTTGCTTCTCAAAAGAAATTACAGGTTTTTTCAGGCCTGTAGATCGGTTTACATATGTGGGGTCACCACCATTAGTCTTTGTTTATCTGCTGAAGAAATCGAAGATGTCCTATCTAAAGATCCGTTTTCATATTTGGGCTCAATTTCTGCGTTTTTTATAACTCCTAAAGAAATCGAAAATAGGCTCTTCAATGATGGTCTGGCCCTAGAGGGGACGATGGTGGCCAACGGTGGAGTTGGTGGACGATTGTGGTGGCTAAAGGTGATGACGAAAAGTAGTGGTGTTTTATAGGTTACAAGTCTCATCAGAGAAGGTAGTGTTTCCAACATGGTCCTTGGTTTACACCCTCTTCTCACAACTATCCTACATAGCTAAATGATTCCACATAGGGTATATACATGGTAAGTGTGACACGTCGTAAGGTACAAAACCTAATAAAAACAATAATTGACAAAAAGCTTATCAAACGTAAGGCCTTAATGGATATAAAATCCGACATAGGGTAAAACCATTAATTTCCGCCAAATTTAAGGGCTTTTGTAACAATATCCTTTAGTTAAACTTCAAAAATAACACAAATATAATGTTTTCTATAGTCTCCCAACAAGAAACACAATTATGATTGCAATATAACAATTTCCAACTCTCATTGAACCAAAATATTTGATTCACACCATTTTCTCTTACAATTAAATCGATTTAACACAAAAATTATACAAGGGAATCCAAGTTACTTCACTATACATGAAATTCTACATTATTGAATTGTTCTTGTCAGCTTGCATTTGGAAATGAATATTGAATCTGTATAATTTAAACTGCATAACTTCAAAAGATCTGCAGATTGTTGTTTTATCGATGGATTACAACCACTTTGTATAACAAGAAGAAGCTTTGCTGCAAGTCCCACATCCACAGCAATCAATGAATACTCCTGAGGTGAAAGCTTGCAAACAGCCCACAAGATCGATAAAGCATATTTTGTACAGTTTTCCGAAACTCTCATCAAAATTCTTACCATATTGGGAATCGTGTTTGAACAATCACTCAAAGCGAGGTTACCTTCTTTTAGATTTGACACAGAATCCAAGATGAAAAGCGCTAATTCCAACGATTCAGAGTTTAATCCAGGTAATAATTCGATCAATTGAGGAACTGCACCGATTGTGATGATCATGAGTTGAATCTGTTTGTGTGATTGAGAGGATGAGCTTGAGCATATCGATTTGAGTAAGGAAAGCGCGGGTAGATTTCCAGATGAATGTCGTTTATCTCTCACGAGTCTCATCAATGCGACGAGTAAACTAGGGCTTGAAACGATTTCAACTTTGGAATTGAAATCGTCTTCGACGATTAGAAGTTTGAGTAATTGTGTACAGTTGATTCGTGTTTCTATGGAACCTTCGTTTAACATGTCCACCATTAATGAGATCCTCGCCGGCTGCGTTAGATTCGATTTCGAAGATGAATCGAGGTTTAGATGAACGAGAATGGAGATAACTTCGGAACCAATGGCGTGAGATGTGTAAGGACCTAATAGAGATGAAAGGAAACTCACTCCACCTTTTTCGACGACCGTTTTTCTGGCGATACCGTGGGCGGCGACAACTCGCCGGAGCTCTTTAAGCGATTGAATACGAGCTTGGCCTTTGGATTTTTTAAGAGTGTCGAGGATTTCTGATGTTAATCCTTGTACGTCTTCGGATCTCTTCTTTTTCTGGAAGTATTTTTGTGAAAACCAGCTGTGGATTAACCGGTGAAGGGTGTCGTTTGGGGTGACGGAATCGTCCCAGAGTTCTTGCATTGTCGTCGGGCAGGTGAAATGGCCGAGACTGAACCATTTCATGATGTTGGATCGCTCGTAGGTTTGGCCGGTGCAAAGGGTGACCGGATCCTCCATTGGTGAAAGTGAAATCGGACAAATGAACACCGATGGAATCTCCGGCGAATCTAACACTTCAATCATCTTCTTCAGATCCAATTTCTCAGAAAACCCACCACCGAAACCGACTCCTCCACCGCCGCCCAACACCCCATCTTTTACAGCACTGTCTAGATCTAGAACCTGCCCCTCAGCCCCATTTATCATCGAAGAAAACGCAGGCATTTCCACAAACACCTGGTGTGCAAAAAAACGACCAAAAATCACCTTCAAATGCACATTACATCGAAAAGGCTTCTTCTTTAAGGTGAGTTCTGTTCACTTGAACTGATTTTTCTTGCTTTCTACGATCAAAAGACTCACCAGAAACATAATTCACATCTCATTCAAAGCTTCAAAAAGGGTTGAATCATGAAACAGAAAGCAAGACACTCATTGAAGAAAAAAACTAAACAACATAGATATCTATGTACGTACTTTCCCAAGTGGGGTTTATAATATAAAAGAATCAAAAAGGAAATTTTGCTAAAGAACAAAGGGACATAAATCAGACAGGACCTGAAACAATTAAGACTTCAAAGCTTTTGTTGATGAAAATTATGAGCGAAAAAGATAGAAAATTTATGATTTATTCAACATTCATTTAAAGAAAGAATAAATGAGATCAAAACCTCGACATCGAGCAATGATTTTGAGCTGTTGTTTTGTTTCACAGCAGTAAAAGCATCGCTGAAGATGATAAAAAAATGGCGATAGAATTGTGTTTGATGTAAACGATGGAAAAGTGGGCCCGATATGACCTCATCAAGCTCAGTTCACACGTGCTGACTCTTTTTTATTTATTAACGTAGCATGAGACATGTAGTTGATTTAATGAGTATATAGAGTACACTAATTAAAACTTGGGATGAAATTAATAATTATTGGAAATTAATAATTCTTTTTGTAAGGAATAATTTTTCAAGAAAAATGGTTTAAGATGCAAATACAAGTTCTAAGAAAATATGATAAAACGAGAATCAAATAAGGAGACCGGAATAACACCACAACTTTCTTTATTTCGAACGTCCTTGATGGGTGCTCCATTTTATTAGTTTGAAAAACATTTTCAATCCTTCGAAGAATCGATAGATGTTTATATGGAAAAGGAAAGAGACATAATGGGAGCAACTTCTTGTTTATATGATTTGAGGCATAAAAATACTATTTAAACACATTAAAGATCAATTGTGTTCAAGATAGATGTGAATATCGGTAGTTTGGATAGTCGTTTCAGGAAGAGCTTTGTCAAAAGCATGATTTTTCATGTTGTTCATGAGAACTATTCTCACACGAAGAGCTTTGTCAAAGACATGATTTTTCATGTTGTTCATGAGAACTATTCTCACACGAAGAGCTTTGTCAAAGGCATGATTTTTCATGTTGTTCATGAGAACTATTCTCAAAATACGGATTTACACAAGATTGATCAATCGTATGGGTTCATTGAGAAGTTTTATGGTAATAAAATTGTAGTAGATAATTTTTGTTTATAAACATCATTCGCTAAAGTTTCATTCTAGTTTGTTTCATTAATCCTTAGAAAAAATAATTACTCAATTCAATTAAAATTATTTAAATAAGGTTAGGATCTATATTTCACTACAAGATGTGAAAAGGTTTGTCGTAACATATCGAGACGCTATTTAGGTAGGCAAACTGTTTGTCAGTTACAATCTTACGAAACTCTTAGATCTGTCGAGATTTATTGACTTATGTCAATAACATGTTAATATCTTTCACGTTCATCTAACATTCATGGCTGGTTGAAGATCATGAATTCGGATGATAAATTAACCATGCAAATCCTTGTGATATACGGCTTAAGTTACACTTGAGTTATCGCCAATGTCATCACTTATTTATAATCCAATCCAACTAAACTGTTGGCTACATGCACTTTCTCACACCTTAAAAGATTATAAGGAAGTGTGTATTTTCATAGGTAACGTGAGATTTATGTTTAAAAAAAACAAGATTTTGTTTTGTTTGGTTAAAATATATTAACTATCTTTAAAAACAATTCAAATTTTAGCCAATTTTATGAACATTTATAAAAATATTTTCTATGTCAACTTTTAACAGTTATAAAAGCAAATATGTATAAATAAAACAACCACACAATCATAGAATCAGAATAATAGTACAAGTAACGATACCACCAGTCTCGATCATATGCGTCTCCCCTTTGAGTTATCAAAGGAGATACTAGTCGTACTAAGGACAAATAACACTTCAAAACTCTCACTTGAACAACCACCAAGACTTGATGTAAGCAAGAGCACCATGAGACTCTAAACTCCTAGATCATTCTCTTGGTATTCAGTCTTCAATAAGTTACAAAATTCTATTCTGATGCAAATTTACTAAATAAAATATTACAGTTTAAAAGAAAATTACATATTACAAAAGAAAATAAATTACATGAAATCACAAAGACCAAAAATACAACCAAACATACAACATATAGTCAACTCAAGACAAGGTGTATCAAGTCTATACAATTCAAAACAAACAATTATTAAAAACTTCGATTGCAACTTTTAAATTAAACTAATAATCATGAAGTTAAAATCAAGTTGGCATACAATTGTGTCTATGATCTCACATACAAGAAATCATCCAAACAATAATTTCTTAGTTATTGACCTTAACTAATAACTAAGAATTAAACAATTAAAACAACAAACAAAAATGATAACTAACTTCATAAAACCATATGATTTACATGAGTTCACTAATCAAAATCGGATGCTCAAAAGAATCAAGCATATCTAAATCAAAATAACATGTAACACCCGTTTATTTATTAGTTAAATAAATAAATTAATGAACGAATGGTAGCCTAAAATAAATAATTATATATTCAGGGTGTTGGGTTCGAGGAGTTAATTGCCACATTTTTAGAAGCCGGGGGTTAAAAGCGTGGGTTTGGGACTCATTTTATAAATATATATGAAGATAGGGACCCCATGGTAATTAATTGGATTTAAATTAAAAAGGAAAAGAGGTGGAGGGGCTGAATATGTCATGATTATGATATTAGGGGCTGTTTAGAAATTTTGGGGGTTTATTATGAAAAGAATTTTAGAAGTCGGGGTCTAAAGGGTAATTATTGGATTAGATTTGAAAAGATCCCAAGGGGAGGGACCAGAATTGTAAGTATGGAAAAGATGTGTATGGATCGGGTATATAAATCCTTTAGTCATCAAAACCTAACCCTAAGATGAGAGGCAGCCGTCACTCACCCTTATGCCTCCCTCATCAGCCGCCGGTTGCTACACCGAGTCCGATGGCTCAGTTCATCCGCCACCACAGCTGTGCCGCCTTGATGTGGTCGCTGCTATCATTCTGACGAGAAGAGAAGCCGGGATCGAAGCACCATCGTCCCACTGTTACATTGCTGCCACTCCCTTTCTTCGTGCATTTCCGATCTGACGAGTCCGAGTCGACCGCCGCCGTCCCACCTTTTACGTTGTTGAGCGCCGACATGCACAACCTTGCTGCCTTCACTTCTTCGCCACCGAAAGCGCCGCTGCTACGTCCATTTTCGTGACCATCGAAGCGTCGTCGTCGCTTAGTTCTTCATCTCCGCCTGTGCCCGTCGTCATTTGCTAATTCGAAGAGGCAGTTTTGGTGTGCTTCAGCTTGTGGGTTGCAAGCTTGGGGGGGCGTGGTTGTTGTTCGTTTGCTCAGCTGGGGACAAAGAAAAACCACCGCCACCACCGTGAGGTGGTGGCTATCGTCGTAACCGCTGCTGCTGCAGCCGTTTTTGTGTTGCTGCCGCCACCTTGAGCCGTCAGGTGGGGTGGCTGGAGTGTTGGATGCAATCTGAAGTTTATGTGCGTGTGTTTTGTCTAGTTGGAATACCAAGAACAGCCACCACCACCACCGTGAGGTGGTGGCTGCCACCATGTGTGTGCTTATTTTGTTTAGTGTGTGTCATCTTAAGATGTAGCCTTGTAAAATGTAATTGGAAATGGAATAATGAGAAAGAAACCCTAACCACCACCGTAGGGTGGTGGCTGCCGCCACCGACCGCCATGTCGGGTGGCGGTGTGTTTGCCTTGTGAGTTGTTTCGTTTGGGAAGGGTGCTTGAAACCCTAATGGGCCTTGTAAGCTCATATGGGCCCAAAGAAGCCTTAATGGGCTTAGTGAAAACCCTAATGGGTCTAGTGGACTCAAATTGACCTAATGCAAATCCTAATGGACTCAATGATATTCTAGTGGGCCTAATAGGCCCAATAAAGCCCTAATGGACCCAAAAGCCCAAGCATGTGACTAATAGGTGTAATAAGCCAAATTGGCCTAAGGAAAACCCTTATGGGCTTAAGGACTTGGTTTTGGGCCTATTGGGCTAAGATGGGGTTGGAAACCCTAATTAGGGTTTAGAAAACCCTAATATTGGATTTATGGGCTTCGACTTATTGAGACCCACTTGTGGGCCATTAGAATAATGGAATTGTGTGATTAAGCCCAATCATACCATATGATTTATTTAGAAGAATGATGGACTTAATGGATTAAGTCCTTAATGGGTTAAGTGAGAAACACTTAACCCTAATCATCATTTTATGTGAAACCCTAATTTCGCATGGGTGTATTGTTGGGCCTTCTATTAGGCCTTGATGATTGCGTTATTAATGGGCCATCCAAAGTCAAGCAAATGGACTAGAATATTTAGTGAGCCTAGGGTAAGGCCCATGTAAGGGGTTTGGGCCCAATTTGGAAAATTGGGCCATAGATGGGCCATAGTTTGGGCCTTTTGATTATGTGATATTGGGCCATTAGAAGGTCAAATGTTGGGCTGGACTTTTGGTTGGGCGTTATGGTAAGACCTTATAAAGGTTTGGGCCCAATTTGGAAAATTGGGCCATATGTTGGGACTTTGACTCATAGTTGACTTTTGCGCCTTTGGATTGGGCCTTGGGCTTGAATAAAGCCAACCTTGGGGTAATGTAGTAATTATCCAAGTATGTATTTATGGTTATGCGTTGGGACCCAATTTTTAATTGGGTGTAATTTTGGTGTCGACAGTTCGGGAATCTGTCATCCAGCAGCTGGGGCTGGGTCTGCGGGACTTCAGCAGTGTGGGATTGAGTCTGCGGGACGTCAGCAGTGTGAGGCGAGTTACCTTCCAGTAGGGGTGGGTCTAAGGCCATAATGCCGGCCCACCAACAGGGGTAGTTGGTAGATAATTGTCTTTGTGATAATTATCTTGGTATGTTTATGTGATATGCTCATGAGATATGCTTTTGTGATGTGCTTATGAGATATGTTTATGTGATATGCTTATGTGATATGCTATGTGTGTTAGTGGTAGTAGTAGGGAATAGTTTTTCCCTGACTCGGTCGTTAGGATCAAAGGGTAGGTCAGTACCCCATAAATGTCTGACTGTATGATTATATCATGATATTATATGATAGTGGTAGGGGGTGAAATAGTCCCGGGTTACCGATTGAAAGATACCGATGGCGGATACCGGTTGAATGATACCGATGACAGTTACCGGTTGAAAGATACCGAAGGGGTATACAGAACCCATGCAATGCTTATCTGTATGTTTATGATATGTTAGTATGTGATCAGTATGTTTATGATATGTTAGTATGTGATCAACATGTTTATGATGTTAGTACGTGATCAGTATGTTTATGACATATTATTGTGTGATAGTGGTAGGGGTGAAATAGTCCCCGGTCACCGGTTGAAAGATACCGATGGCAGTTACCGGTTGAAAGATACCAATGGTATTATGTGGTATGTGGTATGATGGGGGAACTCACTAAGCTTCGTGCTTACGGTTTACAGTTTTGGTTTCAGGTACTTTGTTTCAAAGGAAAGGAGCTGGCTTGGTCACAGCGCATCACACTATGTTTTCCGCACATGAGATCCTTGGGATTATACTCTGATATGGTTTCATAATATTATATTTTGATTATTCACACTCTGGTTTTATGTTATAACCTAATTAAAAATGAAATTTTTGGCCTTGAATTTTGGGACGTTACAAGTTGGTATCAGAGCCTTGGTTTGAGGGATTCAGGCACACTCTCGGGTGTGTTTGAACTCAAACTGAGGGCTTGGCATGAAATTTTTCAAAAAAAAAATCAAAATCATTTTTATAGAAAGAATTTGAAAAGAATTCGGAAGGAGAAAAGAACTTTGAAGAGAACAAGGTGTGTGATGCGTGCAATCAGCCGAGCTCAAGTAAGTTTTCCCCAAGATACACATTCATGTTATGTTATGATGATGAGAACTGCATGCTAGATTAGGGCTAAGGATCTAGGAAGATGCCTTATATGCCTGATGTATGTGCTTGTTGAGCTGCATGATAGTGATGATCAGTTAGTGATAGGATAGCCTGTTTAGGTTATGCCTTACTGTGTGAGCCTTAGAATTGCATGCTAGTATAGATCCATGGCAAGAGGATAGACTAATCTGATTGGAATATGTTAGTGAGATTTTCCATTGTCTGAATGTTGTTTGCTTGGTGCTTTGAGGGACTCTTAGTAATGCGAGCTAGCTACTAAGTGAATATGCTAAGTCGCGAATGGCTATATTCATGAGGTAGCTAGTTGACATTAGTGGGAAGCTCTTTAGCAGCTGAGGATTGGGTGAGTACGGGAACCTAGGAAAGCCTAGGATATGCTCAATGGGTTAGTAGTGAGGTTCAATGAGACTTGGGTGTACCAGTTGAGGAAGTGACTTGGAGGATTCGGGAGGATTGCTGAGGAAAGTATGGATAGGTGTGGAAGGTAGTATTGGGCCCGTACTACTGAAAGCACAGGACCCATACTCGAATCAGTGAGAGTCTTGGAGAATCTAAGAAGACTCAAGGAAGAGTTGGTGACCCAGTGTGGGGACAGAGGATATTCCAGTTGTTGCAGCTTAGCCATTGGCAAGCGAGCTAGTGAGCGGGACAGGGTGTCAAACCCTGAAGGATATGATTTCCAAGAGTTGCAGATGCGAAATTGATTTGGGAGCACCCTAGAAAGAGAGGTGCGTGCCAGGTGCATATAATAGAGGGTCCCGGGAAGAGACCCATGACTTCTGATCATTGGGTGAAAGGGCAGCAGGGCCTGAGTCAGTGCAGCACGTACGAGAAGGTACACGGGGGAGTTTTTCACTCCAAGGATTTAGGCTGCTACAAGGTAGCGGGGTTGGTCATGTCAGCAGAAGAGGATCAGATTTCAAGAGTACTCATCGAGATTTCTAAGGATGGGAGATCTCAAGGTTTAATCGGTGATTAAACGCTAGCATGGGCAGGCACAGGTTGTCATCAGTGGGGTATTAGAAAGCAAGGAGGATTGGAAATCCTTCAATTCTCATGTAATGTGAAGACTTTGTCGAATCTAATTGGGGGAGAGACTTTTTATAAAGTTCTCCAACTGTGAGTTCTGGTTACGTGAGGTGCAATCTCTTGGGCACCTTGTCAACCAGAAGGGCATTCTCGTTGATCCGGCCGAGATAGAGGCAGTGATGCAGTGGGAGATTCCGAGGTCTCCAACCGAGATTCGGAGTTTCCTGGGTCTAGCGGGTTATAATTGGAGGTTTTTACGGGACTTCTCCAAGATTGTGGGTCCTTTGACCTGACTGACTAAGAAGTCGGTGGCCCTTCGCTGGGGGCCTGGCCAACAGGCAGCCTTCGAGGCTCTCAGACAGCGGTTGTGCGAGGCACCGATTCTCACCCCGCCAGAGGGTGTAGATGATTTTGTGGTTTACTGTGACACTTTGATCACGGGAATGGGTGCAGTATTGATGTAGTGGGGTCACGTGATAACAAGTTTTGGGAACCAGGCTAGAGTTCTGGTTAGGACTCAAGTGTAGTGGTGTGTTAGGTCGAGTGCGTGTTCGACCCGGTTTGGAAAGTGTTGTAAGACTGCGGGGGTAGCCGTAGCATTCACTAGCGATCAGGTAGCATGGAAAGTGTTGTAAGACTACGGGGGTAGCCGTAGCATTCACTAGCGACCAGTTAGTATAGGAGGTGTTGTAAGACTGCGGGGGTAGACGTAGCATTCACTAGCGATCAGTTAGTATGGGAGGTGTTGTAAGACTACGGGGGTAGCCGTAGCATCTATCAGTGGTTAGTTAGCATGGGAAGTGTTGTAAGACTACGGGGGTAGCCGTAGCATTCACTAGCGGTTAGATAGTGATAGTGTAGGGGGTTAAAAGCGTGGGTTCGAGGAGTTAATTGCCACATTTTTAGAAGCTGGGGGTTAAAAGTGTGGGTTTGGGACTCATTTTATAAATATATATGAAGACAGGGACCCCATGGTAATTAATTGGATTTAAATTAAAAAGGAAAAGAGGTGCAGGGGCTGAATATGTCATGATTATGATATTAGGGGCTGTTTAGAAATTTTGGGGGTTTATTATGAAAAGAATTTTAGAAGTCGGGGTCTAAAGGGTAATTATTGGATTAGATTTGAAAAGATCCCAAGGGGAGGGACCAGAATTGTAAGTATGGAAAAGATGTGTATGGATCGGGTATATAAATCCTTTAGTCATCAAAACCTAACCCTAAGATGAGAGGCAGCCGTCACTCACCCTTATGCCTCCCTCATCAGCCGCCGGTTGCTACACCGAGTCCGATGGCTCAGTTCATCCGCCACCACAGCTGTGCCGCCTTGATGTGGTCGCTGCTATCATTCTGACGAGAAGAGAAGCCGGGATCGAAGCACCATCGTCCCACTGTTACATTGCTGCCACTCCCTTTCTTCGTGCATTTCCGATCTGACGAGTCCGAGTCGACCGCCGCCGTCCCACCTTTTACGTTGTTGAGCGCCGACATGCACAACCTTGCTGCCTTCACTTCTTCGCCACCGAAAGCGCCGCTGCTGCGTCCATTTTCGTGACCATCGAAGCGTCGTCGTCGCTTAGTTCTTCATCTCCGCCTGTGCCCGTCGTCATTTGCTAATTCGAAGAGGCAGTTTTGGTGTGCTTCAGCTTGTGGGTTGCAAGCTTGGGGGGGGGGGGCGTGGTTGCTGTTCGTTTGCTCGGCTGGGGACAAAGAAAAACCACCGCCACCACCGTGAGGTGGTGGCTATCGTCGTAACCGCTGCTGCTGCAGCCGTTTTTGTGTTGCTGTCGCCACCTTGAGCCGTCAGGTGGGTGGCTGGAGTGTTGGATGCAATCTGAAGTTTATGTGCGTGTGTTTTGTCTAGTTGGAATACCAAGAACAACCACCACCACCACCGTGAGGTGGTGGCTGCCACCATGTATGTGCTTATTTTGTTTAGTGTGTGTGTGTGTCATCTTGAGATGTAGCCTTGTAAAATGTAATTGGAAATGGAATAATGAGAAAGAAACCCTAACCACCACCGTAGGGTGGTGGCTGCTGCCACCGACCGCCATGTCGGGTGGCGGTGTGTTTGCCTTGTGAGTTGATTCGTTTGGGAAGGGTGCTTGAAACCCTAATGGGCCTTGTAAGCTCATATGGGCCGAAAGAAGCCTTAATGGGCTTAGTGAAAACCCTAATGGGTCTAATGGACTCAAATTGACCTAATACAAATCCTAATGGACTCAATGATATTCTAGTGGGCCTAATAGGCCCAATAAAGCCCTAATGGACCCAAAAGCCCAAGCATGTGACTAATGGGTGTAATAAGCCAAATTGACCTAAGGAAAACCCTTATGGGCTTAAGGACTTGGTTTTGGGCCTATTAGGCTAAGATGGGGTTGGAAACCCTAATTAGGGTTTAGAAAACCCTAATATTGGATTTATGGGCTTAAACTTATTGAGACCCACTTGTGGGCCATTGGAATAATGGAATTGTGTGATTAAGCCCAATCATACCATATGATTTATTTAGAAGAATGATGGACTTAATGGATTAAGTCCTTAATGGGTTAAGAGAGAAACACTTAACCCTAATCGTCATTTTATGTGAAACCCTAATTTCGCATGGGTGTATTATTGGGCCTTCTATTGGGCCTTGATGATTGCGTTATTAATGGGCCATCCAAGGTCAAGCAAATGGACTAGAATATTTAATGGGCCTAGGGTAAGGCCCATGTAAGGGGTTTGGGCCCAATTTGGAAAATTGAGCCATAGATGGGCCATAGTTTGGGCCTTTATGATTATGTGATATTGGTCCATTAGAAGGTCAAATGTTGGACTGGACTTTTGGTTGGGCCTTATGGTAAGACCTTATAAAGGTTTGGGCCCAATTTGGAAAATTGGGCCATATGTTGGGACTTTGACTCATAGTTGACTTTTGGGCCTTTGGATTGGGCCTTGGGCTTGAATAAAGCCAACCTTGGGGTAATGTAGTAATTATCCAAGTATGTATTTATGGTTATGCGTTGGGACCCAATTATTAATTGGGTGTTATTTTGGTGTCGACAGTTCGGGAATCTGTCATCCAGCAGCCGGAGCTGGGTCTGCGGGACTTCAGCAGTGTGGGACTGAGTCTGCGGGACGTCAGCAGTGTGAGGTGAGTTACCTTCCTGTAGGGGTGGGTCTAAGGCCACAATGCCAGCCCACCAACAGGGGTAGTTGGTAGATAATTGTCTTTGTTATTTTGGTCTAAGGCACAGGTTGTCATCAATGGGGTATTAGAAAGCAAGGAGGATTGGAAATCCTTCAATTCTCATGTAATGTGAAGACTTTGTCGAATCTAATTGGGGGAGAGACTTTTTATAAAGTTCTCCAACTGTGAGTTCTGGTTACGCGAGGTGCAATCTCTTGGGCACCTTGTCAACTAGAAGGACATTCTCGTTGATCCGGCCGAGATAGAGGGAGTTTCCTAGGTCTAGCGGGTTATAATTGGAGGTTTTTACGGGACTTCTCCGAGATTGTGGGTCCTTTGACCTGACTGACTAAGAAGTCGGTGGCCCTTCGCTGGGGGCCTGGCCAACAGGCAGCCTTCGAGGCTCTCAGACAGCGGTTGTGCGAGGCACCGATTCTCACCCGGCCAAAGGGTGTAGATGATTTTGTGGTGTGTTAGGTCGAGTGTGTGTTCGACCCGGTTTGGAAAGTGTTGTAAGACTGCAGGGGTAGCCGTAGCATTCACTAGCGACCAGGTAGCATGGAAAGTGTTGTAAGACTACGGGGGTAGCCGTAGCATTCACTAGCGATCAGTTAGTATGGGAGGTGTTGTAAGACTACGGGGGTAGCCGTAGCATTCACTAGCGATCAGTTAGTATGGGAGGTGTTGTAAGACTACGGGGGTAGCCGTAGCATCTACCAATGGTTAGTTAGCATGGGAAGTGTTGTAAGACTACGGGGGTAGCCGTAGCATTCACTAGTGGTCAGATAGTGATAGTATCGTGAGATTGCGGGTGTAGCCGTAGCATTCTCTAGGTTGGTAGATGGCATGAGCGTGTTGTTAGAACGCGGAAGGAACAGTAGTACACACCAGTTCGGGTGTAGCAGTGAGGATATGGAAATCCACCTATTGGATTTCGGTATTACCCAGATGGATTAGATCTGGTTGAGCAAGTGATAGGCTGTAGGAACGCCACTACAGTTATGAGATCAGGGAAGTAATGGACTGCTTAAGTGCGTTTGTGAGGTAAGGCTACCATTGTTTAGGTAGCAATCAATTTTAGACTTGGATGGGATGATGACAGGATTGGACGCATGGAACTGATCGGTTAGATCAGGAGGTTGTTAGAGCCTCAGTGGCATGATAACTAGTGGCAACTAGTTCCAGATAAGGATTTCGTTCAGAAGTCGTGTAAGGCGACTAAGTGGGAGTCCATTGGCTCCGCAGCCGGGCAGGAACCCGATATTTCAGATAATTAGTGAACGAATGGGGACCAGGGAGGTCTCATTATATTTTGGAAAACAGCCGTGTGGCAACATACTGCTTCAGGCAGTTCAGTGTTCGGGCAGTTTCAGCGTCTGGGTAGTATTAGTACTTGTGTCTTAGGTTGCAAGTACACACAGAATAGCTGGTTTATTGCAGAGTGACAAGTCACTCACAGCAGGTGTATATGGGCCTTGGGCCAGGTACAAGTGATCTGCAGCGATAATTAGGTCGGTGATCCTATTTTATAATGGGAACCTCGAGTTATCGGAAATTGAGTAGCCGGTTGAAGGATAAAGTGGACTGGGTCCAACGATAATGATTAAGTATGAGTGGTCTGCCAGGGATTCAGACCATCTCAAGACAGCAGATTCAGATCGAGTAAATGTTATCTTGTTGCAAGGAATTCGTTCACCTGCGGATTGTAGGGCTTTACGAGGGTTGGCCATGGCTACCTTGGGAAGGCTAGGGTGTGCCTAGAATGGTGACCATGATACTAGAGTGGTTGGGTGTGTAAGGAAGGGTAAGGAATGATTTCGAGGACGAAATCTAATTTAAGTGAGGGAGAGTTTTAACACCCGTTTATTTATTAGTTAAATAAATAAATTAATGAACGAATGGTAGCCTAAAATAAATAATTATATATTCAGGGTGTTGGGTTCGAGGAGTTAATTGCCACATTTTTAGAAGCCGGGGGTTAAAAGCGTGGGTTTGGGACTCATTTTATAAATATATATGAAGACAGGGACCCCATCGTAATTAATTGGATTTAAATTAAAAAGGAAAAGAGGTGGAGGGGCTGAATATGTCATAATTACGATACTATGGGCTGTTTAGAAATTTTGGGGGTTTATTATGAAAAGAATTTTAGAACTCGGGGTCTAAAGGGTAATTATTGGATTAGATTTGAAAAGATCCCAAGGGGAGGGACCAAAATTATAAGTATGGGAAAGATGTGTATGGATCGGGTATATAAATCCTTTAGTCATCAAACCCTAACCCTAAGATGAGAGGCAGCCATCACCCACCCTTATGCCTCCCTTATTAGCCGCCAGTTGCTACACCGAGTCTGATGGCTCAGTTCATCCTCCACCACAGCCGTGCCGCCTTGCTGTGGTCGCTGCTATCATTCCGACGAGAAGAGAAGTCGGGATCGGAGCACCACCGTCCCACTGTTACATTGCCGCCACTCCCTTTCTTCGTGCGTTTCCGATCTGACGAGTCCGAGTCGACCGCCGCCGTCCCACCTTTTACGTTTTTGAGCGCCGACGTGCACAACCTTGCTGCCTTCACTTCTTCGCCACCGAAAGCGTCGCTGCTGCGTCCATTTTCGTGACCATCGAAGCGTCGCCGTCGCTTAGTTCTTCTTTTCCGCCCGTGCCCGTTGTCATTTGCTAATCCGAAGAGGCAGTTTTGGTGTGCTTCAGCTTGTGGGTTGCGAGCTTAGGGGGCGTGGTTGCTGTTCGTTTGCTCGGCTGGGGACAAAGAAAAACACCGCCACCACCGTGAGGTGGTGGCTATCGTCGTAACCGCTGTTGCAGCTGCCGTTTTTGTGTTGTTGCCGCCACCTTGAGCCGTCAGGTGGGTGGCTGGAGTGTTGGATGCAATCTGAAGTTTATGTGCGTGTGTTTTGTCTAGTTGGAATACCAAGAACAGCCACCACCACCACCGTGAGGTGGTGGCTGCCACCATGTGTGTGCTTATTTTATTTAGTGTGTGTATGTGTGTGTGTCATCTTGAGATTTAGCCTTGTAAAATGTAATTGGAAATGGAATAATGAGAAAGAAACCCTAACCACCACCGTAGGGTGGTGGCTGCCGCCACCGACTGCCATGTCGGGTGGCGGTGTGTTTGCCTTATGAGTTGATTCATTTGGGAAGGGTGCTTGAAACCCTAATGGGCCTTGTAAGCTCATATGGGCCCAGAGAAGCCTTAATGGGCTTAGTGAAAACCCTAATGGGTCTAATGGACTCAAATTGACCTAATGCAAATCCTAATGGACTCAATGATATTCTAGTGGGCCTAATAGGCCCAATAAAGCCCTAATGGACCCAAAAGCCCAAGGATGTGACTAATGTGTGTAATAAGCCAAATTGACCTAAGGAAAACCCTTATGGGCTTAAGGACTTGGTTTTGGGCCTATTGGGCTAAGATGGGGTTGGAAACCCTAATTAGGGTTTAGAAAACCGTAATATTGGATTTATGGGCTTGGACTTATTGAGACCCACTTGTGGGCCATTGGAATAATGGAATTGTGTGATTAAGCCCAATCATACCATATGATTTATTTAGAAGAATGATGGACTTAATGGATTAAGTCCTTAATGGAATTATGTGAAACCCTAATTTTGCATGGGTGTATTGATGGGCCTTCTATTGGGGCTTGATGATTGCGTTATTAATGGGCCATCCAAAGTCAAGCAAATGGACTAGAATATTTAATGGGCCTAGGGTGTAACGCCCGCAGATCCGGGCTAGTCAATTTTGAGGCAATAAGTGTCGAAAATGACTTTTCGACAAAAGATTATTTAGAAGGGATGCCCAGCGTAGATGGTGACACCTGGTGCGAGGGTTACGCCCAGCGTAGCGAAGGGACGCCTAGCGTCCGGAGTACGCCCCACGTCGGAAAGAAGTACGCCTCGCGTACAGCTGTTCTACTTGGTCCGAGGAGTGAACGCGTAGCACCACCGAGGCTGCGACATGTGGAGACCTTATCTGAACTTACGCCCAGCGTAAGGCTTCGGTACGCCCAACGTAAGTCCAAAGTCTGGTCTATAAATAGATGGCCGAGGCTGCCATTTCTCTTCACCCCAAAACCTCTTCTTTCTCTCACTACTTTCTCTCTCTAGCTCCTCTAAACCCCCCTAAACCCTAGATAAAACCCCTAGCACCCTAAGGAAGCCCCGAGGCTCCCGGAGTCCCGAGAAAAAGGGTCTTTCGGTTTCGGAAACGCTGCTTCGAGCAAAGCCCGGTTTTCGATAAAATTCGTTGTAAGTGATCTACGCTTACACAACTTTTAATATAGCTTTCAAATAATTATAGTAATGTTATTAGGTCTTTAAAATAGTTATTTGGGCTATTATTATGAGTTATATTGAGTGTTATTTAACACTTATATAATAATAATAATAGTCAGACTATTAATTTGTCGCGGTTATCGTTAGACTAAACCCTAATGGTATTGGTACTAGGTTTTATCGAAGGAAATTGTTTTGAGAGTATCGAAGCGCTGTCCGAGTACTGAGTCACCACCTTTCAGGTGAGTGCATGGTCCCTTTCATCTTACACATAGATATGAAGTATTTTACATAAATTACGTGCTATGTGTGCATATTATCTGAATACTTGTTGTCTATGCTGGATGAATGATTTTATACATGTTTTAAATGATTTAAACTGTATAATTATTTTATATCTACAAATATGTTGGGGTAAAACATGGGTAGATGAAATAGTTTCTGTGTGACAGAAATAAAATGATGAAGAGGTAATATAGACCATAAGGTAAGGGTGAGAGGTGAACCATGAGAGAAGCCTTTTACCTAAGTGATGGCCCCGTCATCCAGCAGAGTATGGATGCCAACCACGGACTATTCTAGACAGTCTAGTGGACACTAGCAGGCTCGCAACCTGTAGGTGTTTTGAACTGTGTATTCACTAGGTGTACTCTAAAAACCCATTGATATGTATTTCGAGTGGACTCTCGAAAACGATACTGTCAATAAAACCCTGGCAGATACGCCTAAAAGACTCTACCGGCAGAAGTGCCTAATAGAGAACCTCATAATCCCGGCAGATGCGCCTAAAGGACTATTTCGGCAAATGCGCCCCATAGAGAATGTCACAATTTTGGTAGCTGCGCCCTAGTGACAGAACTAGCAGATTGTGCTTGACAGATGTGTCATTTACAACAATGGAATTCGTACCTATTCCTTAGGATACTCCTTAGGAATAAATGAACGAGGAATAGCTGATTCTTAGGGTAGATCCTAACGAATAAAGAAGATAATGGGGATGAGTAATTAGGTTGATTGTTTAATTGTTTAAACATAATAATTATATTATTGTGGGTTGAAAACCCTATGTACTCACCAGGTTTTCCAACCTGACCCACTCAGTTTATTTATATCACAGGTGTCGATATGAAGTGACATTACACTGAGAGATTAAAGAGATGTAGATCACTAGTGTAAATAAATGTAAGTACCGTTTATGCTTATGTTCCTGTATTGTCAATGACATCCCAAACGTTTTAAAATGAATAAAATACGTTTCTTCGAAAATGTTTTGATAATGTATTTATCGTATTTTTTTGGGAACAAATTCCGTAACATTTTTATGAAAAGAAGTACTCTGATTTTTATAAAGCATAAACAAAATCGGTCTTTTCTAGCCGTGAAAATGGGGATGTCACATAGGGTAAGGCCCATGTAAGGGGTTTGTGCCCAATTTGGAAAATTGGGCCGTAGATGGGCCATAGTTTGGGCCTTTTATGATTATGTGATATTGGGCCATTAGAAGGTCAAATGTTGGACTGGACTTTTGGTTGGGCCTTATGGTAAGACCTTATAAATGTTTGGGCCCAATTTGGAAAATTGGGCCATATGTTGGGACTTTGACTCATAGTTGACTTTTGGGCCTTGGGCTTGAATAAAGCCAACCTTGGGGTAATGTAGTAATTATCCAAGTATGTATTTATGGTTATGCGTTGGGACCCAATTTTTAATTGGGTGTTATTTTGGTGTCGACAGTTCGGGAATCTGTCATCCAGCAGCTGGGGCTGGGTCTGTGGGACTTCAGCAGTGTGGGATTGAGTCTGCGGGACGTCAACAGTGTGAGGCGAGTTACCTTCCAGTAGGGGTGGGTCTAAGGCCACAATGCCGGCCCACCAACAGGGGTAGTTAGTAGATAATTGTCTTTGTGATAATTATCTTGGTATGTTTATGTGATATGCTCATGAGATATGCTTATGTGATGTGCTTATGAGATATGTTTATGTGATATGCTTATGTGATATGCTATGTGTGTTAGTGGTAGTAGTAGGGAATAGTTTTTCCCTGACTCGGTCGTTAGGATCGAAGGGTAGGTCAGTACCCCATAAATGCCTGACTGTATGATTATATCATGATATTATATGATAGTGGTAGGGGGTGAAATAGTCCCCGGTTACCGGTTGAAAGATACCGATGGCAGATACCGGTTGAAAGATACCGATGACAGTTACCGGTTGAAAGATACCGAAGGGGTATACAGAACCCATGCAATGCTTATCTGTATGTTTATGATATGTTAGTATGTGATCAGTATGTTTATGATATGTTAGTATGTGATCAACATGTTTATGATGTTAGTACGTGATCAGTATGTTTATGACATATTATTATGTGATAGTGGTAGGGGTGAAATAGTCCTCGGTTACCGGTTGAAAGATACCGATGGCAGTTACCTGTTGAAAGATACCAATGGTATTATGTGGTATGTGGTATGATGGGGGAACTCACTAAGCTTCGTGCTTACGGTTTACAGTTTTGGTTTCAGGTACTTTGTTTCAAAGGAAAGGAGTCGGCTTGGTCGCAACGCATCACACTATGTTTTCCGCACACGAGATCCTTGGGATTATACTCTGATATGGTTTAATAATATTATATTTTGATTATTCACACTCTAGTTTTATGTAATAACCTAGTTAAAAATGAAACTTTTGGCCTTGAATTTTGGGACGTTACATAACAAAACAAAAGCAGTTTGGTGAAAAGTAGTTATGCGCCACGTCATACACACTCATGTTACGATCTAGAAGACTCGCATCACATTTCATAGTTAGGGTTTCAGGGTTCCAGTTGCGGATGCGTCATACGTACTAGGTGAAGTGTTGCGCCCAACTCAATAGAAAACGATTTCTGATGAAAACCTACTCAATTTTCAGTTTTGAAAAGAGGCTTTATGCTTTTAAAACATTCTAGAAACTTGATCTATGAGTTTATTAGTCATGCAAATATGTATACCACAAACATAATGGAAATCAAAGTGCAAAAGACTAATGTAATAAGAAGAATCAAGAAAAACGTACCCTTGAAGCCTTTGATTAATCAATTGCCTTATGCATAGATGTAGAGAGCACAAACTAGAACTCTTCTTCCAGATCACACCCAAGAATAGATCCAAAAAATCTTAACATCTTCCCCGACTTGTGAACACTATTGAACACAATCCGAAAATTGTTTGTTCATCATACGTGCCGCGTCCAACAAGGGAGCACGTCACGTCCCTGTGAGACCAAATGGAGAGAAGAGAGATTTAGGTTGCGTTTAGTTACGAAAAAACAATTTTTATTTTCCGTTTTTTGTTTTCCTTTTTCGATTTTCGTTTTTTGTTTTCATTTTTCATTGAAAAATTTAGAAAACGCGTTTAGTTAAACTTATTCATTTTTCATTTTTAGTTTTAGAAAATTAGAAAACGTGTTTAGATGTGTATTTTTCTATCAGTTTTCATTTTTAAAAAATGGTAGCGGTAGTAGGTTGTGGGTGGGGGCGGTGACGGTAGCGGGTCGACGACGGTGGTGGTGATGACAGGCAATGGTGGTGGCGGCGACAATTGTGTCAGTGGTGGTGATGGTGGCGGCAGCGATGGTGGTGGTGCTAGTGACGGGTTAGTGGTGGTGGTGGTGGTGATGGTAGATCGGTGATTGTCGTGGCGGTGTTGGGTGGGTGGGGGTGCGAATGTGTATTTGTGTGTGTATGTGTGTGTTTGTGGGGGTAGGTGTAGGTTTGTGTGTGTGTCGGTGTGTGTGTCTGTAAGGTTAGGGGTGGGGGTAGGTGTGGGTTTGTGTGTGGGTGGGTATGTATGTGTGTGTATGGGTGGGTATGTATGTGTGTGTATGTGCGGGTGGGTGTGTGTGTGTGGGCGGGTGGATGGGTATGAATGTGTGTGTGTGTGTGTGAGTGTGTATGTATCGATGTATGTGTGTGTGTGGGTGGGTGGGTATGTATGTGTGTGTGGGTTGGTGTGTGTGTGTGTGAGTGTGTATGTATCGATGTATGTGTGTGTGTTTGTGGGTTGGTGTGTGTGTGTGTGCGGGTGGGTGTGTGTGGGGGTGGGTATGTATGCGTGTGTGTGTGTGTGTGGGTGGGGGGTAGGTAGAGGTGGATGGGGTGGAGCGGGTGTGTTTATAGAAAAATTTTGGAATTAGAAAAATATAGAAAACAATGATTATCAGTTTTCCAAAATTTTCCAACTTCTTTGTAATTTTAGAAAACGGAAAATGTAAATTTTCCGTGAAAAATTTAGAAAAATAGATGAACTAAACGCGTTTTCAAAATTCTCATTTTTCTTGGAAATTTTTTCCGTAAAACAGCCCATTTTTCCGCAACTAAACGCACCCTTAGAGTTTTCAAACGATTTTGAGTGGTTTCTATCATCTTTAAATGTCATCCATACGGTGTTAGGGTTTAGAATCCATATTGAATAATTACTTGATCACTAAGTAATTATCCATAAAAATGGTAATTACCCAAACAATAGGTAATTATCCAAAACATGTTACTTTCAAATATTTATACTTTGATAGTAAGCCTTCAAGTCATCAAGTATGTCCATGATCTCTCGAAATCCTTACCTACCATGTAGATATTGCCCCTCAATGTGTTCCAATGTTTCATTACAAAAAGAAAATGTGAAATCGGTTGCCCCCAGATCTTATCAGAACCGTATTTTCATATGATTGCACAAACTTCTTTAAAAGTAATAAGAGTCTCAAGGAGATCTCGATTCTCGGCAAACAATTTTTTGAACTTACTGCTAAGAAAACACATGTATGGATTTATTTGGTTTTTTGAATTTCTTTGAAATGTTTTTTTTTTTTTTTTTTTTAACTTTCACCGATAAGAGATCAACATCCATTGATATTAATTTCATATATACGTTGAGACCAGAGGTTTTTGTTGATTATTCCATGAAAATAACTTGAGTTCTTGTCGCCTTCCGATGCGCATATGCACCTCGGTTTTTGTTTGAGGTCTAGGACATGTCTTCTTCAATTTCCATCAACTCTTTAAGCAATTCCTCCCTTGTCGCAATACCGTCACCAGAAAGAGTTGATTCTTCAGCTTCCAAATCGATTTTATCGATGTTGTTGATGATTTCCTCAACCTTTTTTGCATTCTTTCTTTTTTACCTTAAGCCATGCATTAGTTTTGTCTTTTGTCCTTTTTAATTTTTCTGAAACAACCAATAATGGGTTTAACGAGAAAAAGAAACCAAAAGACAAGTCACATGTCCACCCTCTTTAACACTTAGCCTCAAGGGTCTCATCCATCAGCCATGAATTGAAGAATTGAAAAAGGGAGGGCCTAGACTTGGATATGTTTGATGATAAAAGGAAGTGGTGATGTTAGGGTTTGGATATCTTGGGCTCTGGTTCCATGAGTTGGGCTTTAGGCAATTTATTCATTCCCTGGATTCATTTCTTTTGGACTGGGTCTAAAGGATGGAATTCTGATATTGGGCTTTCTGGGCTGGATGGCATGACGCACATTAAATATTTTTCTAGAAATGACACCCTTACTTTAATTCTTGGAAAGCACCTATATAGAAAACTAGAGAAGGCTAGATGGTTTTTTTAGATATAGATTTAATGAGGTTTAATTAAAGAATTATTTTAGATTTCTTAACGTAGGCCACATAAAACCATCTCAAATTAATTTTTAAATTAAAGCTCAATAAATTTATAAGTGAAAAAACATATAGTCTTCTATGCCGGTTGTTACATACTTCCCATAAATATTAATTTTGTAAAGTAATTTTAGCGACATATAAATCATAGCGATCTTTAAATATGATTATAATCTGTTGATGATCCGCGTGTAATTTTCAATAATCGTGGCAATCCGTCGTAATCAGTCATAAATGCCTTTAGTAATTTGGGATTACAAAATTTTGGTTATTTGTCGCTAATGAACAATGGACAATATTCGTTTAAAGTCTGTATGTGATAAGATTGTTTTGAACTCTTAAAAAGTCCAAGTATTTAAGAATTTTATAATAAAAAGGCAGTTTGTATTGTTTAAGTATGTAAACTTAGGATGTGACAAGTTATTTTCCATCAACAAACAATAACTTTTCTAGATATTAGCATAGCATATCGAAATAATTTAAAGTGGTAACAATTTGACTATTTGACTTTTTCATAATCGGAAAATCAGATCACTTTATCGACAAAACAAAAACTATATATCGCGATTTTATTTTAAATGTAATATCAATTAATCAATCAATTCATAAACAAACGTATTACTAATGATGCTCAACTTAAATACATATTATATTTATTTTTCGAAACAATAAAAATTAACATTACAAGGAACCTTCTTTAAGCAACACATGGTATTACTTTATATTTAACCATATATTTTGTTACGAAAGTTGTCAATAACTTCATAAATTATTAAAAAGTGATGAGTTGTTAGTGCCGACAATTATTAATTATTCATAAATTCGAATCTAGTCATTTCCTTTCTTTTAATAAAATCATATTCTTTTATTAGACAATGTTTGAAGTATAATGTATCGAATTATTATTATTATTATTCTTTAACAATTAAATTTTATTAAAAAAAACACTAACTAATAAGAAGCTAGCAAAAGAAACAACTAAAAAAATTATTTAAAAGTGGGTTTTAAATCCATAAAGTTCCCGTAATGTTATTTTTACTAAATCTATGCAAAAACCATTCAAAATAGTAGATAACGATGCACTCGAAAATACGACTCTTCCTCAAACTTGATGTCTGAAAAGAACATTGTTTTTATTATGCCAAAGAACTCATATCGTAGTCAAGACCAGGACTCACCAAAGGACATTTAACTTCTTATGAACAATTCTGCACCATTGCATTTTAGTTGTATTGCCTTGTTTCCGTTTAATTATTTCGAAAAAAGGTTAATAAATAATATTGAATAATTATATAATTAAAGACTAAACATTGTAAATTTGGAAAATAAATTAATTAAATAAAATTCACTATATAGCTGTAAAAGGTTAAATAATAATAATAATAATAATAATAATAATAATAATAATAATAATTGTAGAGTCAAAAATTGTAGGGAGTAGTCGAATGCTATAGTTTTATGTTTCGTGTCTGTAAATAACGAAAGTTAAGTACTTTCGTTATCTAATCTATTTACAAAACATCTACTAGTTTTAGTATGTATGGTCTAGTCCTTGTATTTTTTTTGTATGTTTGATGTACCCTATAAATAAAGTAAATGTTTAGGTCTAGAGTAAGGGAACACTCTCTGATTACTCTTTGTACTCAAAACCTTTGTACTCATTACATACTTAATCGGAGCTAAACAAATCTTATCTAGACCTCGGTGTTCATTATCGCTTTCTTATATTCGATTGATTCAAACATTATTTCTAAAACTCTTCAATTGATATTAGAGCGGGGTTCACTTCATTGATTGAAGAATCTTCGCAGCGTTTTTCATCTTTTTCAATCGATCATTCCGATTCATTGTTCCGCAATTTGACACAATTCTTCATTTAATCAATAAGTGATTAATTGATTTTGCTATTGTTTTTATCAATCGATCTGATAATCATCTCAATTCTCTTCTAGTAATTTCTCTTTTCATCAAATCAAATCAATTGACTAACCTCACAGTGAACACGATGATGAACTATGCAAATATTTCTTGGATCTGCAACAAAGATTCTGATGCTGATTCCTGAGTATTATGATAAGTGGGCCGATTGGATAGAAGATTATCTTAATGGCATCAATGAAAATATGTAGAAATCTATCAAGGAGGTAAATTATCGTGAAGATTTGGTTGAGAACGCTGGAAGTGTCGGAACAGATGCAAACATGGTTTCGTAAGCAAACACCAAGAAGGCTTGTGATCTTCGTGAACTGAGAGGTTCTCTTCCTCCTTTCATTTGCAACTATGTTCGTGGATGCACAACTACTGAGGAAATATGGGATACTTTGAAAGAGAAGTATCAAGGCAATGAAAGAACAAGGAAGAGTTTAGTTACGAAATGTCTGTCTGAACCTGCTGATTTCAAGCAGAAAGAAAACAAAAACATTGAAGCTTACTACGATAGGATGAATGATCTGATCTTCAAGTGCAATCGATATGGGGTAAAACATACTTCTCATGAATTCAATCTTACTTTTGTGTATGGACTCGGAAAGGAATGGAGAAACATATGCTTGCTGATCAAGACATAGGAGAATTTTGATACTTTTTTGTTATCAAATTGTACAATATTCTCAAAACGCATGAAACAAAGGTAATGGAGATTGTTGAGGAGAACAGGCTGAATTATGGTTGTCCTATGGCATTGGTGTCAAAAGAAAGTATGAAGGAAGATGAGTCTGAGGGTGATGTGAAAGAAGATGAAAAAGGATTTCTGGTCAATTTAGATGATGAATCAGTTTCTTATTACTATAGTAATGGAGTAAAGAAGTTTTTCAGAAACTAATCAGTGGAGGTTTTAAGAATAATATTGAAAAGAAACAAGTTTCAAATGCTAGTGGAAGTCATCCGGCTCTAATAGCTCTGAATAAATTAAATACATACATTAAGATACGAAGGCTTCTTATTCCACAACAACGAAATCACTTTTTCACTCTTTTATATACTAGGGGATTTCAGAATGTGATGTCGAAAGTAGAAAAGAAAGAAGATGAGAAGAAGGTGGAAGTGAAATTGAAAGGAGATTCCGGCTACAACTGTAGTTATAGTAATGGACATAATCACTTGGCTAATGATGCATGTTGAGAAAGATAGAAGAGAAGAAAGAGAATATGAAAGATGTGGCTTATTATGTGAAAAGACTAGAGGGAGTTCATGCACAAACAAAGAATCTTTCGCTAATGGCTAGAGGAGGTGATGAGAGTGATGAGACTTATCAAATCTGGTCTTCCAGATTTGACGATGAAGAAATGCGTCATCCTACTCATGGCCTGTTACTTGCAAAGTATTAAGAAGGAGAACCATGGGAGAAAAGCTTGGTTGAGGAAAGTGATTGTAACGCCCGCAGATCCGGGCTAGTCAATTTAGAGGCAATAAGTGTCGATAACGCCTTTTCAACAAAAGATTATTTAGAATAAATAATCTTAACCAAGTTGTAGAATATGTTACAAGGTTTCCGTACATATAAATAACGCCAAAATCCGAGTTATAACGAAGAAGTTATGACCCGTCGAAGTTTCGCGACGGAACCGGCACGGCCGGGAAGCGTAAATAGTGAATTTATGATAGAGAGAGATTTAGCCTTAGAATTCTAAACGAAAGTCGTAGAATATGTTAAACTAAGAACGTCGATAAAAAGAACGCCCAAATCTGACTTCGTATGAGGAAGTTATGATTTTTCGAAGTTTCGGATTAACAATGTACAACCCGAAATTCGAATAATAGACCGAGCGGTTTTAGCCGATACGACCTAAACGAGAATCGAAGATCTCGTTAAGTGTAGCGTAACGAGAAAAAGATGGTCGAAAATGGATGTCGGATGAAGAAGTTATGAGGATTTAACGGACCAATCCTGTCCCGGCCTGTTAATAATATAAAATTTAAAATCGAATCAAAATTAGTCGACGGAGTCTAAACGAAAGTTGTAGAGTACGCTCCCACCTTCGCGTGGATATAAAGAACGTCGAAAAAGGAGCTCGTACGCGAAAGTTACGAATTTTTAAAGTTTGCACTTGAATTCGCGAAACTGATTGCGAAGTTGTTGACGTGGCTAAATCTCAAACGTCGCTTGCTGAGCACGGTCTCGCTTCGGATGATGACATGTAGCCTCGAATTACGCCTCGCGTCTGAGATTAGTTCGCCCAGCGTACCTTCGCTTCCTATCCGACCGGTGTACGAGACAGCTGGAACCGAGGTGGCATGCTTATCCGAAGTTACGCCCCGCGTTGCCAAGGATTACGCCCAACGTAGTCCGAGGCCTCGCAGGGTTTAAAAAGGGGCGAGGGTCTCCGCATTTTTCACACCAATTCTCATTCTCTCTCTCTCTCTATTTTCTTTCTCTCTCTAAGGGTTTTAACCCTCCTCTAAGCCTAGGTGATCCCCTAGCACCCTAAGGAAGCCCCGAGGCTCCCGGAGTCCCGAGAAAAAGGGTCTTTCGGTTTCGGAAACGTTGCTCCGAGCAAAGCCCGATTTTCTTTAAAATCCGCTGTAAGTGAGCTACGCTTACGCAACTTTTAATATACCTTTCAAATAATTATTGTAATGTTATTAGGTCCTTAAAATAATTATTTGGGCTATTATTATGAGTTATATTGAGTGTTATTTAACGCTTATATAATAGTAATAATAGTCCGACTATTAATTTGTCGCGGTTATCGTTAGACTAAGCCCTAGTGGTATTGATACTAGGTTTTATCGAAGGAAAATTGTTTTAAGAGTATCGAAGCGCTGTCCGAGTGCAGAATCACCACCTTTTCAGGTGAGTGCATAGTCCATTTCTTCTAACACATAGATATGAAATATTTTAACATAAATGACATGCTATGTGTGCATATTGTCTGAATATTTGCTGTCTATGCTGGTGAAAGATTTTTATACATGTTTTAAATGATGTAAACTGTATAAAGTATTTTATATCTACAAAATATGTTGGGTAAAACATGGGTAGATGAATGATGAGGGGTAAAAGCTGAAATAAAGGAACATTAGTAGTATGGACCTAGTGCCCTATAGGTAAACATTGGCAGCAATGGTCCTAGTACCCTATAGATGAGCACTGGCAGCTGCGCCACAACCCATAGATGTTTTAGATCTACGGTAAACGTCCTAGCAGCTGCGCTCTAAGGACAGTATCGGCAGCTGCGCCTAATAGGGAGCCTTATGACCATGACAGTAGTGTTTAAAGGTCATTACCGGCAGAAGCGCCTCATATCAAATGTCCCAATTCTGGCAGCTGCGCCTAAGTGATAATATTAGCAGCTGCGCTTGACCAATGTGTCATTGGCAACAATGTACTTCATGTTGTTTCCTTAGGATGATCCTTAGGAATGAATGAATTAGAAATAGCTGATTCTTAGGGTAGATCCTTAAGAATAAAGAAGATAATGGGGATGTGTAATTGGGTTGATTGTTTGATTGTTTAAACATAATAATTATATTATTTTGGGTTGAAAACTCTATGTACTCACCAGGTTTCCCAACCTGACCCACTCAGTTTATTTATATCACAGGTGTCGATATGAAGTGACATTAAACTAAGAGATTAAAGAAATGTAGATCACTAGTGTAAATAAATGTAAGTTCCGTTTATGCTTATGTTCCTGTATTGACAATGACATCCCAAACATTTTAAAATGAATAAAATACGTTTCTTCGAAAATGTTTTGATAACGTATTTATCGTATTTTTCTAGGAACAAATTTCGCAACATTTTTATGAAAAGAAGTACTCTGATTTTTAATAAAGCATAAACAAAAAAAATCGGTCTTTTCTGGCCGTGAAAATGGGGATGTCACAGTTGGTATCAGAGCATTAGTTTAAGCGAACTAGGAATATGGATTTATTTCTAGACTTAAACTTAGAATGCTAAGCAATGATTGTGAGGTGTGAGCACTGGATTATTTTAGGGATGGTGCCTAAAATGCTTTTATGTGCTAAATGCTTGTGCCTGATATGCTGTTATTTGTTCGGATCTATGGTCTATTGTCGACCGGATTTGGAAACCTTATGTGTTTAGGATTCTAAGCGTTTAACTACGATATTAGAACTAGCATATAAACGTTTCGGAGTGATAAGGATGATTTAAACATCAATCCTAAATAAAGATCTAGATTCACCTTATTTGGTGTATAGATCAATATGGAAAGGACTCGTAGCGGAAACGTGAATGCAAATGGGAACCGAGATCAGCCCCCAGTGATTGAGCAAATACCGGTTGTGGTGGCCGCTGCTGAGCCAATAACGATGGCTGGAGTGCAAGCGATGATCCAGGCGATGTTGGATCGTCAAATGGAGGAAACCAGACGTTTGCTCCAGCAAAATCGAGAGGAAGCGATTATTCAGATCGAACAGCCCGAGTTGAACAAAGGGTAGACTGAGGAGGAGAACTACAGTGGAATAGTTGGTCAAGTCAACCCACCAATAGTTCGACAAAACAACCAAGATGACGGAGTCGAGAGGAATGGATGCAAGTACAAGGATTTTCTGACTTGCAAGCCATCGAATTTCACTGGAAAGGAAGATCCGATCGGGGTCATGGATTGGATCTCGGAGATGGAGTTAGCTTTCATGACGTGTGGTTGCAGAGGCAAACTACAAACCACGTTTTCGGTACGCCAATTCAGAGGAAGCGCGGTTCGTTGGTGGAACAATCTGGGGAAGACTCTAAACCCCAATGAGCCCCTACAACTGATGTGGGCAGAGTTTTTGGTGCAGTTCAAACGTAAGTACTGCTCAGCCCAAAATCTGCTCAAGCTAGAAAACCAATTCCTTACCTTGAAGAAAGGAAGCATGTATGTCGATGAATACACCAACAACTTCACAGAGAAGATGGAGTTCGCCTTATGTCTTGTTCCGGATGAGCTGACGAAAATCGTCAAGTACGCAAAAGGACTTTCATGGGAATATGCAGTGCCAATACGTCAGACACCTACTTTGGAGGCAGCTATCTGGGTTTCCAAGTCGGTTGAGGAAATGATCAAGGGAAGAGCCGCCAACAAGACCGAGGTTGGCAAAAAGAGGAAGTTTGAGGGGTCTGCAAAGCCTGATAAGAGAAGCAAGTCCAGTACAAGGAAATTTAGAGGAGGAGGGAGTGAAGAAAGATGGTGCGAGAAGTGCAAAAAGAAACACTTTGGAAAATGCGGTGAGGAGGTGACTTGTTTCAAGTGTGGGAAGCATGGGCATTATGCCAACGAGTGTAAATTCAACAAAAGGGTGTGTTACGAATGTAACGAGGAAGGGCACTTCAAGCAAGACTGCCCAAAGCGAGAGGGGGCTACAAATCCAAATGTGCCGCCAAAGCCAAAGGTGAGAGCATTTCAAATGATCCTTGATGAAGCAGATAACAATGCAAGGATTCAGGAGTGAAGGCTTGACATCCAAAGATCGAGTTATGAAGTAGTCGTATAGATAGTACCTCATGATGTAGCCTGTTAGAGGCATAGTCTAGGGTGAACTTGAACACCTATGTAAACATTTCAAGGAATAATAAAAAAACCTTCGTTTTGATATTTGATGTGTTAAGCTGTTATGTGATTTTCTTGTATGGCGACTTGGAAAACTGCGGGACAATACTTGGGACGAGTATGAGTAGGTGTGAATGGTAATAGAGGCCTATACTACCGGAAGCACAGGACTCACACTTGGATCAGGGAAAGTCACAAGGTTACCAAGAAGCTAGTAATTGATTTCGTTTTATTCAAGTATGTCGTTACCATTGTTTCGGTAATGACTAAGAAAATTGTTGTTATCCCGACCCTGGTAGTCATATCACATTGAGTCCGACTACGATGAGTAGGTTACGTGGTTTAGAGAACCAAGTTTGATGTAGCGTCCGACTTAAACCAAACAATTGAAATCAAAGCGATCGATAGAAGTATCGCGCTCGTTGTTAAAGAAGTTGGTAGCTAGAAATGCTACATGTTAAAGTGTGATTATATCACATTAGAACATGAAGGAAGGCATAGTCTGTTTTAGAATTTAACTCTAAGAGACTTGAGTCTAAACGTGCAACACATGATGATAGATCATAATTTGGAATCTAACCTGAAGATAAGAAAGCAGGTGCACAATAAAGTACTGTTTACAGTCAATAAGTCTAAGAGATAGACTTGAAGGAATATAGAAGTTATAATTATTAACTATGATGAAGAGATGACGTATGGAGTCATTATACGAGCCCTGTTTCATTGATGATTCCGGGACGTAATCATCCTAAGGGGGAGATAATTGTAACGCATGCAGATCCGGGCTAGTCAATTTAGAGGCAATAAGTGTCGAAAATGACTTTTCGTCAAAATATTATTTAGAATAAATAATCTTAACCAAGTTTTAGAATATGTCACAAGGTTTCTGTACATATAAAGAACGCCGAAATCTGAGTTATAACGAAGAAGTTATGACCCGTCGAAGTTTCGCGACGGAACCAGCACGACACCGGGAAACGTAAATAGTGAATTTACGATAGAGAGATATTTAGCCTTAGCAATCTAAACGAAAGTCGTAGAATATGTTAAACTAAGAACGTCAATAAAAAGAACGCCCAAATCTGACTTCGTATGAGGAAGTTACGATTCTTCGAAGTTTCGGATTAGCAGTGTACAACCCGAAATTCGAATAATAGACCGAGCGGTTTTAGCCGACACGACCTAAAAGAGAATCGAAGATCTCGTTAAGAATAGCGTAACGAGAAAAAGATGGGCGAAAACGGATGTCGGATGAAGAAGTTATGAGGATTTAACGGACCAATCCTGTCCCGGCCTGTTAATAATATAAAATTTAAAATCGAATCAAAATTAGCCGACAGAGTCTAAACAAAAGTTGTAGAGTACGTTCCCACCTTCGAGTGGATATAAAGAACGTCGAAAACGGAGCTCGTAAGCGAAAGTTACGAATTTTTAAAGTTTGCACTTGAATTTGCGAAGCTGATTGCGAAGTTGCTGACGTGGCCAAATCTCAGCCGTCGCTTGCTGAGCACGGTCTCGCTTCGAATGATGACATGTAGCCTCGAATTACGCCCGCGTCCGAGATTAGTATGCCCAACGTACCTTCTCTTCCTATTCGACCGGTGTGCGAGACAACTGGAATCGAGGTGGCATGCTTATCCGAAGTTACGCCCCGCGTAGCCAAGGATTACGCCCAACGTAGTCCGAGGCCTCACAGGGTATAAAAAGGGGCGAGGGTCTCCATATTTTTCACACCAATTCTCATTCTCTCTCTAGTTTCTTTCTCTCTCTAAGGGTTTTAACCCTCCCCTAAGCCTAGGTGATCCCCTACCACCCTAAGGAAGCCCCGAGGCTCTCGGAGTCCCGAGAAAAAGGATCTTTCGGTTTCGGAAACACTGCTCCGAGCAAAGCCCGATTTTCTTTAAAATCCGCTATAAGTGAGCTACGCTTATGCAACTTTTAATATAACTTTCAAATAATTATTGTAATGTTATTAGGTCCTTAAAATAATTATTTGGGCTATTATTATTAGTTATATTGAGTGTTATTTAACACTTATATAATAGTAATAATTGTCAGGCTATTAATTTGTTGCGGTTATCGTTAGACTAAACCTTAGTGGTATTGATACTAGGTTTTATCGAAGGAAAATTGTTTTAAGAGTATCGAAGCGCTGTCCAAGTGCAGAATCACCACCTTTTCAGGTGAGTGCATAGTCCATTTCTTCTAACACATAGATATGAAGTATTTTAGCATAAATGACATGCTATGTGTGCATATTGTCTGAATACTTGCTGTCTATGCTGGTGAAATTTTTTTATACATGTTTTAAATGATGTAAACTGTATAAAGTATTTTATATCTACAAAATATGTTGGGTAAAACATGGGTAGATGAATGATGAGGGGTAAAAGCTGAAATAAAGGAACATTAGTAGTATGGACCTAGTGCCCTATAGGTAAACATTGGCAACAATGGACCTAGTACCCTATAGATGAGCACTGGCAGCTGCGCCACAACCCGTAGATGTTTTAGATCTATGGTAAACGTCCTAGCAGCTGCGCTCTAAGGACAGTATCGGCAGCTGTGCCTAATAGGGAGCCTTATGACCATGACAGTAGCGTTTAAAGGTCATTACCGGCAGAAGCGCCTCATATCAAATGTCCCAATTTTGGCAGCTGCGCCTAAGTGATAATATTAGCAGCTGTGCTTGACCAATGTGTCATTGGCAACAATGGACTTCATGTTGTTTCGTTAGGATGATCCTTAGGAATGAATGAATTAGAAATAGCTGATTCTTAGGGTAGATCCTTAAGAATAAAGAAGATAATGGGGATGGGTAATTGGGTTGACTGTTTGATTGTTTAAACATAATAATTATATTATTGTGGGTTGAAAACCCTATGTACTCACCAGGTTTCCCAACCTGACCCGCTCATTTTATTTATATCACAGGTGTCGATATGAAGTGACATTAAACTGAGAGATTAAAGAGATGTAGATCACAAGTGTAAATAAATGTAAGTTCCGTTTATGCTTATGTTCCTGTATTGACAATGACATCCCAAACGTTTTAAAATGAATAAAATACATTTCTTCGTAAATGTTTTGATAACTATTTATCGTATTTTTCTGGGAACAAATTCCGCAACATTTTTATGAAAAGAAGTACTCTGATTTTTAATAAAGCATAAACAAAAAAAATTGGTTTTTTCTGGCCGTGAAAATGGGGATGTCACAGTGATGAAGAAGATTGTGAGACCATTGTGTTTCGTTACTACAACTCTAAAAGCTCCATTGACTGCAAATGTGTGTGATCTTCTAATATCATTTAATATCCCTTCGAATTCTTATCATATTGTTTTATGTGAATTTGAAGAAACTTGTTGTTACTTGAATACCATGCTTATTTCAACGAGTAATGAAATAGAAACATCTAAGGCATCCGTTTATGAAGCTTGTAATAGAATGGAAGAAAAGAAAAGTAAATTTCAGAGTTTAGAGCATTATATCATGAATCTTATGTGCGATAAGGATACACTTAGAATGGATAATAAACTATTAGTTAAGGAATGTAACGTCTACTATAACACAACTAAAAGACTGTATGCCAAATCAACAGGTCTTTATCACTCTGCTGACATTTGTGTTAAACAACATAGAAAGTTACTTCCTTTTATTGTTTTTAAGAGAGAGTTGGTTGATGAGACTACTTTCGATTATCAGAGTAAAGAGCTGACTATGCCACTGTTCCAAATGATTCATATACTTACAGTGTATTTAACATAAATGATTTTTTAAATGTTGATGATCTTGTTAATATTGTGAATGAGACATTGACTAAAAATGAACAAATCAAAATTTTGAACAAAACCGAGAAATCAACACAAAGTACTCAACAAAGTTTTGCTGATATCGAAGATAATTCGAAGAATATTAGTGAAATAGAAGAGGAGGAATGTGTTGATTGCTCGTAATTGTCTGTCATTAACTTCACTTCGTTGGGTAAAGACAAAGATAATGTTGATTCTAATCCGAAATTAAACAATGAATCATCTTCAACAACCAAATATTTTGAGACCCGAAAGGAGGAAGTTGTTGTTGAGGATATTACTAGTAACGAAGTGATAGTGACAATGATTCAGATGAGAAGCAAATTCCTCGAGTTGTGGAAACTCAAGTGTATGATGATATAGAGGAATTTTTAAAGATTTTAAAAGAAAATGGAAAACATTGTTTGGAAACAGATTCTGTTCTTTATCCATCATGTATCAAAGGTATTATAAATCAAGTCTTTGTGACGAACGGAAATGCTGAAACTTTTGACCCAAAAATAAAAAAATTATTGAAAAAGGATAATCAAAAAGTGACTCAAGAATGTTTGTATTCAAATTAGAATATGGAGTAAAACAGGTTAAAAAAAGATCTTATGCTTTCAATGGAAAAAGAGTAAAATATCATTTTCCAAAGAAAAAGAAATGAAATTTAACAAAGTTTAGGTCATGAAAACAAGAAAATAAAAAGCTGAAAGTAAAATTGATGAAAACAATGAGAAAATCTTTCCTAATGATTGTAATAGTCAAAAGGCAAATGTTCATGATTTCAAAAAGGAAGAAAAACCAGTTGCACAAAAAGTTCATTTCAAAAATAAAAATGAGAAAAATTCAAAATCAATATGAAAAGGGTGAGAAAATTGATTTGAGAATCGAAATTTCTAGAAAGAAACCTCAAAACAAGGCTTATTGGAAGCCACAAAAGGAAAAACAGAAAGAAAAGTACTTGAGATATAAGTATAAACAAAATTCTGAAAAGAAGTTTTCATAAATATCAAAAATTCATACTTCAAAACATTTCTCTCAATATAATTCAAGTAATGGTCAAAGTAATGTTGAAAAGAAAAGAGGTTTTTCTTCAAAATCAAAAGTTGCTCAAAAGGTAAATGAGAAAATGAATATGAAAAGTTCAAATCAAACTCAATAAAAAGAACAAGAAAGTTTTCATTAAACTTATGTCATCCTTCTCTAACTTTCGTTACTTTAACTTTTTCAAAGCTTACTTGTTCTTGACTACACCGCTCATCCAAGTATTTTGCACAACTCTTTACACTTATGTCAAGTTGTACATTTGTGTGAAAATGAAACCACCCATGAACCATATGCAAAATAGGCCCTTAAATACTTCTCAATGACTTTTCAATTGTAATTCACGGGAAACCAAACAAGTAGTTCGTAATCTCTCTTAATGTCAAATGAAGCGTATCTTTTCCCAAGATCTATCTGCTTTAATATCAAAGATTCTTTGATATCACAATGCCAATTTTTTTTATTTTGATTTTATCTTTTTATATGGTACACTTATGCACTAAAATCATTGATGTTTTGAGTATTACCAACTCGAAACTTAGATTTTGCAAATTCTGGCAAATGATTTCGCTTCCATAAGTGAATGAGCCCAGCTTCCACAACGAAGGATGGTTCTATAGTTGTATCAAAAGTCATGGCAGTTTATTTTTGATTGGGAAATAGGAAATATTAGTTGGATGGGATGGTTCAAGGTTTTCACGAGGCTCAAGGAAAAAAGTGATCATCACTTTTATACATGGCAGTTTTCTATGGTGACGGTTAAGTAACCAATATTCTACGTGGCGTTATATAACTGGGAAACGGTTTGAATTCAAAATTCACGCCAATTATTTAAGGAAACTGCTCATTCCAATTCCACTTTTATGCTCTCGGAGTTCTCTCAAGAACCTTAACTGTTCATCACAAAGTCTCTTACATAAATTCTCTCTCAATCTACTCAAATGGATGTTGAGAAAAACATCGTTGATCAATTCAGTACCAATGAAGAAGAGATTTCACAACCAATGATGAAGATTCAACTCTGAAATACGAATGATAGTATTGGTTTTGAACAACTCTGTTCTTAATCATGCATTATCATCTTCATTTGCAATTCCAATGCGATGCTTGTCTTTAGATGCTTCTACTGTCGTTTACGACAAAACCACCAAAGTTGTTACGTTTCAATTGATTTCCAATAAGTTTAAGAAACTTACTAAGAAGAAATTTTCCCAACTTTTGAAGTTACCTTATACAGGTATGTTTTATGATGTTACAACTGAATAAGTCATCCATATGTTCAACGAGATGTGTCATCAACCCACTTTATTAGTTATCAATCACTTCAAGAATTCAAGTTTGTCATGTATTTGGAGTTTTTTCTTTAGTTTTATTCTACGATGCTTAATAGGACTAAGTTCAGGGTTGGATAAGGCAAAACATGAAGTATACTATATTATGGTTGGGTTATATTATGGATTGAATGTTGAATATGCATCCTTGTTATTGGAAGAATTTGGGAATTTGATTTCTTTTTCCAAACTAGCAACTGCGGTTTCGAGTTCTAGATTTTGGGGACTGATTTTGAGGGAAGTATATACTCAATAAGATGTTCATTTTCCCACTAATGTCAATACTATTGAGTTTTCATCAAAGATGGTTCCTAAGGATGTGGTGGATAATGCTATAATTTTCCTAATGGTTGCTCTAATTTCTGATTCGATGCTCAAGTTAGTCAATCCTACACATCAATTGGTAATTCAATATCAAGATTCAATGGATTCCAGTCAAACTAGTATTCTTCCCCCAAAGGTTACATCTAAAGGTGCTGAAGGTTCATCAAAAGCATCTAAGGGTCATAATATGTTGAAACAAGAAAGTGACCCTCTTCAGCTAAGATGGACTAGAAGACCCCGATGCTTTGTGAAGGCGAGGAGAGTCACCCGAAGTCTGTTTTGTCATCTTATGGAACCGAAGACGAGTTGAAGACCCAGAGTCGTCTGCAACATGAAGACTATTACAAGTTACCTTTTACTGACTTTGCTTGTAATCTTAGTGTTATCCAGTGAATTCTTCAGGGTCACTGAAGTCAGCTACTTTGTAATAGTTTACTCTTTTCGTGTAACTTCAGGGACTCTATAAAATAGAGCTTCCCACTTCAAGTTTACTTACCAATTTAGAGCTTATCAAATATAAGATCTTTCATCTCTATTATATCTAAAGTTATCTAATTAATACTTCAATCGAGTCCATCTTCACTTATGTTGTTCACGATATACTAACCTGTGTTTGCATGCAAACTATGTTATGATTCAACTAAGTGTCTACTTGTTTAATGCTTATTGTTATAAACTTGCTGCTATTTACATTCCTTATATTTCCGCAATTATTATTGTTGAGCTAACAAAGATCCATTGAGATTAACTTATTATTCTGCAATATATTATCTCGTTACTAGTTCTTTTGAAGTTTTTCTCTCAACAATTGGTATCAAAGCCGTACATTGAAGATCTAAGCGGTTATTTCAATAGAACGACTCCCGATCGGTTATCTTATCTTGATGATTTTTCTTTCTTATGATAAGTTTTTTTCTGATTTTTGAGTGTTGATTCAAGCTATCTTGAAATAAAAATGTTGCTGTTGTTCGTTCATATTTTTCTGCAGAAAATTCGGGTTTAGAAAGTTTTTATGTTGCTGTTGGAGAAGAAGAAGGAGAAGATATTTTTGTCTAAAATAGTTGAAGATTTTGAAGAATTTTCTCCAGGAATTTTTTATGTTCTAGAAATAGACACAATGTCTTGGGTTTTATTGAACAAGATGGAGAAGTTTTTTTTTAAAAGATGTTATCAACATATTTTTTGTTCATCAGAAGAGTTATGATGTTCTTGCTCTTTGTTCTTCATTTGATGCTGTTGAATCTTTATTAGAAGAACTTGGATGTAATAAACTTGTTTGAAAAGTCATATGTCCTTGTTACTCTTTTTGGTAAGAGTACTCCATTTTTTATTTTCCATCCTGAACTAAACCATGTGACTTTACACCTTTTACCAAACTTTATCCCTTACACACTCAACCTTTTTCCTTTGACCGATGCCTTGTCCCCTCAACTTTTACCTTTATCTATCCTACTTTCTGCCACCTTTTACACTTACCAACACTCCATTTTGTCCCCATATGATTTAGGAAAGATGCCTTTGATAAACCTGAAGATATAGCCTCCTTGATATCAAAAAAATCATGAAAAACAGTTTTTTTTCATCGTCAACATGCTCCTCCTCGGTACCCAGAACCGAAGACCAAAAATTGACAAAATTGCCTGCAGGTCTCCAAAAACTAAGAACCAACTAGTGATCAACACAAAGAACAAGCCAAAATGATAAGAGCAAGAAGGAGTAGAAGCAAGATTGATCCAAATTGCACATGTTTATAACAGTTGTAAACATCAGGTACAATGGACTTGAAACACACACAGTTGACTGTAAACTGCTTCTCACATCTGGCATCTACTGACACTATTTATAGGGAACAGAGACTACAAACACGTTTATAGCCGTAAACATGCTTACAGCCGTCAACCCATTTACAGCCGTAAACATCACCAGACCGCAAACACCACCCAGCTGTAAACCCATAAAAATACATGAACAAATACTAACACAACCTATACAAATGAATTCCTAGCTCAAACTAAATAAACATGACCTAACAGTCTCCCCATTGGTTTGAGGCTAGCATGAACTCAATATTTCTCAATAATCTGCACGTCAGATCTTTCCATTGCCCCCAACCACATCTTCTTGCTAATAATCTCAACAATCATACCTGTAAACTCTTTAGTAGCACACTAAAAAATCTCATTCTTGACCACGATTTGATGTTGAGCCAAAGTATGAATGTCACGTTCACCACACTGTAGTAGATCCTTTGCCTCAACAATACGAAAGACACTAGTTGGGAATTTGATTACAGTAGTGGTTGTGGCCTCATCAAAAACCCAATATTCCATATCGTGAAGAGATCCATCACATAAATGCTGAATAATGGGAATTTCTTTCATTTGCTTTGTAGGAGGCCACATCACAGTTTTCATGGCTTTATTGGTTTTTAGGTCAAGAACAACTTTGGCTTTCTTCACAAAAGATTCAGTTGTCTTCATTCCATCAAACTTCCTCTTCACTTGATTCTCTAAAAAGAGTTTGAAGTCACTCCCTCGAGGATCATTTGATGGATTATGGAAGGGAGCATTAGTAAGTTCAGTAAGATCTACTTTTGTCCAAGAACCAAAGTCATTCCTGTGCCGATAGTATTCCGTGTTTCTGCTCTTTATTTTTACCACCCAAATATTTAATTTGTCATGAAATCCTCATATCAGTATTCCTGACCGGTCGCCATATTTAGTTCCAAACCGCTTCTTTTCGAGCTCAGTCATGGTCAATTGAGGCTGGTCTCCACGAACATTCTTGTCAGAATTCTTCATGAAGAGCCATTTCCCCTTCCTTTGAGTAGAGACTCTCTTCTAGGCTAGCTTCAGAGTAACTCTAGGATTAGCTTAAGCAGGTTCGACTTCAAAGCGATCAACAATACGAGTGGTTCTGACAGGTGAAGGATCATTAAATGGATCTTGTTGAGATGCTTGGGCAGGGGCACTGAGAGGAGTCTCGACCACACTAGTCTCTCTGCTGGATGTTTTGAATTTGTTGCCAAATTCACTAATCAGCTTGTTCTCCCGATCAAAATATCCAACAGAGAGGGCGCCAAGATTGAGCTGTAGAGCTGAAATTTGTTGAGATTTTTCAAGATCAGAAACTCTAACATCTAGAGTCCCTATCAAAAAATCTTTCTCAATAATCTTATGGTTTAAAATTCCAATCTCAACTTGGAGCTCAGAAATTAATGGATCAACTCCCCTGGAACTCCCTACCTTAATAGATACTCCTTTTCCTCGGGGTACAGGGACAAAATCCTGTTGAGCTAAGAACCTAGAAAGCCTCTCCGAGGAAACATCTTGCACAGGTTTTGGAGTTGATGAGCCACCAGGTGCTGAAGAGCTCCCGACTTTAAAAAATGAGTGAACAGTGTTGGGCTCCTCATGCACTGTTTAGCTGTCAGGATGGGTAGGCTCGGTGGGAGTATCGGCTGCAACAAACTTTTGAATATCTTGAGCTTGTTCCCTGATAAGCACTCCCAGCCTTGGATCGGCTCTTCTACTTTTAAGTGGAGGCTGGAATGCTGGTGTCTCATGAAGATCACTCTCAGATGGCATAATGGCTGGAGTAGCATCTGCTCGGGGAGGAATCGTCACACAAGAATCCAGATTAGCAATAACATCGGCCATCAGATCAGTTGTTGGAGGTGGCACTTTAAGAACATTAACATCTCCCCCTGTCTCCATTGAAGGATTTACAACATCATTGATGTCATCAAAAATGAATTGAGGTCATCATTGCTTAGCTCAAAATCAATACTCTGCTCGAAATCAAAGTTTAAATCATCATTATCAAATCATGATAAATCACCTCCTTGAATCATTTCAACTTCATCATCATCCTCATCATCATCACAATCTAAGACATTTTCCCTTTGACCCATGTCATCATCACTTTCATCATCATCATCATCATTGTCATCCACGTTAGTCACTGGCACATGTTCTTCTGCAATAATTACGACAAGAAGAACAACATCTTCTTCATGATCAGAAATAGTGACATCATCATCTTCATCATTTGAGGTACTTTCTGATTCAGAGGCTTCACTAATCTCAGCAAACTGACCAAACTTCTCCAATGGGTGCTTTCCTTGAAACACATATTTTGCACCTTTGCGGTTTTGCTTCATTAGAGCAAATGTGTTTGCACCTAAAGACTTAAAATCCAAGGGTTCGCCTTTCCTTTCTAAATCCGGATATTGACAGTCAAAGATCATCTGAAGAAATCTTGGATACATCAAAAAATTGTCCTTCCTTTTCCCTTGTAAATTGTTCTTCATTTCATTCAAGACATATCTTGAAAAATTAAATTCAAGATCCATGATTAAAGCAACGATGGCGCCAGTGTTTAGTAGGGAAATTGCATCAGCACTTGTTTTCTTGCTAGAGATGCAAATCACAATGGCGTGAGCAAGAAAACGGCAATATAGAGGCAAAAATTTCTTTAATGTAGGAGGGAACACTCCTTCATAGCCCATTCTATCAAGAATCTCTTTGTTCTTATCCACATGAGTTTTTGTTGGAAAACTTGGTTGGTCCTTGAATTGAAGCACTTTGCGAATAATCAGTTTAGACAACACAATCTTTCTTCCTTGGATAACGGATTCCACTACGCTTTCTCCATTTTCTCCTTCATTAATTGAAGCCTTGTCCCAAAACTGCCTTACTAACTCCTGATAAATGATAGGATTTGATTGAAAAGCATGAGCTAGTCTGCAATTTATAGGTCCATGAATCATGGACCTAAACTCTTGATGTCCTACTGGAGGATCAGACAAGTATGCAACAATGTTGTGGCTTTCGGAAAAAATGAAGCTAGCCGTTTGATCTACACATCAAAACGAGCCAAGTGAGAAAATCAAGAATTTAAGCAATTAAAAATAAAATTTCTCAATTACAAGTTGATTTGGCCTTAAATTAATTTTTTTATTCAAATGAGAAATCGATATATAGCTGTAAACGGGTTTATGACTGTAAATGGGTCTACAGCTGTAAACAGGTCTATGGCGGTAAACGCTCCCAGTTCGATGAAGAACACATTTTGGCTTCTATAACTTGCAAAATATGATCGTATCAAGTTAGATTTAATAGTGTGGGCTTCAGAATCGATATACCTTGAGGAATCGAGGTTCAATTTCAGAGATAAAGACAAATAGATGATGAATCAAAGTCAAAACTAGAGAGAAAAGAGGGAAGAGAAGTTTGCAGCTGTAAACGATATGGTGAGAAAAGTGGGGTTTTCAACCGTAAATCCTCCCCTAAATACCTTGGACCAATTCCGGCCCAAAACCTATGGGCTGCAAACAAAAAGCTTTAAATCCAAACCCAATACATCCAATTTTAATTAAAATAGAAAACATTTTGAAGACATAAAAAATAAAAAATAAAAATAAAAAATAAATCTAAAAATTAAATTCAAACAAATATTTTCTTAAAATTAAAAAATAAAAATAAAATAAAATAAAATAACTCTAAAAGCTTTTAACCATTTCAAACTTTATAATTTTGGGATCAAAGTTTTGAGACAACCTTAACCTGTTTTTCAGTACCTTCACCTTCAAGAATAGATCTGGTCAATCGCCGACATTGTGATCCATTTAAACACGAAAGATTTTGACAATATTTGACAAATTATAAGCGACAAGACTTTTGACCCTATATACCTAAATAATATTCCTAAAGGGACCATTTGGATGATGACGACCAAGGATATTGTTGTCTACCTAAATTTAGTAGCGAGATCTACAGACAACCTATTAAATGTTCAATTTTAGATGTACTAGAATGTGTTTCCCACTTCCTGATATACCCCTGTAATCAAGAACTTCCAAACTACTAAATGTTCAATTTTAGATGTACTAGAATGTGTTTCCCACTTCCTGATATACCCCTGTAATCAAGAACTTCCAAACTACTCCTTACTTTAGATGAACAGACAATTATTAAGGAAGAAGATAGATTTAGAAATGCATACGTGTTATTCCTAGGTCGGATCTCTTCCAATCACGCAGAGGGAAAACATATGACTAACTGAATTAGAGGGATTGAGAAATAGAATGTTGCATATGATGTGTTCCAGGTCGGATAAAATCTTATCACGCAAAGGAGACAACATATGACTAACAGACAGAAAGAATTGCATATAGAATGAGATGCATAGAGATAGAGTTGCATATGTTGCAGTCTAGGTCGGATCTCTTCCAACAACGGAGGGGAGGCAACATATGACTGACAGAAAGAAAGCAAGACAATAATCTTCTACAAAACTACTTTATCGGAATTCCCCAGTCGCCCTATCAGTATCGGAATTAAGGAGATGAGACCATAGATCGAGGAAAAGTTAATCCACAATTCTAGATACATATTACTTTAGTGTATCCTGCAAGTTCCCATGTATATCTCACTGCTCAATCTACCCGTGCATCGTATTGTCAGACCAAACATAACTAACTAGGTCCATAAAGTCAAGTCCGTTCAATTGCCGATCTATGTCTAGTCCTTTTGTATATTTCGTGCCTACCAACGCATTGAACACAAAGCCTAGACAATTAAGATTCAGTACTTTACTCAAGTTAAAATTGCCCGTTATCACTTGCTTGATATCACTTCCCAAATAAGCACCTGCAAACGAACCATCATGAAACAACATTTTTTTAGGTTTTTGTTTTATAATTTTTTTATTATTTATTCCCCCCCCCCCCCTTAAATTTGTGCATAGGAAAGAAAAGAAATAAAATGCACAAATTTAAACTAATAAAGTCTATCCAAAAAAATTAGTCTTCAAAACGAATCATTTTAAGAAAGCTCACAAGCACATCGAATCGAGCATTGTTGAAAGGTTTGGTAAACAAATCCGCTAGATTGTTATCAGTGTGGATTTGTTCAAAACGAATGAGTGAGCGCTCATAACAATCTCGAATAAAATGAACCTTGATGTCGATGTGCTTAGTTTTGGAGTGTTGGACTGGATTTTTAGCAATTTGGATGGTGTGACAACCCGATATTTCGGGTCAATGTAATGTAAAACCGATCAAATTTAGGTCAAAATGTAACCTTCCTAAAATCTTATTCGGATTAAATAAAGTAATAGGAATCATATCAAGGTTTGCGTACCTAAAAAGAACGTCCAAATCTGACTCTGGATGAGGAAGTTATGAAATTTTGAAGAAATTCCTTAATCACGTCATTTTAATAAATAAATAATAAAAATAATTTCGGAATTAGCCAACGGAATCTAAACGAAAGTCGTAGATCATGGTCTCACCTTCGCGAGGATATAAAGAACGTCAAAAACGGAGTTCGTATGAGGGAGATATGAATTTTTGAAGTTTATTTATAATAAAAATAAATTTAATTATAAATTCCCGGTAATATCCGAAGGGGAGTCATCGGATTGGACCGAAGTACGCCCCGCGTACCTTCGTACGCCCCGCGTACTGAGATCGAGGGTCTCGGATCGTCCACGTCGCACTATCCGAAGAGTTCTAACCCGTCCGACCCGTCCGAAGCTCCGACCCGTCCGACCCGCTGTCCCGTCCGACCCGCCGTCCCATCCGACCCGCGTACCCAGCAACCCGTCCCATCCGAACCGAGGCAGTCGAGGCTTCGGTCATGCATGACGTACGCGTACGCGCTGCGTACGAGCGTACGCCCCGCGTTCGGAGGCGGTTCAGCCTTCCTATAAATAGGATGCGAGGCTTTCCGAAAATGTTGCTCATTTCTCTCCTCTCTCTCACAACTTTGTCTCGTTTTCCGTGCCCGTTATAACCCGAAGCTCTGGTCTTTTTGCTCAAGTCCCGAGGGTCGATTTTACTCCCGAGATTCCCGAGAATCCCGAGAAAAATCCGTTTTCCGAGACGAAACTCTGCCCGGTTTTCCATCTCGCTTTCTTCAATCAATCATGTGAGTTACATACCCCTTAATCAACCTGTTAAATATTCTAAATGCTTTTATATGTTTTCAAAAGGGGGGAATACAAGTTAAATACTTATAGTTATTGTTTCAATCACATGTGATTGTACTAATCACATGTGATTAATAACTAGGGAAATCAGTGGTTTTATCACTATTCAAACTATCTATCAAACTGTTTTACTTCTAAATGTTTTCCAAACCCATTTACTTTTCGAATTTACACTACAACTGTGATTTAAGCAAATGTTCCTTATACTTAAACTGTTTTAATCAAATCTACACCTTCAAATGGTTTTATAGATTGACACCAAGTCAATCTTTCTTTAAAAATAATACTTATGTTTCAAATGCCTTATAAATACTTATTTATGCTTTTATATTACAAATTGCGTGCCCATATATGTATAGACGTATAAATAATGTTTAAAGGACTTAGGAAGGCTATCCTCCTTGTTTCCTTTTCCTCGATTTGGATGTGGTCTGATAGGATTTTGGGTGACCATCCGAAGGTCGTTTCCATATTAATTATATATCAAATATACATATATAGACATGAAAGTACTTCCATAATCATATGTACTGAACGCACTGTTAACAAGTTACCATCGGGGTAACACAGAATCATACTATTACAACTGCTAGATCAATGAGTCAGTTCATTCATGAGTCTATACTAGGAAGAGAATATATACAACTATACTACGAGAATATATACAACTATACTACGAGAACATATACAACTATACTAGAACAAGAAACATTTCATCACACATGCAAGAATACGAAACAAATGTGATCCACTGTATCGGAGCATGCCTTAAATGTCATGGCCCGAGTTGTAGCCAGAATTCTCTTGGAGGGAGAGCGTTGAGTTTGCGTATAGATCTATACTGGATTGACTATCCTACACCTTGCTGCTAGCTACAGCCGGACCTGCAGGTCTGCGGGTGCCAAACGTCATTCCGTTATTACGACCATTCTTTATGTCGTTGTTATCAGTCGATAGTATGGTGCAATTATCACATTATACCTTAATATAAATCCGGTTTAAGGTAGTAGTAATCAGTACAACAGTAGTTCTTATTATACAAAACTACAGTACTACAATGAATTACCCATTACATATTTTGGTGATAATCTCACTTAAGCATTAATGTACAAACTATATTTTATCAAATGATAGTTATACTTGGGTAATCACACACTTTTACAACAGACGAGTTTACAAAACAGTTAAGCCTTGGTAGAAGGTTACTATTATAGAAAATATAGGATTTTCTGAGAGATTCAAACTTTTGCAAATACTTTTAAACATTTATTTACATTTTTACAAACTTACACATTGGGACAAGTTCAAACGTTTTTGACAATGAACATTGACACTAAAATATTTATGAACTCACCAGCTTAATGCTGATAAACTCTTTCAAAATAACTTGTATTCTCAGGTCATCAGTAGACAGGTACCGATGCCAGCTTTTGAGATGATGGAGCGTACTCAAGACTCATCATTTTGTTATTTTGATTTACGTTATATTTTTGGTGTCTAAAATTTTACAGAACACACATGTATTAAATTTATATATTTAATGCAATGGATGATGTTGTTTGCCTATTTACATTTACTGTGTTGTGATTACCTTACATGACGTCCTCCGCCCCAGAACGTTTCCGCCGTTCTTGGTTTTGGGGTGTGACAGATTGGTATCAGAGCATTGTTTATAGTGAATTGAGTATATCAACCCATAAAAGATATACTAAACTATAAACCCATTGGGGATTAAACTCTGACCAAGAGTCTATACTTAAAATAATAAAATATTTAACTAAGTATACTAGTCTGCATTCATACTAAAATAAGTGTCACAATGACAAGAACAAAAGTGTTACGATTGTTAAATATCACAAGTGAGCTCGGGGATGTATGGTCAGTCCTGGGAATGGCATAGCCTGATCAACTATGCTGATCCTAGGAGTGATTAGCACATGCCTTAGAATGGTTGTGATAGGTTAGCAAGTCTAAAAACTTACCAACGATACCACAAGAAGATCAATAGAACTTAAACTTAAAATACTATAGGAGTATTTTGCGCTACTAGTTACACGTATACTATATTCTTATACCTCTATTCTCGCGTAGATCTTGATGGCTAGATATCCATCATGGCGACCCGTACTTTCCCAACGAAGGCAATGCCGGGTGGATCGATGAAGAGCCCGAAGTTAATCATCCAATCCCTTTGAATGATCACCTCGCAGAAGGCTTTTCAGATGGGTCCGACTCCGAGCCTGAAGTCAACGACCTACCGATTGTAGGTCAAGCCCCGAACAACAACCCTCGACCAACGTTTCCAGGTCCCGCACCCATATGGGCAAGCAACCTGAACCGCTGGAGTAATGATCAGGGACAACCCTTACCATACTTTGGAGACCGAACTTTTTACAACGTCAGTGATGGTGGCTCTACTGACCGAGCTCTGCCTGTCATTATCCGCAGAATAGCTCGTATTGTCGAGCAAGGTGGAGCAGCCGTCGACCGGGTCATAGAGATTGATGCCGACTCAGGTGTCAACACAGTCAGCATCCGCCGTCTTGAAGAAGACATGGAACGGACCCGGAGGACAAATAAAACCCTGCTGTAGCAGTTGGCTGCCTCACGAGCTGAAATATTGGAACTTCGAGCTCGTCAGGGGACTCAGTATCGACCCATTCAAGAGGTGCTTCGTCAAGTATCCGACCGCAGTACTCGCCCGGGATTTTCCCATCGCCGTTGGTTGATGTCTAGTACAGCTCCGTCTTTTAATTAAAGTATAGCCTTTAACATCTGTGCTCCAAGTAGCGCTTGTGTGTAAAATGTTTCTAACTTCCGTACTCAAATTTGAAATCTAAGGACTGTCAAACTTTTCTGTATGGTATGATGTATGACCTACTGTTAGGTCGATTTTCCCTGAACTTATTACATCAGTAATACCAGTAAATTTTTGAGATCTATCTATCTGGGGAAAAATCTATACACTTGTGCTTTCCCGCTAATAATGCTTGTTGTGGTTTCAAGCACCCTTTCAACTGTTGGACTATGTTTAGTTAGTCCATGTGTCACTCTCGCGTTGCTTACAAATTGATTCTTACCATCTTTCTTATCTTTTTAAACTTTCAGCTGAAGGATGCCTCCTCGCAAGTCTCCCAGGAATAGGAATAATCCTGCACCTCCACCACCTCCTCCGCCTCCGGTCATCGATACTGTAGCCCTGAATGCTGTTGTAGCTGCAGCAGTGGCAACTGCCATGGCTCAGTATCACTCTTCTGATGCCAGCAGAGGTGGAACCCCTGTGGAATCTATTCCGATCGAAATCCCTGTGCGCTCAAGGGAGTGCTCTTACAAGGATTTTACAAACTGCAAGCCGAAGCCTTTCTATGGCACCGGCGGAGTCATTGCTCTCTCGCAGTGGTTCGAGAAGACTGAATCAGTCTTCGAAATCTGTTCATGCCCTGCTGCGTGCAAGGTGAAATATGCCGCCTGTACCTTTGAGGGTAAAGCCCTAACGTGGTGGAACGGCCACGTCAAAGCCCTAACTCTCGTCGTAGCCAACGACATGGGCTGGGAAACAATGAAAGACCTCATGACTGAGGAATACTGCCCGAGGGGCGAGATCCAGAAACTGGAGCAGGAACTCTGGAACCTGTCGATGAAGGGCACCAATGTGGTCGCTTATACAGCCCGATTCAGCGAGCTGGTGGCCCTCTGCCCCAATATGGTTCCCACCGAGGGGAAGAAGATCGAGAGGTACATATGGGGACTAGTGCCTCCGTATCAGGGGAATGTGCTAGCGTCAAACCCCGCTACCTTCGACAGTGCCAAACGATTGGCACAACGACTCATTGACCATGGAGTCAAAACCTCTGCAACCACAACCACCCTAGCCATCCCGGAACCCTCCAAACCCGCCGATACTAAGCGGAAATTCTGGGATGAAAGGAAGAAGCAGCAGGCTGCCAAAAAGCAGCAACTGGTGGCAATTCATGCCGCAGTGACCCCTACTGCTACTACTGCCCCGGTTAGTCGGTATGCTGGAAGTTCGCCCAAGTGCACCAAATGCAACTACCACCACAACGGCCCCTGCCGTGAATTGCAGTGCTCTAACTGCAACAGGAAAGGACACACCGTCCGATTCTGTAAGTTCCCGACACAACCTATCAACCAAGTCCCTGGCTCTGGCGCGAGCCCAACCTGCTATGGATGTGGCGAAGCAGGCCACTTTAAGAGGGACTGCCCCAAAGCGAGGAATGCTGGAGGAGCAGGGAGGGTACTGGCTATAGGCCACGGGGAAGCAGTTGCTGACCCGACAGTAGTAACCGGTACGTTCCTCCTCGATAACTCCTATGCATGCATTCTATTCGATAGTGGAGCGGAGCGAAGCTTCGTAAACCATAAATTCGCTCGCATGCTTAATCAACCACCGCACGCACTCAAAGAACTATTTACAGTAGAAATGGCTAATGGAAAAACTGAAAACACGAGTAGCATATACTTAGGTTGTACCCTAACCCTAGACAACCATTCATTTCCAATCGACCTCATGCCAGTCTCAATAAAAAGTTTCGACGTCATCATTGGCATGGACTGGTTAAGCCTCCATCGTGCCGACATCATGTGCTTCGAGAAAGCAGTCCGTCTAAACCTCCCGTCTAACGAAACTCTTATAGTCTATGGCGACAAACCCGGTGCAAGTCTTCGCATCATATCAAGTATTCAAGCACAGAAATACCTGCGTAAGGAATACCACGCATTCCTTGCTCACGTCGTCGACACGAACCTAGAAACGAAAGAACTAAAGAACCTCCCAGTAGTGAGCGACTTCCCCGACATTTTCCCAGAAGAACTACCCGGATTACCTCCGCAACGACAAGTCGAGTTCAGAATCGACTTAGTCCCAGGAGCTACCCCAGTAGCCAAGTCGCCCTACCGTTTAGCACCAGCCGAGATGCAAGAACTCTCTGGTCAACTTAACGAACTGCTCAGCAAGGGCTTTATAAGGCCAAGTTTCTCACCTTGGGGAGCACCGGTCTTGTTTGTTAAGAAGAAGGACGGATCCTTCCGTATGTGTATTGACTACAGAGAACTCAACAAACTGACGGTCAAGAATCGTTATCCTCTACCACGCATAGATGATCTATTCGACCAACTGCAAGGGGCGAACTATTTTTCTAAGATTGATCTGAGATCCGGATATCACCAGTTACGAGTGCTAGAGGAGGATGTGCCGAAGACCGCCTTCCGAACTCGTTACGGACATTACGAGTTCGTGGTGATGCCATTCGGATTGACCAATGCGCCCGCAGTCTTCATGGATCTGATGAATAGAGTATGCCGACCCTACTTGGATCAGTTCGTCATCGTTTTCATTGACGACATCCTAATCTACTCCCGAAGTAAGAAAGAACATGGCGATCATCTGCGACAAGTTCTAGGGACATTACGAAAAGAGAAACTTTATGCGAAGTTATCGAAATGTGAATTTTGGATCCGAAGAGTCGAATTCTTAGGACACGTGGTAAGCGAAGAGGGAATCCACGTGGACCCATCCAAAATTAAGGCCATTGAGGACTGGTCAGCACCGAAGACTCCTACAGAAGTTCGTCAATTTCTAGGTCTCGCTGGCTACTACCGCAGGTTCATTCAGAACTTCTCACGAATAGCAAAGCCTCTTACAACCCTAACCCAGAAAGGTGTGGCCTTTGACTGGGAAGAGAAACAAGAAAGAGCGTTCCAAACGCTCAAACGAGCCTTGTGCACCGCACCAATACTATCCCTTCCCGAAGGAATAGAAGACTTCGTAGTTTATTGCGATGCATCAAACCAAGGACTCGGATGTGTTCTGATGCAGCGAGGAAAGGTCATCGCCTACGCCTCAAGACAATTGAAGACACACGAGGTTAACTACACGACCCACGATCTTGAGCTAGGAGCAGTAGTGTTTGCTCTGAAGATCTGGAGACATTACTTGTTTGGAACGAAGAGCACTATCTTTACCGACCACAAGAGTTTACAACACATTTTCGATCAGAAGGAGCTCAACATGAGACAACGACGATGGGTCGAGCTACTCAGTGATTACGAATGCGATATTCGTTATCATCCGGGTAAAGCCAACGTAGTAGCAGACGCCCTAAGTCGGAAGGAATATTCTGGTCGCAAAGTCAAGTCATTATCGATAACCATCCATTCACACCTGACTAAGCAAATTCAGGCGGCTCAACTTGAGGCCATGAAATCTGAAAATGTGTCAAGTGAATCCCTTAGAGGAATGGACAAGAATTTAGAAGCCAAGGGTGACGGAGCTTTATATTTCATGAACCGGATCTGGACACCGAAGCATGGTGGCTTCCGAGACTTGGTCATGACCGAGGCGCACAACACTCGGTATTCCGTCCACCCAGGTTCAGATAAGATGTATCTGGATCTTAAGAAGCTATACTGGTGGCCTAATATGAAAGCAGAGATTGCTACCTTCGTAAGTAAATGCCTTACTTGCGCAAAGGTTAAGGTCGAGTACCAGAAGCCCTCTGGTTTATTGCAGCAACCAGAGATCCCGGAATGGAAGTGGGAGCGGATCACTATGGATTTCATAACCAAGTTGCCCAAGACAACGGGTGGACTTGACACCATATGGGTCATCGTTGATAGATTGACCAAGTCTGCACACTTCCTGCCTATCAAAGAAACCGACAAGATGGAGAAGCTTACGAGAACATACATTAGGGAAATCGTACGGCTACATGGTGTACCTATGTCCATTATCTCCGATAGAGATAGTAGGTTCACCTCAAGATTTTGGCAATCACTACAACATTCCCTAGGAACGAGGCTGGACATGAGCACAGCCTACCATCCTCAGACCGACGGACAGAGTGAGAGGACCATCCAAACTCTAGAAGATATGTTGCGAGCCTGCGTGATTGACTTTGGGAAGGCATGGGATACTCATTTACCCCTTGTCGAGTTTTCCTATAATAACAGTTATCACACGAGCATCAAGGCTGCTCCATTTGAAGCTCTCTACGGCCGTAAGTGCAGATCCCCTCTGTGCTGGGCTGAGGTGGGTGATACCCAATTAGCCAGGGGGCAAACTTCCGACAGTACTCTCACCGGTCCGGAGATCATTCGGGAAACAACAGAGAAAATCGTTCAGATCCGTGAACGATTGAAAGCCTCTAGAGACCGACAGAAGAGCTACGCTGATAAACGAAGGAAACCTTTGGAATTTCAGGTGGGAGACCGAGTCCTCCTCAAAGTCTCACCCTGGAAGGGCTTGATACGCTTCGGCAAGCGTGGAAAGCTTAATCCGAGGTACATAGGGCCTTTCGAGATTCTTGCAAGAGTCGGCCCCGTAGCTTACAAACTCGAGCTACCAGACGCACTTCGTAACGTACATTCTATATTCCACGTATCTAACTTGAAAAAGTGTCTATCCGACGAGACTCTTGTAATCCCACTCGACGAGATCGAAATCAACGAGAGCCTCAACTTCGTGGAAGAACCTATAGAGATCATGGACCGTGAGGTCAAGCAGACAAAGCAAAGCCGTATCCCTATCGTGAAGGTTCGCTGGAATGCCAAGCGAGGACCGGAATTCACTTGGGAACGTGAGGATCAGATGAAACTGAAATACCCTCACCTTTTTGCTTAGTTATTCGTAATTTCTAACTTGCTTAAAATTCAAATTTCGGGACGAAATTCCTTCTAACGGGGGGATGATGTGACAACCCGATATTTCGGGTCAATGTAATGTAAAACCGATCAAATTTAGGTCAAAATGTAACCTTCCTAAAATCTTATTCGGATTAAATAAAGTAATAGGAATCATATCAAGGTTTGCGTACCTAAAAAGAACGTCCAAATCTGACTCCGGATGAGGAAGTTATGAAATTTTGAAGAAATTCCTTAATCACGTCATTTTAATAAATAAATAATAAAAATAATTTCGGAATTAGCCAACGGAATCTAAACGAAAGTCGTAGATCATGGTCTCACCTTCGCGAGGATATAAAGAACGTCAAAAACGGAGTTCGTATGAGGGAGATATGAATTTTTGAAGTTTATTTATAATAAAAATAAATTTAATTATAAATTCCCGGTAATATCCGAAGGGGAGTCATCGGATTGGACCGAAGTACGCCCCGCGTACTGAGATCGAGGGTCTCGGATCGTCCACGTCGCACTATCCGAAGAGTTCTAACCCGTCCGACCCGTCCGAAGCTCCGACCCGTCCGACCCGCTGTCCCGTCCGACCCGCCGTCCCATCCGACCCGCGTACCCAGCAACCCGTCCCATCCGAACCGAGGCAGTCGAGGCTTCGGTCATGCATGACGTACGCGTACGCGCTGCGTACGAGCGTATGCCCGGCGTTCGGAGGCGGTTCAGCCTTCCTATAAATAGGATGCGAGGCTTTCCGAAAATGTTGCTCATTTCTCTCCTCTCTCTCACAACTTTGTCTCGTTTTCCGTGCCCGTTATAACCCGAAGCTCTGGTCTTTTTGCTCAAGTCCCGAGGGTCGATTTTACTCCCGAGATTCCCGAGAATCCCGAGAAAAATCCGTTTTCCGAGACGAAACTCTGCCCGGTTTTCCATCTCGCTTTCTTCAATCAATCATGTGAGTTACATACCCCTTAATCAACCTGTTAAATATTCTAAATGCTTTTATATGTTTTCAAAAGGGGGGAATACAAGTTAAATACTTATAGTTATTGTTTCAATCACATGTGATTGTACTAATCACATGTGATTAATAACTAGGGAAATCAGTGGTTTTATCACTATTCAAACTATCTATCAAACTGTTTTACTTCTAAATGTTTTCCAAACCCATTTACTTTTCGAATTTACACTACAACTGTGATTTAAGCAAATGTTCCTTATACTTAAACTGTTTTAATCAAATCTACACCTTCAAATGGTTTTATAGATTGACACCAAGTCAATCTTTCTTTAAAAATAATACTTATGTTTCAAATGCCTTATAAATACTTATTTATGCTTTTATATTACAAATTGCGTGCCCATATATGTATAGACGTATAAATAATGTTTAAAGGACTTAGGAAGGCTATCCTCCTTGTTTCCTTTTCCTCGATTTGGATGTGGTCTGATAGGATTTTGGGTGACCATCCGAAGGTCGTTTCCATATTAATTATATATCAAATATACATATATAGACATGAAAGTACTTCCATAATCATATGTACTGAACGCACTGTTAACAAGTTACCATCGGGGTAACACAGAATCATACTATTACAACTGCTAGATCAATGAGTCAGTTCATTCATGAGTCTATACTAGGAAGAGAATATATACAACTATACTACGAGAATATATACAACTATACTACGAGAACATATACAACTATACTAGAACAAGAAACATTTCATCACACATGCAAGAATACGAAACAAATGTGATCCACTGTATCGGAGCATGCCTTAAATGTCATGGCCCGAGTTGTAGCCAGAATTCTCTTGGAGGGAGAGCGTTGAGTTTGCGTATAGATCTATACTGGATTGACTATCCTACACCTTGCTGCTAGCTACAGCCGGACCTGCAGGTCTGCGGGTGCCAAACGTCATTCCGTTATTACGACCATTCTTTATGTCGTTGTTATCAGTCGATAGTATGGTGCAATTATCACATTATACCTTAATATAAATCCGGTTTAAGGTAGTAGTAATCAGTACAACAGTAGTTCTTATTATACAAAACTACAGTACTACAATGAATTACCCATTACATATTTTGGTGATAATCTCACTTAAGCATTAATGTACAAACTATATTTTATCAAATGATAGTTATACTTGGGTAATCACACACTTTTACAACAGACGAGTTTACAAAACAGTTAAGCCTTGGTAGAAGGTTACTATTATAGAAAATATAGGATTTTCTGAGAGATTCAAACTTTTGCAAATACTTTTAAACATTTATTTACATTTTTACAAACTTACACATTGGGACAAGTTCAAACGTTTTTGACAATGAACATTGACACTAAAATATTTATGAACTCACCAGCTTAATGCTGATAAACTCTTTCAAAATAACTTGTATTCTCAGGTCATCAGTAGACAGGTACCGATGCCAGCTTTTGAGATGATGGAGCGTACTCAAGACTCATCATTTTGTTATTTTGATTTACGTTATATTTTTGGTGTCTAAAATTTTACAGAACACACATGTATTAAATTTATATATTTAATGCAATGGATGATGTTGTTTGCCTATTTACATTTACTGTGTTGTGATTACCTTACATGACGTCCTCCGCCCCAGAACGTTTCCGCCGTTCTTGGTTTTGGGGTGTGACAGATGGCAGCATCATTGTCACAAAATATTGGATTTTCAAGATGTCACACCCTAAAACTAGAACGGCGGACACATTCAGGGGTGGAGGACATCATGTACAGTATCACAACACAAAATAATAGTAAACAAGAAAACAAGATCATCCATTTCATTAATAATGTATTTTAATACAAGTGTTCTGTATAGTTTATAAGGCACCAAAAATATGAATCAAAATAATAGATGACTCTTGAATATGCTCTATCTTCTCAAAAGCTGGCATCGGTACCTGTCTACTGATGACCTAAGAATACAAATTATTTTAAAAGAGTTTATCAGCTTTAAAGCTGGTGAGTTCATAAGCATTTTAGTGTCATTGTTTGTATGAAAATGTTTGTAAGTGTTTGAATGTATAAGTTTGTAGATGTTTGTAAATGTTTGAATGTATAAGTTTGTAGATTTTTGTAAATGTTTGTAAATGTATGAATCTCCTAGAAAATCCTATATTTTCTACTAAAGTAGCCTTCTACCAAGGCCCGATTGTTTTGTATGTTCGTTTCTTGTAAAAGTGTGTAATTTTCCCAAGTATGACTATCATTAACCAAATATAGTTTATACATTACCTTTTATGTGAGAAGATCACAATGTGAATGCAGTGGGAAAATAATATAGTACTGTAGTGTTGTATTATAGTAACTACTGCTATACTAACTACCTTAAACCGGTTATTTATTAAGGTATAATGTGATTTGATTGTACCATACTATCAACTAAAAATATGACGATGAAAGACGTCGGAAGAAATGACATTTGGCACCCGTAGAACTGCAGGTCCTACTGTAGCTAGCAGCAAGGTGTAGGATAGTCAATCAAGTATAGATCTATACGCAAATTCACGCTCTCCCTCCAGGAGACTCTGGATACAAATTGAGCCATGGCAGTGATGACATGCCTCGAAACAATGGTTCACATGTATGTTATAGTATACTTGTATATGTATTGTATGTACTAGAGTGTTGTATGTTCTCTCGTATAGTGTAGTGTATGTAATGTTTCTCGTTATAGTATTCTCTAACTATTTCTCATCATAGTATGTTTCGTATAGTTTCTCATAATGGTATGTATTGACTCATGAATGAACTGACTCTTTGTATGCTTCATTGTACTAGAAGTAATGAGTAGTATCTTCCTAAACTATACCTATTATAGTTTACTAGTAGAATTGTTTGTATGACTGAATGTATTGAACTGAGATAAAAGCCTTTATATCTATCCATATATACATAATATAAAACTAAGGGTCAAATGACACTCAGACAAACAACAGGGTACTCTAAGTCCACAACCAAACAAGGAACATAAAATAAAGTGAGTTATCAGTCCTAAGTCCTTCAAACCTTACTTATATAACTATATATGCATCAAATCTAGTTTTGGCAATATATAAGTTTTGAATGCTGTAAAAGAAAAGGTTTAGCATAAAGTAACAAGTTTGATAAAGAGTTTAGTACGTAAAAGAGTTTGATAAACATTTTGAAGTATTTGAAATCCATAAGTTTGATAACAGTTTGAAAGTAATAGAAAATCTATCTGTTTGTTCTCGTTATTAATCACGTGTGATTGATATATTAACTAGAATGTTTCAACTTGTATTCCCCACATAAAAGCGTTTAAAACCATTTAAAAGGTTGATTAAGGGGTATGAACTCACCTATAGTGAGTAACTCGGATGAAAAGATCGATATAGGATTGTTAGGTGTCAATTGGAGACTTGAGCACAACTGAATCCTATTAACCATATAATGACATATATATATATATATATATATATATATATATATATATATATACAATTAGTGCTTATAACAATTATTTATTGAATTTGAACCACCTTAGGGACTAGTAAACACTTATATTTAAGTGTTACAACCATATATGATTGTATATAAGGGGTGTATGGCTTTACAAGGGAGTGTACGGTCAAAATACACCATATTTGTGTGTGTGCGTCCAGGGTGTGTGTGCGGCCGCACACTCCCCATGAAGTGTGCCAAAACGTAGTTTAAGGCCTTAGGACTCATATATGAATGTTTCTTGCTTCATGCTGTAGCCTTATATGGAGTTCCTTGTCATTTTTGGACCTAAAAAGGGTGTGTGTGGCCACCATGAAGATGTGCGGCCGCATACCCTTTATGAAGATGATAAAATCGTGTTTTTCAACTATATCATCAAGTGTTCTTAGCATATAACAAGATACAACAAGTGTATACACGTTATAGAGGCTTGAAAAGGGTGATTAAAGTCCAACACTTAGTGGGTGTTCTTGGTGTTCTTGGTGATTTTGAAGATTTAACACCAGAAAGGTGTTTTCATGGATCAACCCAAAAATGAGGTCGTCCACATATATTTGTACAAGAATCACGTCTGCACCCACATGCTTGATGAATAAGGTCTGATTGATCGTTCCCCGTATATACCCATATGCAAGCAAGTGCTCTGTAAGAGTTGCATACCAAGCTCTGGGAGCCTGATGTAACCTATATAGAGCCTTGTTCAACTTGTAAACATGATTCAGAAACTTGGAATTGACAAACCCAATAGGTTGATCAACATAACTTTCCTCCTTCACAGCTCCGTTCAAGAAGGCGGTCTTGACATCCATCCGATAAATAGTAATGTTCATGTATGAAGCATATGCAAGGACTACACGAATGGCTTCCAAACGTACAACTGGAGCATATACTTCTGTGTAATCCAGACCCTCTATCTGTCTGAATCCATGAACGACCAATCGAGCCTTATTGCGCACAATCACCCCGACATCGTCTTGCTTATTTCTAAAAACCCAGAGCGTGTCTAAAGACTTCTTCCCCTTCAGTAACTCAACCAGCTTCCAAACACCCAATTTTTCAAATTGATTTAACTCTTCATGCATCGCATCAACCCACTTGGTTCATTTAACGCCATTGCCACACTCTTAGGATCAATCTGAGAGATAAAGCAAGAATAGAGACATGTATTGACATCTCCACTCTGACTTCTCGTTTTAACGCCTTCTCCCAGTGGGCCGATGACATTTTCAATCGGATGATCACATTGAATTCTTGATGGGATTTCATGGCTGATATCATTGACTGAGACTGGAAGTGTGTTGATATTTAAGAATCTATATTTAGCTGAATCACTCGCCTCAGACGATCTAGGATCATGAGAGGTACTCGCCAAGTATTCATTTGAAATCGGTTCAGGAAAGAGAAGCTCCATGAACGATTGAGTAGCAGTGGAAGTATCCCTTGACATGACTTCTTTTTCAGCAGGAGTAAGGGGAGTGGCTTCTGCATTAGAACATATTCTTTGACTTAGAGAACTTGAGGAAGTACTTGGAGTAGCTTCATCCGCTCTAGGAGACACGAGAGTCACCAGGGGTGGTCTGTACACATAATCTCCCTCTTCATCTTCAACAACTATACTTGAACGTGAGCAGGAATCTGAAACATTCTCAGAATACACATTAAAAGATTTAAACAATGATGCATAATCAAATAACCAGTCAGATCCAACTATCGCTTCTATCTCATTCTCCTCTAGCCAACACACGTCATAAGATTCCCCAATTTTCATGGTGGCTTTGTTGTATACTCGGTAAGCGATGCATGCGGCGTATCCCACAAAATAGTAGTCATCAGCCTTTGAGTTGAACTTGGGGTTGGATTCGAGGCGATGAAGGGTGCAAGGACATCCAAATATTCTGAAATGAGAAACCGATGGCTTGTGATTGTATAATATCTCGCACGAGGTCTTCTTCTGATCTTTGTTGATCAGGACTCGATTCTGAACGTAACAAGCAGTGTTGATCGGCTCGGCCCAGAAGAAGACCGGAAATTTGGAATCACAAAGCATCGTCCTTGCAGCTTCCATCAGAGTATGATTTCTACGTTCTGCAACACCATTTTGTTGTGGTGTCTAAACAAAATTGTATTGATGCAATATTCCCTTTTCTGCAAAGAAGTAATCCAGAACTGCATTCTTGAACTCTGTGCCATTATCAGTTCGAAGCGCCTTTACCTTTTCATTCATCTGATTCTCAATCATCACAATGAACTTCTTGATCAAGTCAGAAATCCCACTCTTGTTGGATATAAATAAAACCCATGTGAAACGAGAGTAATCATTAATCACAAAAAGATAATAAGAATTCTTGTTGATGCTGAGAACGTTGACTGGACTAAACAAATCCATATGCAACAATTGAAGAACCTTGATGATTGAATTGACCGTCTTTGGTAAATGTGGCTTGAGATGATGCTTGCCCTGAGCACACATCACACACTTTTCAAAGGCTATGAAGTCCTTGACTGGAAGACCATGCATAATCTCATTTTTAGCAAGGCGATTGAGGTTCTTGGCATTAGCATGGCCGAGACGACGATGCCAAAGCATTGCATTGTGTTCAAAGACTTTTGAGAAAAGACAAGTGACTTGCTCGGGAATATTATGATTCATGTCAATAACATAGGTATTCCCTTCTCTTTCAGATCTAACCAAAATCCATTCTTCAGTTATGATGATTTCGAGCTTCAAAATGAGACACTCTTTATTCGTAAAATGAGTCGAATAGCCTTTATCACAGATCTGAGATACACTCAACAGACTGTGTTTCAGCTCAACAGCATAGTTAACATTCTCAAAGCTAAGCACACCATTTGTCACTGTACCCTTCTGAGTGATCTCTCCTCTTTCTCCTCCTGCAAAGGAAACAAACCCCCTAATAAAATTATGAATGTCTTGCAATTGGGAGATGTCTCCTGTCATGTGTCTGGAACAACCATTATCAACATACCAAGGTCTGACGATATTCTTCCGTAGCTGTTCCTACACGATGTGTAACTTTAATCTTTATTGATTAGAGGTATTAGTCTAAGTGCAATGACTACATAAGCTCTCTTAGATGGATTTCAGGTACACGTTGAAAAACTTATTATATCATATAAACTACCAAATTATCTTTCATATCTCATGACTTTTCACTAGGACTTGGGAAGCCACAAATATACTATAACATATGTTGGCTCAATTAAACATTTAAGCTCGCATTGGATCATCCCAAACGATACCAACAACTTAAGTTTTTAATTATTACTAGATTTAATTTTTTAGATTATTATTTCAAAAAAAACAATTCTAGCAATTTTAATTTTCTTGTTTCGACCCCCACCCCACACTTATTTCATACAATGCCTTCATTGTATGCATAAAACTAATAAAAATAATACAAAGGGAGAAAAAGGAACAGACTGCCCTGTGGTAGTAGTAGTAGCGAGATCGAATTCTTAATATGTAAGGAAAACTCGAATATCTCGAATATGTAACAAGAAATTAGACTTCATTAATACTCGTGAATGTGTCAGATAAAATGTGAATCCAAAACTTGCATCTTCAAAAAATATGGTGCATAAAATCTTCAAAGCAAAGCATCTTAATTTAGGAAAGTGTAAGCCACAATTGAGGGTTGAAAGAATAGAAGAATACGCCATATATATGATGACTCACGGCGTGAATAGTATGATTCATGATATGAGTATTGTGCATATCATTCAGAAAAACACGAATGTGCCAGCCTCACGATGTGAGATGTAAATTCTCACGACATGAGAATTGGGTGTGGCAGATCGTATTCCATTTACAAGCCTTTTATGCATAATCTTCATTTGCACTCTTTTCCAATTAAGACTCTTTTTAAGACCTTTGTAATGGAATTCTTCCTTCTCTTATATGGATATGAGCCCACACTAATAAAAAATTATGGGCTTCAATTCTATTTTCTAACACACACGACCTCTCTCGCTCTCCTCTTTTTTTTTTTTTTTTTTTTTTTTTTTTTTTTTTTTCTATCGATCCTCTAATAATTTTGCGACCAAAACAAACATTTGGTGGAAAGTAGAAAACAAACATCAAACAATTCGGTTACATGTTTAAGACATACCAAATTAAAACACACAAAATAAGACACACCAAACTAAGTAAGAAAATAAAATGACTAAAAATAAAAAGGATAAATATCAAAAATCATCTCCATCGTCTCTTGTCTCGCTCGGCCCGTCGCCATCTCCTTGTTTCGACTAAAGCTCCTCCTAGGTTGGAATGTATGGATAATAAAGAGGCATGGTGGGTAGTCTCTTGATGTGAAAATGAGAAAATAAAACATCGATGGCTTCATTATGATAACTCACACCGCCACGAAGATTATCGAAATAAGTACCAACCCAGATTTAAAATGGGTCGGTTGGTACCCCACCCTCAAATGGTTGAGCTTGTTGTTGTTGTTGGCCCCTTTCTCCTCGTGCTCTCACATTCCTTCGCCCCTTGGTGTCGGTTACTCTACGGGTTGAACAATTTGTTCCCCATCATTGTAAGAAGGAATACTCCAATGTGAACTCATATTAATAATGACAAGTAGGGGTGTAAACGAGCCGAGCCGAGCCTGAGCCTGACCAAGCTCGAGCTCGGCTTGTTTAATTTTGAGGAAGCTCGAGCTCGATTCGAGCCTTAAAATGAAGCTGGAGCTTGGCTCGTTAACAATTTAGTGGGCTCGCGAGCCTAATCGAGCCTAAACGAACCTCTATGTGTGTGTGTGTATATATATATATATATATATGTGTGTGTGTGTGTGTGTGTGTGTGTGTTTATGTATGTATGTATGTATGTATGTATGTATGTATGTATATATATATATATATATATATATATATAGGCTCGTTTAAGCTCGTTTAGGCTCGCGAGCCCATGAATCGAAGCTCGGCTCGAGCTCGTTTAATAAAAGAGCCTCGTATTTAGGCTCGAGCTCGGCTTAGGCTCGTTTAATTCGATCTCGAGTTGAGCTATTAACGATTCGATCCCGTGTAGCTCACGAGTAGCTCGGCTCACTTACACCCCTAATGACAAGCATGGATTCCAAATAACCCAAAGACAAATTGTCTCCTTCCTTGTATGTCAAGGTAGGAGTCAAACAAGGCATAAAAAACCATAAGACCTCGCCAATCGAGTGACAAAGTGGCCACCCGTTATAGGGCTCATGACTCGTGATGTTACCACTCTATTTTCCAAATAGCCAGCAAGATGGTGTGAAATATTGTAGCAAATGGTCGGATCAATAACATACCATAAAAAGAACAATCTGAGACTCGTAACCTTGTCTCCATGATTTTTATGGTTGATGGAGAAAGTTACCAGGCGATGAAGGAGTCGGTTAATAGGTGACCGGATGTGGCTCTCTTGTGAGACACCTGAATGAAATGCCCCGTTCGCAATTATGGACCAAAAGTCTAAACCATTCACCGCTGAAGGACAATCTCACACAGCCGCCCTTAAAAAGATGTCAAAAATTGGAGACCTTGTTTCATTTTACTCTTAAATGCCCATCCTCCAAGAAAATTTTGCGAGATTGTACTCCAGATAAAATTTTCCACTCATTTCATGTGAAAGAAAACCCATCCCCAGTAAATGTCTTTGTTAAATATGGGGTTAACCTTGTCAGGATTCCAATTTCTTCTAATTTGGCCCAATCAATTCGTGGAGAAACGGAAAATTTTCTGTTGTATAACAATCCCATCTTTTTTTTTGAAGTCAGTCACCACATTTTGAGGCATGTTAACTGGAAGTTGATATAATGGGTGAACGTCGAACACATTTCTATGGAATTTTTTCAATGGTTCTTCTTGATGCCATTTTCTGTAAAATAAACAATAAACAAAACCCAAGGAAGTAACACGGATAAAATACTCAGCAGAGTAATCACATAATTTCTTTTGCACCAAACTCATGTCTTGAGCTCAAAGTCCACATCGTGAGTCGTGAATAACCACGTCATTTCGGTCCATAACCAAGAATCACAAGTCCAAAATTTTGCCAAGGGTTTTGTATAATATCATTCTAATGCTCGAAAATCTAACATGCATCAACTATTTCACTGAAAATCGACCCAATTTTGGTATATTCCACCAAGAAAAAACCCTATAAAAATAGAAAAAATAACAAGGTTAGAGTGTAGAAATCTTACCGAAATTGAAGAGAAAAACCAAAATTGAGAGAACTTTGAAGAAAAAGCGAAAAATTGAAGTCAAAATGGAGTGTGGGGATCTATTGTTCTCGTTCGGTCGTAAGTGATTGAAAATTGTTGTCAAAGGGTTGAGATTACATATAAAATGCCCCCCCCCTGGGTGGTTTTTTATGGCTCACGGCGTGAGCTTTAAACTATGCTAAAAATCGGGTAAAATTAGTTTCTCACGTCGTGGGGCTTAGTCCCACGTCGTGGTGTCAATGTTTTTTTGACCAAAAACATTAAATGTCTAAAAAAAATTCAACCACTCTTAAATTTAACCCCACACTTCATTTTTTTTACTATCTATTAAGAGTAATATGACTATGATGACGACTTATCTTAAAATGAAAATGAAAATGAAAATGCAAAAACGAAAAAAATGAAAAAACTAAATGAAAAATAAAAAAATGCAAATGGAGCTCGGTTTTCTTCCCGATAAGCGCTTTTATTTGTGGAGTCATGAGCTGGATTCCGTGATACCCTATGTGGTATTGGTTGGAGATATGATCTCCATTTGCACCTTCTGTTCCTTCCATCTTTTCTAGTAAATTGACACCCTTCTTAAATAGGCTTTTTTTAGAATTTTCATTCTTTTTTTTGGTCTCGCCTTCCTCGTGCTTCTGCTTCAACCCTTTATTCCTCGTAGCAAGTTTAGATTCTCCTTTTTCTTTTTTGTTGTTTCCAAGCATCAACATCCACCTTGTCCAAAGTTGGCCTGCTCAAGTTTTGTGTAATCTTATTTTCACTTAATTCGTCATCACTTGAGATAATAGTTTCTTCCCTTTCTTCCATTTCTTGAGACTTTGGTGTTTTAAAGGAGAAATCCTCAAAGACCATTGGAAATGAGGCTCTTGGCTTGGTACGTTTGACTTGTTCTCTTGTATGAATTTCTTCTTCCATCAGTTTTTCTTACTCCTCAAGTTCATTATGTTATCCATATAGAACACTTCGTTTTGAGCTTTATCCTTCTTCAATCCATCTTCAACTCTAAATATCATCTCTTCATTTCCCACATGCAAGGAAAGCTTTGAATCATGAATATCCATGAAGGCTCACCCAATATTGAGTAATGGACGTCAAAGGATAATAGGGACATCTATCCTTCATGTCTAGCACCACAAATTCGATTGCAAAGATAAAATTTCCAATTTTACCAATATATCTTCAATTATGCCTCGAGGATGAGTCACTGAACGATTTTCCATACGAATTGTCATCCTTGGAGTCTTCAATTCTGGAAGGTTGAGCTTTTGGTAAAATAAATATGGCATCAAATTAATGCTAACTCCAGAATCGGCTAAGGCAAACGTATCCGTGTTATTTCCAAACTCATATGGAAGTGTAAGGTGTCTAGGATCTCCTATTTTCTTTGTTATTCCCTCCATAATAACCATGTAACTTTTCTCACTAAGAACCACCTTGGAAGTATTCTCTAATTGTTGGCGAGTGTCAAGTAAATCTTAAATAAATTTTGCATATTTGGGAACTTTGGCTAAGGATACAATAAATGGAGTATTGATTGGAATACCCTTGACTTGTTGCATAAACTTTTTATGTTCTTATTCCAAAGGATGCACTCTGGCTTGAAAAGGAAACAGTAAAGGAGGTTGATAAGTTTGAGCACAAAAAAAAAGTTTGCCCATACCGAGCCCACGCCATGAGGGTTGTATCTTCACGTTGTGAGGTCATTGTTTCAGCACCATTTTTTATTTCATTTTTTTCTGCTTTTAATGTGATTCAGACTGCTTTGTGTCTTCTTCTAATGCATCCAAGAACTCAGAAATAGTATCTTCTTAAGTTGATATGGCCATGACATGTGGTTGCTTCTTTTGATCGGGAAATTTAGGTGGTAACCATTCGTGAACTAATGTGGTCAATTTCTCAAGTTGATTCTTTTTTTATTTTTTATTTTTATGGAAGCTTGTGGGTTTCTAATTGTAACATCAGTTGCATCGTGATGTTTTTTAGAAACCACCATGAATCTATGAAGCATTGACTCTAAGTCCACCTTCTTCTCAGGTATTGGTTGTTCTTTTTGGTAAAAGCCATGACCGGTTTGTCTATATTTTTCTTCTGTTTGGTTTTTGTATTCCTCAAACAGAAACCATTCTTTCTTTGACTTTCTCCAATCTTCATAAAATTGCTCCCCACTAGAGTAGCAGACTTGAGCTTTCCTATTCCCATTTTCATCTAAATGTCAATCGTTAGTCAGATGTGGCCCATTACAAATTTCACACCCCACCCGTATTGTGTGTATGGATTTGTCCATCTTTTTCATTCTTCGATCCATGTTACTCAACGGTGGCAAAAAACCGCCATGTCTTCCGAAGCACTATTTCTAATTCCCATAGCTCCGTCTTGTCTTGGGTTGTGGTACTCCCTTGAATGTTTGGAAAATTCTTCGATTAGCTACTTAATTTCAGCAGGATTCTTCTTTGTTAATGGTCCTTAAGAATCAAGGAGTTGCCTTGTCGTTTCGTTTACCCCATCGTAGAAGATTGAGACTTTATGTTGCTCATTTAGATCATTTTGGGGACAATTCTTTAGTAACCCCTTATACCTCTCCCATGCTTCATATAAAGATTCTACCACTTGTTGCTCAAAATTAGCTATGGCTTTCTTGATTTTCGAAACCTTTGATGATGGTAAAAATTGTTGTAGAAAGTCTTTACGCATTTGCGCTCATGTGGTGATTGAACCGATTGGGAGTGCCTTTAGGCAATCTTTTGCTGCTCCTATTAAGGTAACTGAAAGCATTCACAACAACACCATTTCTCGTGGTACATTCAGAATATTGAAGCAATCGACGATGTTATTGACTTCATCGAGGTGTTTGTATGTATCTTCATGATATTTTCGGGAGAATGAAATATCCTTTAGTGCAGAAAGGATGTGTTCCTTAAGCTTGAAGGTGGAAGTAGCGGGAATTACGGGTTGCACAAGCCCTGGACCGGTGTCCTCACGTATTCTCTTCTTGTATGCCTCCATTGTCATGTCAGCACTGTCCATTATGTTGTTTTTGGGATCGCTTTCGGGTTCCCTACTTTTGGTTCTATCTATTTTGGGGTTGTAACCAACTTCCTTTTTGTTAGGAGTCTTCTCAAAGCTTTCGAATGTGCTTTCATTTTTTGTCTTGTAGCTTTATCCTCCTACATACTTGTCCTTCTTTTTATGAAAAGCTGACTCTAGATTGTCAAGTGGTGGTGTCAATGGTGTGTTTGATTTGCGAGTCATATAATACTGAAATAAAAACATAAATGAAGACGCAACAACAAACTAAAACTAAATAAAAAGACCTACTGATTGATTAGCACAACATGGTAATTAGTGCCACCTTGTGGTATAGTACATAAACTAAAACAAAAAGAAAAAATGAAATAAAATCAAAGATATCAAATCTTACGTTCTGAGCTTTAAGAGCTCATGTCGCGAGTTTAGTATTTTAGGGAATTTTAACTAGTGCTAAAAAGTAACTTTTTGCAAGTTTTACCCCACAAAAAGGACCAATTAACCTAATGCAATTAAATTAAAAACTAAAATAGCCGTTTCCCGACAACGACACCAAAAACTTGATGTGTACAAAAGTTATTAGTTATCTAGCTTTAAATTTATAACCTAACTACTTATCTACCAATGCACCTTTAGGCAGTCTACCTAATCGCAAATGGGATAGCAAGAATAGTCGGGTATCAAATTCAAGGAGTGGATTTAGTATACTAACATAACTACAAAAAGATTAATCTAAAAAGCAAACAATAGTTAAAAAGGGGTTGTTATCTGATTTTCCAAGTTCTAAGAAACTTAAGCACCTAACTAAAAACGATTGTAATCAGTATATTAAAAACACTTTCGTCTAGTTTTGAATCCACCTTTTCCTATGGTTAGTTACTATTTATGGATTAATAAAGTTGGTTACCAATTTTTATGTAATTAGCCATCTTGGTCCAATATAGTAATATTTTCACCAATTCCTGTACTACTATGTATGGTCATACACAAGCAAACACAAAATTAATTAGTAATTATAATTGAGCTATGTAAGATTTATCTAAGGCAATTAATCAAACACAATTATGATCACAATTATGTTCTCCAACACAGTTAAGTTGTAACTATTATTACTTAATCTAGATGTGGTCACTCCTAGCTCTAGCAATTTAATGGTCACCAAACTACTAGGTAAGCAAGTTCATGTAATTTAATGGTTACTAAGCTACAATAAACTTGAATTTAAGCAACAAAGTTATAAACAATAACATGCTAGGTAATGATAGTCATACACAAGCATAAATCCAACTTTATAAAATCCATAAAATAATAAACTAAACCATAGTTCTAAGGTTTCATCTAGCTAAACGAAAGTAAACTAGTTTAGCTACTCATAGCTAAAACCAAACACACAAGTTCATACAAAATTTGATATGACTAAATTAATACAAACTGAGTGTAGAGTTATAATATTCAAAGTCTTTATCTTCAATCAAGTTCTCCTTCCAAAGATGTTTTTCGCAGGGTTCTGACCTCCAAACTCGAGTATCTCAGAATATCATTCCTCCCAAAGCTTTTTAAGTCGTATGTTCAAAGGGATTTATATAGTTTCACAAAATCGTGGCTCACGTCACGAGATAGGAGTCTCACGTCGTGAGCTTGGTGTTAATTTGTATCATTCAAGGAATCTGGCTTCCGTGTACTAATTTTTTATAAACTCCTTCGTAATGTCGTGAGAATTGATTTCTCATGTTGTGACTTTGGTTTTCATCTAGATTTCTCTTCTTTTATGCTTCAATCCTCCAAAGTTCTAATGTCTGTCACTTTTGATCCTTAATCTTCAAGAGTTTCATACATTGGCTGCAAAATATAAATTAACTCAATAAGTATCACTTATCTTTGCAATTAACCAAAGTTTTACTTAAAATGTATTAAAGTATTGCCTAAAAATGTGTATAAATATGGTAATATCATTCAAAAGGAATTGTACAACATTACATGTCAAAAGAGGATGTTACCTAACATTTCACAATGTTAACAAAAACATTGTGCACCACATGTCAAAAGACGATGCTACCTCACATTTCACAGTTAACAAAAATATTGTTTGTGGATATAAAATATCACTGAGAAATGAAGCTTGTAACAAAAGACGACCATTCTTCATGGATTTCATCAATATCATCCGTGTAGTGAACTTTTCCACCCCTGACCTAAGAAAAAAATTCATATAATGTTTCAATTATAAAAAATGATCGGTACTTTAACAATTTTTAGTATGCCATATTTAACAAATAAACATAAAATGTAAATTCTGCTTTCTTATTATACCATTATACTCTCAAATAAATGAAAGTGTGTTTGTTTTTTTTGAATATAATGGCATACTTATATCTCAGTTCGAACATGAGTAATCTATTCTATCCATTACATATTGCTATTTACTATTATGGGTTATATGTTGCTATTATCCATAAAATGAACGTATAAGGAAATTGCTATCTCCGGTTCTTTGCCTATCTACTAGATTCTGACTCTAGCCACTATGTAGCCATTAAACATTTAACCTCAACAACAAAAACTAAAGATATAAGGTTTATCTACATCTAGTGAAAGCTATAAGGTTTTTAGCCTTGATTCATGACTGGAAAACCGAATCAAACGAAATTGGAATTGAAATACATGATATAAAACAATTGAAGCAAGTAAATTGATGAATTTCCTTCATGATATTCAAATACATACTTCAAAGGTGTTCTTGAGCCTTCAAAAACCCATAATTTACTTGTTTCAGTTGGTTTTATATCATGTAAATTGATGAACTCCTACGTGATCAACAAATAACTTGCTCCCTAAGTTGGTTGAGGTTGGCATTCGAATTAGGGATACAAAACCCGTAATCTATAGTTTTTATGCCTCCATGGTGTGGTAATAGCTTTTCCATGGTGTGTTAATAGCTTTGACACTGTGTGACAATGGGTTTCCTTGATGCACACGAACTCGTTGAGGGACACATGGATTTTTGGATCCACCATGCCGTGGTAATGCCTTTTCCACAGTGTGGGAACTGAGAATTGGATTTTTTTTTTCTCAAAAATGAAAGTCGTCTAAAATTTTGTCTAGTTTTCAGAACATCTTGAATCTCGTGAATCAGAGTAACAAGTCATGAGATATGATGAAAACACTGGCGAAGGATCAAGCTATCCATCAACATCTTTTTTTTTTGCATCATTTCAGCTCTATTTTTCCTTTTTTGCATCTCAGCATAAATTTTAACAGTAGTTTATCATTTTCAAGAATATTAAGTATAATATATTTAAAAATATAACATTTTAATGAACATATTAAGAAAATGGCCTAAAATATATGTATTATCTTCTATTTATTCTCAAGAAAACTAGATTGTTATTATGCTATATCAAAACTTTGGTCACCAACATCACATAAAAGTAACCCAAATTGAATTCGCCAATTATGTCTCGCCTCATTGCATATATTTGTGTCGAGATCCTTATTACTTTCGAAACTTTAAATACCCACTATCCTCATAAACGTTCCCGACTTATTTTGAATAATACATCCTCAGAAGATTTTAACCTCAAGGTATTTTTGTTAAGTTCCCAAGCATACATATGGTAAAATAACCTAGAAAAAAAGTATAACTTTATTCAACCTGAAGCATTCGGCAATTGTAACTTTGAACTTTTTCTTCATGATTATTGATCGTCATACTTTGTAAGCTTTTATTCACTCATCAACTTTTGCAGAAAAAAAAAATCTTTTGAATTTTTTTCTTTTTCACTTTTTTTTTCTTTTTTTCATAAGTCACTTTTTTCTCTCAAACTAAAAACATAAAAAAAAACATATGCTTAAAAAAGGGAACTTAACCTCAACCTTTATTGGTTAAATTCATTAGTTTGCAGTGCAATGACTTCATAAAATTTTTAGATACATTTCAGTACATGATGCAAAACATTTTATGTCCCTTAAATTACACAAGTTCACATTTTGTCTTGTTATTTTAGTGGAACTCGGAAGCCACAAATATACTATAACATATTGGCTTAACTAAACCTTTAAATTCACAAATCCCACATAACACTAGAAAACTTAGTTCAAACACAACAAAATTTTTAAATTTTCTACATTTTTCTAATTTAGACAATTTTTTAAGTCTTTATTTTTTCAATTATTTTTTTTCAAATCTAGCATGCTGTTTTCCTTTAATTCAATCCCACACCCCACACTTAAATTATAAAATGCAATCACTGTCGTGGGTTGCTTATGTTAGGGGTGCAAAGTTCTCCTTGGTTGTGGCTTACCCTCTTGTGATGTGTAATAGGTTTAGCCTTTCCTATAAATAGGAAGTGAGTGGCTCCTATTTAATGTAAGACAAATTTTTGAGAGATTAGTTTAGTGAGAGAAATTAACAATACCCACTTGTACTCTTACTATTCTAATGGAGCTTAAAATAATTTTATTTACTCTTGATGTTCTTCATGTTTGTGTGATTCACTTGATCTTTACTATTTTGCACATGTCATAATAATATAGCTCACTACAATTGGTATCAGAGAGGGTGTTCTTGAAATTCTCAAGAATTGATCCATGATGACATTTTTGACTTGGTGAATCTCAAATAGGTGTAAGTTGTTCATATTTCAGAGAGTTTTTATTCCAGAAATCAAATTTATTCCTTGATTTGATTCAAAATTAAATTTTCCCTCTTTAGAATACTTGTTAATTTCACTTTCTCTCTCTAGTACTTGGTTCATATTCACTTTCTCTCTCTAGAGAGTTCATTCATAATAACTTTCTCTCTCTAGAAATATCGAAGTTCTTGTGAACATAGTGTATTTGGTTTATGATTATTTGACCATGATGATTAAAGATGTCAAATACAAAGTCAATAAGAAAGAATTTTATGGGTTATTTTTTAAAGGCGGGTTGATTACATGGGAAACTTTGATTTCTTATAAGGCTTGAAAGACGATCATGGAAAATTGATATTTCAACCTCTTGATAAGATTGTTAGTTTGATTGATATTACCATGGATATGTTGTGTTGCTATGGTAATAAAAGGAAGGAAAAGAAAAAGAATTATTAAAAAAAGAATATGTTTCTCTTATTGAAGACCCAAATGATCTTCATGTTCTTGAGTTTGATGAAGATGTTCTTGAAGAAGTTCATCATGTTCATGATATTCTTGATGTTCAAGACAAGGGAATTCAATGTGATTTTCATGAAGATGTGAAAGTTTTTTGTTAAATTGGAGTTCAAACCGATGAATTCTTAAATTCTTGTGATTCGTTCGATGGAATGGTGTCATATAGAAAGCCTTCGATCCAAGAAGTTCAAATGTATCAAACTCCAAGAGATTTGATTCAAAGTTGCAAAGTTGAAGTTGTCAAGAATGATGTTGTTTGTGAATTCAAGACTTCAAGATAAAAAAAAGATGAAAATAAAGAAGAGAATCAAAAATAATAACAATAGGGTTTCTAAACAAAAATCTTCATATGTTGTCTTGAAGCCGAATTCTATGAAACAAATTTTGGTTCCAAAGCAACAATCATCAAATGTTGAAATGAATTCGAATTCAAACCCAAATTTGTTGAAAATTCTCAAAATCGTTATGAAGATGAAGCTAGATCTTTGAAAAATAAGAAAAATGGATTATACAACATGCATTGTGGGTGGTACAATGTGAATATTGAAGATTTTCTTGTTCCAACAAAAGAACCGAGATCTTCCATAATCGATTCGAGTATTGCAAATGGAAAAATAATTATCAAGAAGGTTTCTCTAATTATCAAATGGATTCGAAAAAATTCATGTTGAGATCGATACCTTGTTCTCGAAGATCCATTGATGAATGATCCAGGTATTCTCGAAATTCAATCATAATTTCGATTCATGCTTTCGTTTTTCATTTTTGACCGTTTTGATTCGTTGGATCAAAATTGTTTCAACCCCATTGATGATCAAATAAATTTTTTTAGATCAAGCACCAAAATCAAAATCAAATTCTCAATTTTTTAACTGTTCATCAATCCGTACATTTTTTATCCAAATCTCGATTTCTTACTATTAATTCCATCCACATATATTCAAGCCCAATCCAAAAGTTTTAGACTAGTTACTATTTATCAAGTTGAGCCCATTTCAAAATCCATTTGTCGCCTATTCCTTTATCTCGTATCATTCTTTTTGCATTAGTAAAGTATGTTGTACCTTGATGCTTTTGAGTTCGTACCCACTCATTACGCCCTGCTCCTGAGTATCAATTAATGAAAGAACAGAACGGAATTGAGAGGAATTGGAAGGAAAACAGAGAATTTTGGTTGCTCCTTAGTTTTTTTAAGAAGAGAAGAGAAGAACAGAATGGATTGTAGAGGAATTGTATCGCTCCAAACTTTCCTCCCAAATCGGGAGGAATTGGAGAGAAAGAAACGCATGGAAGATAAAAAGTTACCTTATGACGAAAATACCCTTAGCCTTGATGATAAAAGGATACGCCCCTGTCTTCTATTCTACCTTCTTCGTCATCTAGCCTTCTGCCTTCTCCAACTGGTACGCACAATTTCTTCTTATATACTGTTTTTTTTTTCTTTTTTTGTACACCTTCTTATATACAGCACAATTTCTTCTTATATACAACTTCAAACTAGTTTTTTGGGAGATATTATGTTCTTGATCGTCTTCCTTGTGTTTTATTTTTGGTTATTCTTCTGTACATAATTTCTTTGTATATAATTTCTTCTTATAAACAACAACCTGTTTTCATATTTCTAGTAAAAAGGGTAAAATTGGAAATAGACATCAGCAAATGACTATACAGCAAATTTATTTTTCCTTTCTGCTCACAGTAAGTATATATCAGCAAATGGGCAAAAATATATAGAACTAATGATAACAAACTTTTTATATATTTTCATTTCATTCATGGGATCTTTTGTGGTTTTCCCAGATATACCCTTTTTTAAGCAATTAAGAAACTATAAGTTGGTTTTTCAAAAAGTTCAGTTAACAAATAAGTCTTAAATTTGAAAATTAATTTTTTTTTGTACATGCTTAAGTACTTATTGTTTGTTGTAGATGTATAATTAGACTAAAAAATTAGTTAAAACCCATTAAATTATAGATTTTGTTTTATGAAATTTTATATTTAAGTGAGACAAATGTATGTTACCTATGCTTACAAATGTTTTATTTATTTATTTATTAAAAGTATAAAAAGACAACCGATCTTAATCTATGAAGATGTTCTTAACCTAAATACTTAGTTTAAGGTGATGTGGGTAGTTGTTTATTTATACAATAAAAGTTCCATCACAGTACTAAATAGAATCAAATTTGTTTCTTTAATAACTAAATAGAATCATACATTATAATTAACAAATGTATATAGTTCATATATAGTCCTTATAAAAAAAATAAATATTGTTGTTTATCAATGTTGTTTAAATTTAACTCAAACTATTTTATCATGTATTAGAAAAAGGGATTAGTTCATATATAGTCCTTATGGATACTCCGATACTCAACCCTGCCCATGCTTTAAGAGCCCGACAGTTGCAAATCGTTAACTTGATTTGCTTGTTGTTGACTTTTATTACACAACGTAATATGGCCAACAAAAAGCGGGTTAGGTTACCCACTAGAAAAGTTATTTTACAAATACAAGCTGTATGGGAAGAGTTGCTACACAATCTTTTAGAAGGTGGTCAATGTCGTGACCTTATTCATATGAGTGAAAACACTTTTAGGAGATTGTGTGAAATCTTACAAACTGTAGGTGGTCTACGACGTACGCAACGCATGTCCGTTGAGGAACATGTTGCTAGTTTTTTGCATATTGTAAGTAATTTGCGAACTCGGTTTATCTCGTGGATGTATCCTCGCTCTAGATCAACAAGGAGTAGGTGCTTCCATAGAGTATTACGATCGATTATAGCAATAGAAAGTCTTTATATTCAGCAACCTACAGGTGATGTTGTCCCGAGAGAAATTCAAGAAAGTAGGAGATTTTATCCTTTTTTTAAGGATTGTATAGGGGCAATAGATGGAACACATGTTCGTGTCCATGTGCCTAATAGAGATGCCCCTAGATACCGTGGTCGTAAGGGATACCCGACAATAAATGTATTAGTTGCTTGTACATTTGATTTGAAGTTTACATATGTGTTAACGGGTTGGGAGGGTACTGCATCAGACTCGAGAATAATAAAGAACACATTTACTAGAAATGATAAACTACTAATTCCATCAGGTAATTTATTAAACCAATGTAATTTCAATATCTAATATTTTTCAATAATATTGATTAAGCTCTTTATAGGTAAATACTGTTTAGTAGATGGGGGTTTGCCTCATACGAATAAACTAATGGCGCCATATAGAGGTGTTAGATATCATTTAAAAGAGTACTCCATGCGTGGTCCACAAAATTCTAAAGAGTTGTTTAATCTTCGTCATGCTTCCTTACGTAACACCATTGAGCGAGCTTTTGGTGTCCTTAAAAGAAGGTTTCCTATCATTCGAAGTACAACGGAACCATTTTACTCTTGTGAAACACAATCTGCCATATTTTTGGCATGTTGTATTCTACACAAATTTTTATTAGATGAAGACCGCGGCATAAATCTTGAAGATGAGGTGATGCAAGAGATCTTAAACGGACCACAAGAGCAAGATCGTTGTAATTCAACAGAAACAGATGAGGGTAATAGAATTGCAGAGAAACTAAGGAATTCAATTGCAAATGAAATGTGGGCAAATTATTTGACACATTCAAACAATTAAATTAATATGTAAAACTAGTTTCATTTTGATACATTTTGTTTTCAATTTCACATTGTATTGATGATTGGTTTTTGAGATTAATTATGTTATTTACCCTTCATATTTTTGATTAGTATTATGCTTCATATTGTGGTCTAACAATGTACCATTCTTTAATTTTTATTCCTATGTGCAAAGTCATCATGATCAAACAGGAAGCTGGTGGTAGTGAAAAGGAACAAGTTAAATGGTCAGAAATAATGGATTATGCGTACATCCAAGCGATGATTAAACAACAAGAGACAGACAATAGGGTGAATGGTAGTTTCACACCAACTGCATATGCTCAAATGGTTGAGGAGTTGAACATAAAGCATCAAATGGATACCAAAAGTCATTTGAAGAATCACTACAAAACCTTAAAAAAACATTTTTCGCAATGGTACGATCTGTTTAGGGGAATTTCAATGAGCGGGTTCTCTTGGAATTCGTCTAGTCAACTAATAAAAGAGGAGGAAGAAGTATGGGATAATTTAATAAAAGTAATTGTTCCTTTTATGTCTATGTTATTTTTTAAAAATATTTTATGTTATCGTTTGCAATATTAATTATTTTTGTGTTGTTAAACAGTCAAACCTGAGGCTGCGTCGTTAAGGACAAAAAAGATTGCATACTTCGATGAGATGTTGGTATTATTTGCAAGAGATAGGGCATCTGGTGCACATGCTGAGACAGCGAAAGAAAGAAATGCCCGATTAAATAAAAATGAAAATATTCAAGTTGAAACAATTAAAGAAGTTGATGACATGTTAGCTAACAATGAAATTCATTTGGAGAACGAATATGTTGATCTTGATGATAACATTCAGGATGTTATTCCACCTCCTTTTTCACAAGAACAGTCTTCATGTGCAAAGAAGTGTAAGAGTAAAAAGAGGAAATTTGAAGACGACGAAGAAGAAGAAGATATTAACTCAAAGATAATGAAATCGGTTGATAATGTGGCTGGTGCTATCAGGGAGGGTAATATAATTTTTGATAGAGCTTATCCTCGGGAATATACACAGGGGAAGAAATTTATAGAGAATTGGAGTTGGTGGGTTTGGAACCCCATGAATTACCGAGGGCTCTAAATTTTTTGGCAACAAATCAAGCAAAAGCTCCCGACATTCTTCAGTTGTCCCCCCCTTCAGATACGGATGGGTGTCCTCAAAGATATGATGGGTGCACGTGATTGAATAACCTTGGGTGATTGTTACTGGATTGATCTAATGCGTTTATGATTTTGGTTTTTTTTTATTTTTTTTTGAGTTGTTTGTGGTTTTCGTTTTGCATCTTGAAAACAATTGAATAACATGCGGTTTTCCTTTTTACAATTTACTTTATATTAAAATAAAATTGTTTTGTTAATGTTTTAAGTAGAGGGGAGGAAGGGAGAGTTGGTTTTTTTTGGGGGTGGGGGGTAGGGGGTACGGTAGAATGAATGTGGGGATGTAAAGACTTAATATTTACTCAAAAACATAAAAGGGTATAATTGTCCTTTTTTTTTACTTTCTTTTCTTTCCTTTAATGAACTCGGGAGCACCTAAAATAAATACTTTCTTTTCCTTTCTTTCGAACTCGGGAGCACTGAATACTTTATTATTTCCGTTCCCTTCCTTTTCTTTTCTCTCCTTGTTCTTCCTTTCTTTTCTTTTCTTTCCTTTAATGAACTCGGGAGCAGGGTGTTAGAGTCCAAATAGACATCCTGAGATGTTTGGAATCAAATTGTATTTTTGTGTTTGAATCAAAGTTTATTGAATTTATTTTGGAATAAGTCTGGATGATGAAATGTTGAACCTCGCATCAATTAGTTGATTCACATAAGGTGATATCAATCTGAGGAATTACTAGACCTAATTTCGATTCAATAGGATTTGATTTTGGTGTGTTATTCATTCGATTGTTATAAAATATTCGAATGAGGATGTTCAATTCTAGTTTGAAATAGAATGGGTTCGTTTGGATTTCTAATCGTGAGATCAAATGTCAATGTTTAAGGATGAATGAAAAGCTTCTTTATTAAGGAAGTGAATGGATTTGACAATCGAAAAAGAAGGTTTGAATCAGTTTTGTATAACAAAGTTTGATGTTTGTTATTGAGTGGGAAGGTTTGATTGAGATATTTGATTTTGACTGTTATTGTTTACATCAAGAACTAATTTTGGGTCGTAAGCACTTGAATCGTATTCGACTGTTTGATAGTTGAAAATCATGTTACTCATTATTGGAACGAAAGTTGTTTACTTGGAGTGAAATATGAGTGGAATTCAATTGATGTCCGCTGTTTGAGTCGAATGCTTGATGTTAATGTCAAACAAAAATCAAAAGTGAAATTGATGATTTGGATTTAATTGACTCGAAATTGAATTCGACTCATGTTGTTGTTGTCTGGTATGAAAGTCAAAGCTGATTAAGTCAAAATAAAAGATTGTGAATTTGACTGTAATGGTGTCTTTGGAGTCGAAATTACTTGTAATCAAAATCGGAAGTCAAACACCATGTTGATTTGGAATCGAATGCAGATGTAGTCTTTGGATCAAACATTCTTGGAGTCAAAGTCAATTTTGACAGGGAATTGAGTCGTTTGAGTCGAGAGGAGTCGATTTTGATTTGTAGGTTGTTAATTGATTGAACTAGTCAAAATCAAAGATTTGGAGTCAAATGCCTTGGGGTCAAACAAGCATTGCTTGGTGTCGAAATTGCCTTGACTGGTGTCATGTTCGACTAATCGTATTCTTTGTTTGCACCTGGAAAGCGAATTCTTCGACTCGATGGCAAGCACTTGGAGTCGAAATATATTTTGATTGGGGAAGAAAATAAAATATTTTGATTCGAATACCTAATCTTTTATCTATGTGACATGATTTACCCAATTTCGAATTGGGGAGACATTTTGTGATGAAGTGATGATTTTTCATTTCGAATCCCTGTAGTATCAGAATTTTGACAATTTCTACCAGTTTCGACTTGGGGGTAAAATTCTGTGAAGTGGAAAAATATTTTAGATTCTGGTCCATGCAGTTGATGCGAATTGTTACTTTATGCCCAGTTTCACATTCAGGTAAAGTTTTGCATTTGAAGTTGTTTTGGCGCAACGGGTCCCTACAAAATTTGCGAAGTTGACGGTTATTACCCAGTTTTTGAATTTCTTGCAACTCTCACCCAAAAGTAGAAAATTTTTACAAAATTTGGAAAATTTTGCTCGACTTTTCGTAATTGTTTTTCATGTAAGATTTTCGCAGTTGCTTTTTTTCACACATCGAGGGGGAGTTTCATCAAGTTTATTCCTTGAGCGCTTCTCATCCTTTGTGGTTTTTATAATCATTTGTTGATTATAAAAAGGGGGAGAATGTAGAAATGGGTATTTGTAGCTTCTTGGGTATTCATTTTCCGGATTTGAAGACCAGTGTTACTTTGAGGGGGAATTGGTATTTATCGCTAGCTCGTTTGGAAATTGAAGTTGTGACATCTAATCCTAACTTTGAGGGGGGATAATGTTAGGGTGCAAAGTTCTACTTAGATGTGGCTTACCCTCTTATGATGTGTAATGGGTTGAGCCTTTCCTATAAATAGGAAGTGAGTGGCTCCCATTTTATGTAAGACCCATTTTTGAGAGATTAGTTTAGTGAGAGAAATTAACAATTCCCACTTGTACTCTTACTATTCTACTGGAGCTTAAAATGATTTTATTTACTCTTGATGTTCTTCATGTTTGTGTGATTCACTTGATCTTTACTATTCTGCACATGTCATCATAATCAAGGTCACTACAACTTGTCGATACAAAGCTTGACTTTTTCTGCTCAAACATGTCTAGAAACTGAACATCCTTACTAAAATTGATGGACTCTTGGCAACCAAATATGAGGCAGACAGCTAAACTTCATAGCTCGAGATTGTAAGTGGGGTGTTGCCATGTCGTGGTAAGTAATGGACAACAGCATGGTCTATGGAACAAACTGGAGATTAATCATGTAAAAGGCTTCTTTACAACGCACAGTGAGAATTTGCATGAAGTAGTCTTTTGAAAATAAGCTTTTGATTTAAAAATATCATCAAAACACGCAAATAGGATTGACGTGTTCTGGTATTCAAATATGGGGAAAATAAGTTGTGATATAATGGTAAATTGCTAAAAATAATCGACAAATCGGAAGGTGATCAGGTTCTCGACTAGTCCCTCGTATCAATTTTCTCCCATATGTAGCATTGATAGCTCAGTAGACTCCTCGGTTTTGCTCCATGTAAAATGTGTACCCCAAACTTATTTGTTTGTCCATGCCTCTTGCCTTCTTTTTCATCTTATTTTCCTAAAATACATCAAAACTACAAAAACACATTAAAGCAGTATCTGATAATCAAGACGGAAAACTCATTCAATCACTAAAAATAAAAACCAAAAACTAAAAACTAAAAAAATAAGACAAATAATAAAAATGCAAACGAAATGTCGGGTTGTCTCCCACAAAGCACTTCTTTTTTAGGAGTCATGAGTTGTACTCCTTTTCGTTCTACATTGTATTGGGTGGAGTGGGAAACTCCATGTTCCGTTTCAAGTTAGACATTCTTTGTTTATATGTTGCAACTCTTCTTTTGTAAGCCTTCTTTGACTTTACTTTCTTCTTTTCCGAGCTTTTTCCCTCACCTTCGTTTTGTTTCATTCTCGTTTATGTTTTATCTTTATTTTTTACTTTAATACCGCCCTTCTTTGTAGCACCTTTCTCATTTTCACCCCCAGATGATTTTTCAACTTTTTCCACAATAAGTAATGTAACTTTCCCATTATCATCCAAACTTGCATCGAAACTCCCAAAATTTTGGCCTTCTTTTGCCTTTAAAATTTCAGGAAAAAGATCGGAAATTTTTGGAGTCGGAAAAGTGAAAACAAAAATCTGACAATTCATAAACAGGCTCCCCACATGGTGGGTATTTTCCTCTTTACACCGTTTTGGAGGTTTTGACTTTGTAACAGATCGCGATAAATCATCATGCCCCGATGTGGTCTCATCCTTACCACGTCGTGGTGCATGTTGATCAACTCTATTTTGTTATTTTCTTTCATTGGCTTCCTGACTTCAAAAGGCTTAACGTTTTCCTTATTTTCTTCAGGTTGCAACATTAATTTCACATCATCTTCCTTATTTTATTTTGGAAAAATATCAGAACTTTTTGGAGTCTGAAGCGCAGAAGCAAAAATATGAAAAATTCGTAAATAGGTTCCCAACATCATGGTTATTGTCCTCTGCACGTCGTGGTGGAGATTCTGACTTTGTAACAGATCATGATAAATTATCAGGTCAGGCTGTGGTCTCTTTCTTACCACATCATGGTGCACGTTGATCAACTCTCTTTTATTTTTATCTTCCATCGGCTTCCCGGGTTCATAACACTTATCATTTTCCTTATTTTCTCCGGTTGCAATATTGATTTCACATCATCATCTGTTAACTAAAAGGACTTCGTTTAATCAAATATAAAAGTGATTGACTTGGACCCTAGTCTTAATGTTATCTTCGAATCATAAGTATCTACAAGGGCTTGAGCAATACTAAGGAATGGCCTTCCAAGAATGATGGGAATATCACCGTTTTCTTCCATATCAAGGACAACAAAGTCGACCGGAAAAAAGAATTTATCAACTTTAATAAGTAAGCCTTCTATTAGGCCTCATGGATACGTAACAGATCCATTGGCCATATGGATAACCCTTCTTTCAGTTTTGAACTCTGGAAGATCGAGCTTCTTGTAAAATGAGTTTGGCATCAAATTTATGCTACCTCCACAATCGGCTAGTGCATTCATCTTTGTTGAATTTCCAAACTTGAAAGGAATTATAAGAATGCCTGGATCTTTCATCTTTGTTATTTCCGTTGAACATTGCTTTTTAATAATAACTTCTGAAGCTTGCTCTAATTTCTTTCGATAAGGAGATCTTTGAGAAATTTCATATACTTTGGCATTTAAGTAATTGCATCAATAAATGACATGTTAATAGATAGTCCTTTTACTTTCTACATGAACTTTTTGTGTTCCTGATCCAAAATACTTTGCTTGGCTCGATATGGGTAAGGAAGAGGTGATTGACACGGTCTAACAAATGAGGGATTATAATTTTGCTTCAGGTCCCGTGACATGGCATCTTGGCCACGACGTCATGGTTCCTGGGCATAATCACTATTCTTTTTTTTTTTCTTCTAATTTCGGGCGGTTGATCGGACTGCTTTTCGGTTGGTTCGAGGACCACCATAGGCTCTAATTTGTACTTTTATTCTGTGGATACAACCATGGCATAAGATTTTGGGATTGGCTCGGTGTTACTTGGAAGTGTACCCAATAATCTTCCTTGCAAAAGCCTTGCTATTTGACCGACTTGTTTTTTGAAGTTCAAAATAGATGCTTGCTAATCCTAAAGAGAAGCTTGTTGTTCTTTAAGTGTTGGATCTATGGCATCATGTCTTTTCTCTCTAGCTTCCATGAATCTAATCAACATTGAGTTAAGAGTGGTTATCTTTTCATATTGGACTTGTTATTTTCGGTATAAGCCATACATATGTTGTTGATAGTTCTCTTCCTTTTCTTTCTTGTATTTGTATATCTTCCTCCAATCTTCATCACACATATCTCCACTTGAATAACACACTCGAGCCTTCTTGTATCTATTCTCAACGAATTCACAATCCCTTGTCAGATGTGGTCGGCTACAATTTTCTCATACAACTTGTAATGCATTAATGGATTTCCCCATCATTGTGATTCTTCTATACATGGTGTTGATTATTGCAATTTTCAAAGAAATACCTTCTCGCCCTTCATCTCTACTTGATTTCCCTCTAGTGATATCCTCTCTTGGGTGTTCGGAAAATTCTTCAATTAAAGCCTTGTTAGTTTCTGTTGGAACCTGAAAGTGAACCTCTAGCAATCCCCAATCTTTCATGTTCCGAAGTCAGTTTCAGTTCCAGAGTAGAATTTGGTATGAAACCTTGCATGTGGTCAGGAGTGGAGCTTACATCTGAAAGTCAAGAACATGAAGATGTTATGAATGAAGATCATATCCGAATCAGTGTCCCATTAATACATTTATTATTCTTGTCGTTTAGTTTGATGTAACAGTATATATAGGACTTAGTTTATTTTGTCAAAGTGGATAATCAGACTGTCATAAGTAACTCTTTTGTCCAGTCCTACTTATGTACTCCGGTTTGTATGATGTACTCCTCCTCCTATTTAAGGAGTGTTTAATGACAATCATATGAGACAGATTGCTGCTCAAAAGATAGATATTTTCTCATTTACTTCACTTTTACTTTTCTCTCAAATCAATCTTTAAACATTCTATTTGCTCATTTATTGTCTTTACTTTGATCATTATCATTACTCTCTATTTAATTCTTGAATTACTTTGTTGATTCCCATCTTCATTCTTGACTGGTCTTTCCAGACTTGACTGGAACTTATAACCAGAAGCAGACATTGATCTTAAGCATTAACTCAAGGTTTAAGCTTTCAAACCTTGTCCCTGCACAATCAGATCCTTGTCATCACAATTGGTATCAGAGCTTGAGTGGTTGTCCTTTGAATCCATAAGAACAAATTATCGTTGATTCGAGATTACCTTGGTATTTTGATCATTTTAGTGTTTAGGATAAAGTTCTTCTATATACCACTTTTGTTCAAGATATCTTAACTTCAGTGGCTGCTTGTAATTCTCAACAAATGTACTCAATGGAAATAACAAATAGCATGGGATGCCCTACACGTGCCCCGCTGCTAGTTGTTAAAGAGTATGATCACTGGAAAGTCATAATGGAAAGATTTTTACTTGGAAAAGAAATAGGTGAATCTATCTATGATCTATTAAAGAAGGTCCTCATGTTCCAGTTTGAATCATTTTTAGAGATGCTGCTGCAACTCTCATAGGATAGGATGAACAACATCAAGCACCTCTCACCGTTGATGACCTCGAAAAGCTGCATGCATGTCAATTTGCCTTTTCCAAAATGATGTTTGGTGTTCCACGTTCTCTCTTTGAGCACATCAAACTATGCAAATTGGAAAAAGAGATTTGGGATGCACTTCAAGATTTGTTCGAAGGGTCAGAGAACATGAAGGATAAGTGTCTAACCTCTTTTTTCAACGAGTTCGACACTTTCACTACAACACTTGGTGAATCTGTTGCCTGAGCCTCAAACAGATACCAAATCAGTTTCAACAACATGACTTCTCGTGGAATAGTCTGAACCCCACTTGAATACAACCTCAAGTTCATTAACAGTTTAGGAAAGGGATGGGGAAATGTGAAATCATGTCTTCAGGGTAATTGATCTCTAAAAAAGCCGAAACTATACTAAATCTTTGACGAACTTCAAGGCCATGAATCGAATGTTGCACAAACCCTACGTGAACTCGTTGGAGGTCGTCTTGCTCTATTTAGTTCCTATGATCCACAAACTCCTAGCCTTACTGCTTCGGACCCTTTCTCAGTTGTTGTTCCATATAAAGCTCCTATTCAACCCTCACTTCCAACCATTCCTGCTCCCACCAACAACTACCAATCAACTTATGACCTTATTTATGAAGATATGGACTCTGAACTTCGTTTCCAACAAGAGTTCGCCCTGATTTCCATGAAATAAAATCATCCTTATAAAAAGCCATATCACAACCGTTTTCATGCTCATCATCAAAATAAACCTCAAACTTTCAATAAATCTTCAGAAAATCCTCCATCCTACAATCCTAACCCTCCCTCGCCAACTCACACTTCAGAATCTTCACCGACTCCAAAGCCCAAAAACCCAAGATTTTATGTCACAAATGTGGTCATGCAAACCACTTTGCCAAGGATTGCTTAGCCGAAGTCCCACATAAACCTAAGATCAAGGACTTAGCTTACTATGCGCGAAGAGCTCACGAATTGGCAGAGTGAAAAGGCTTTTATTTCCACTATATCAAGGGATGTGGAAGGGTATTGATCATCTGGAGATGATGATGATGTGACCACTGGAGGAAACATATGTCTTATGGATCGACAAGAAGTTGAATGTGATGAAGGCTACTGGTCATCTGGGTCAGAGATAAATGATGAAGATGCAGAACCAAACTACTGCTACAAGGCTACCAACGATCCTCTTGGCAGAAGCATCGTTCAATAGGTAAAATCTATGATTACTGATAATAATTTTGATTTATCTCTTTGTGAACCATACCTAACCAGATCCAATCGGATATGAACATCATTTACAAAGCCTACGAGTCAGCCATAGAAGCCGGTGAGAAGAAGGAATGTGAACTGAGTCGTCTTAGATTATGTTTTGAGGATAAGAAGTTGAAAATAGAGTCTTTAGAACGAGAGCTTGTAATGTCAAAAGATGAATGTATCATTCTTCAAGACAAATGTGAAATCACTTATTCTAAAAGAAATGTTTTGATTTTTGACTACAAATGTCTTAATGCTAAAATAGATGCTTTGCATAATTCCATTGACATTCTTGAGGCAAATGAACGGATGACTCATAATTTTCGTCATCCTTGGTCAAAAGCTCCTGGTCTCGGAAGCGAGTTTCCGAAACCAATTGTCAGTCCCTTAAGGGAGTTACAAATCTAAGTTTTATGGGAGATGTTCCAAACATTAAACATGCGGATACACCTATCTCTCCATTGTTACCTCTTCCTAAGACTGCTGGCCAATTTGCATCTATAATTCATGAGTTTAAGCTGATAGTTGTCAAATGTCCCGATTCCACGACTCTTCCGCCTCTGACAAACCTGGACCTGTATCGGACCTCAGAACCTCACTCTAGTAATCCAGTTGTAGTTGTTCAAATTTCAAACCACTGTCCTCCTAATAACTGTGTTGTTGAGGAAATAATTCTGGAGGCAACTGGACCTGAGTTCTCTGAGTTTGTTTGGGCATATTTAGAAAGTGATGTTGATAATTCATCTGATTCATGTGAATCAGACTCACAAGTGATCTTCGAAACCAAAGTTGTGCCCATCAAACCTGTGTTTGACAACCCCACTGCTTTTCAAACTTCCAAATCTTCACCTCATTCCTAAAAGAAACCATTTTTGAATAGGAAAGATGTTATTGATCCTAAGGTATAAGCCCGAAGTGCTCACAAAAAGGAAGTTAAGTCGAGACAAAACTCTAGATTCCTTGAGAACAACAAAAAGAGAGTATCTCGGACTACCAACTCACCAACTAAGAGTCACAACACCTTTGCACCCACTAAGATTCTCAAAAGACCATTCAACCCTCCCAATCCAGTAGAACAAAAGAATGTGGTTAGTAATACCTCGAAAAAGTCCATTGCAGATACTCAATCCACTCGAACCAACTCTCCTCAGACTGCTTCATCCGTTTTTATAGCAAAAGCCAATGGTACAATTTTTAAACGTAAATCTCTTTCAAAATCAAGTGAACCATCGAACAAAGAAAGAATTTCCAAGAAAACAATTTGGCAAAAATCTTCAAAACAAAAACTTTTTTGGAAAATAAAAAATCCCATTGATAAAATTGTAACTCTGGAAGACACCACTGCTCCAGAAGTTCCTTTTCCGAGGAAAAATATTTCGAAGTCTCATGTTATTGAGTATAATTATTGGATAGATGAAAGAACCTTGGCTTTCTGTTTGTTTCCTAAGGAATCTCATAACAAAACTTCCAAAACGTCTGTTTCTCTTAAGTTACAACCAAAGCCTAAGACTCTTCCCCTTGTCCTAAAATCTCACTTGGAGCCTAAAAACTCCATAACTCACTAATTTTGCAGCCACTTTGTGCTTCGGAGCAAGAAACAATATGGTATATTGATAGTGCCTGCTCCATGCACATGACGGGGCAGAAGGACTTTCTACGAGATCTTAAACTTTCACCAAATGCTAGCTACATGACATATGGAAACAATTCCAACTCTCAGATCAGAGGTTATGACATCCTTCCAAATGGAAACTTCTCCATTTCAAACGTGGCATATGTAGCTGACTTGAAGCATAACTTAATAAGTGTGGCTCAACTTACTGATGCAAATCGACGAGCTGAATTCTGCAAGAAACACAGCTACATCATGACAGAGGACTGGAAAGAATGTTTGATCAAGTTAAATCGTAACAAGAACATGTATCCTTTTGACATCAACATGATCATTGGCAAACCAAAAATTTGCTTGCTCTCAAAATCTATTCCTGACGTCAGTTGATTATGGCATAGGCGGCTTGCCCATTAAAATTTAAGATATATGAATGATCTTGGTTCCGGTGAAATGGTGAGAGGTTTGCCACTCTTAAAATTTGAAAATGATCATTTATGTGTTGCGTGTGAGTGTGGAAAGCAATCAAAGAAGGGTCATCCTGTTATCATTGAAAAATATATCTCGGATTCATTAGAACTTGTACACATTGATCTGTGTGGACCCTCAACAGTAGGATTTTGCATCATAAAAAATACATTCTTATGATTGTGGATGACTTTACTAGGTTCACCTGGGTCTTCTTCCTTCGGCTCAAGTCAATAAACATCATCCGAACTCATCAACTTTATCAAAGGAATTGAAGTTATCATCAAACTCCAAGTAAGACAAATCCGAAGTGACAATGGTTTAGAATTCACTAATTCCACAATTGAGAACTTCCTCACTAAGAAGGGTATTGATCACAACGTTTCTGCTCCTTACACTCCACAACAGAACGGTGTAGTCGAATGTCGCAACAGGGCGCTTGTTGAAGCTGCTCGATCAATGCTGAATTTTGCAAATCTTCCACTCTAAATCGGGGCTGAAGCTGTCTCACCTGCACGCTTTACTTAGAATAGGAGTATCATTAGTCGACTCCTCCATAAGACACCGTACGAACCCTAAACGGTCGGAAACCAAGTATCTCCTTTCTACACGTTTTCGGATGTAGATGCTTCATCAAGAATAATCATGATCAGCTTACAACATTCCAACCTAAAGCTAATGAAGCTATCTTTCTTGGTTACTCTGCTAAATAAAAGGTTTATCGAGTTCTTAATTGGTGAACTCGTGTTCTCGAAGAAAGATTTGATGTTACCTTTGATGACAATTTCATTCGGAATTCTGGCCCAACCCATGTTACAACCCACATTATGGAGTCCGATGCTCCAGCTCCAGGATGTCCGAACATACAGACGATTTATGAAGTTGACTTTGAAACCCTGTTTGGACCTTTAGAAACAACTCTTGATTCGGAATCTCGAACAAGACAAACCCCATCAACCACCGCTCCGGTCTCTCAAAACATTTCACGTCCGACACCCAGTTTTCCTCCATTTGATTCCAAACCGTTTCAACCTTCTCAGGTTGATGAGGAGAATGGTCCACCTTCCCTTGAATCAAATGTCGATGGATTCCAAGATGCAGCTGCTGAATTCAAATCTAATCCTATCAACAATGATGATGATGATGTAAATTTCTTTGATTTCCCAGCTGATGATGACGTCAGCCTATCTGATTTAGAAGTTCAAGGGGAGCTTCATCCTCAAATTCAAGATATAAAAGGGGAGCAACACAATCCCATTGTTGATATAGGATCTTCTGCTGCTCACGAACTTCCAAAATTACACATATGGACTAAGGATCACCCTCCGAACCAAGTTATTGGAAATCCCAATGCTGGTGTACAAACTTGTTTTGCCACAAGTGTTCAAAATGAATGTCATTTTTTGGCATTTATCTCAATGGTTGAACCTAAATCCATTAAAGAAGCATTAGAACATTCCGATTGGATTACAACCATGCAGGAATAACTGGCAGAATTTGATAGAAACGAAGTATGGACTCTTGTTCCTCCTCCTCAGAATAATCCCATTGTTGGTAGTAGATGGGTGTTTAGGAACAAACTAGACAATGCAGGAGTCATCGTTTGGAATAAAGCAAAATTGGTGGCCAAAGGATTCACACAGACCGAAGGGCTTGACTATGATAAGACCGTTGCTCTTATTGCCCGTCTGGAAGCCATCGAAATCTTTCTTGCTTATGTCTCTCGCAAAGGCTTTAAGGTTTACCAAATGGACGTCAAAAGTGCTTTTGTAAATGGTGAACTTGATATAGAAGTGTATCTCTAACAACCTCCCTGTTTTGTTAATCTCTCTTATCCGAACTATTGCTTCAAACTCCGAAAAGCTGTTTATGGCCTCAAGCAAGCTCCTCGCGCCTGGTACGAGACCCTTCTCGACTTTTTTAAGCGATCATGTTTTCAAAGAGGTGTTCTCAATCCCACTCTGTTCCGAAGGTCAAATCGAAAACATCTCATGCTAGTCCAAATTTATGTTGATGACATCATTTTTGGATCCACCGATTCATCAATGGTTGCTGACTTTGCTAAGTTAATGGTTAGTCGATTCCAAATGAGCATGAATCATGAACTAAGCTTCTTCCTAGGTCTCCAAGTTAAACATACCAATAGATTAATCTTTATTCGCCAAGAAAAGTTCATCTCTAAACTTCTCAAAAAATACTCAATGGACACCTGTGCCTCAGCCAAGGTACCTATGGTATTCGAACACAAGATCTTTTCGGATCCTTCAGGTGTTGCAGTTGATGAATAAAAGTACATATGAATGATTGGATCACTACTCTACCTAACAGCAAGTCGTCCAGACATCATGTTCTTGTTGGATAAGGTGTATAAGTCCATAACTTATTTGATATTTACTTGACCCGACCCGGCATGGTCTATTTGGGTTGCACTTCACCAGAACTATTTATATGGATAATATTTATAAAAATAGTATGTTTATGATTTATTAATATATTATAAGTTATAATATATTAATATGAAATCATATTATTTAATTAGTATTGATCTTAAATTAATTATGAATTAATTTAGTGATAAAAAAGGTGACTAATTAAATATGGGCTATTATATTTATATAGTGTGGGTTAACACTCATTATGGAAGTGGGTTAAGCTTAAATGGGAGTCCATGGATGGTCCATGGATCTTTTAACCCATGGATCCTTGGACGAGGAAAACACATGGGTTATTAGGGTTTACCCTAATCATCTACACTATATAAATAGGCTCATGATGCTTGGAATCGGACTAGGAGTGTGTTCATAAGAGTGACCGATTCCTAGAAGCAAATACATACTCTCTCATAAAGTTTTCCAATTTTGTTGTGTTTTGTGATTTCTATTTGAGGCATTAACATTATTGGTTCTTGACTCTCAAACTCCAAAGGAATCAACTCACAATCAAAGGTATGTAATTCTTCTTGTTCTTTATGTTTAAAAGTATCCCATGCTATGCTAGATAGATTATGAACCTTGATAAAAATTATTTTGCATGTATTATAGTCAAACATAGATCCAAGGTTTCTAGGGTTACATGAACAACTTAGGAGTGTTAGTTTGCTCAAAACCCAACAGTGGTATTAGAGCCTAGGCTGGCTTCCTTGATACTTGTTGCAAAATAGGTGAAAAATCGATATGTATGCAATCTGCAAAGGGGACTCGCCGAGTCCATTGGGGGGACTCGACGAGTCCATACAAATCTTCAACCAACTCGGCGAGTTAGTTCATGCACTCGACGAGTTGGTCATGCAGAGTGAAGTTTTTTCGATTTTGCTGATGGAAATTGACTACAAAAATTACCCTAAACTGTTTTGGTGTTTTAAAACTTGTTTTAGATGTTGTAATGTTTGTGCTAATCCATTTACAATGGCTTAAATCAAAATTCCATGCTTTGTATGTGTTCATATGATTCTTGAAATTTTGATATTCATGTTCACGTTCTTATGAGTTTAGAAGATGATAGGAATTATTTGCTAAATTGTTTATGATTAATTCTTGATCATTTATGTGTTTTAATGGAGTCCATAATTTGTCCTCAAGTTATGGATTTCCAAAGGTTACTTTCTTTAAAGAAACATTTAAAACACATAAGTTACATAAAAATGAAGAGTCTTCATTTTTATGAACCATTAACTCATAAGTTATGAAATGAAGAGTTTTGAATAGTTTCAAAACTTGTCCTCAATTTTTGGAATTTATAAAGTTGCACACACTTTAATAAACTTTAATTCCAACCCTTAGAGTTTTAAAGGTTAAAATTCAACCCTTATACTATTATATCATTAATGGTTAATTATTTTATATATATATATATATATATATATATATATATATATATATATATATATGTATGTATATATATATGTATGTATGTATAAGATTAAGTCGTTTTACCGTTAGTAGGCCTCATTCACGAAGCCGGTCGATAAGGAGGGTATAAGGTTACTGCCTATAAAATGGCAACTTAATGGGTGTCCATTCTCCCCCACCGCTTCCTTGATCGGTGGAGGGTCGTTAGTCGAACGGGTAGGACAATGACTTTAATTCTCATTAAAAGTATAATGATTATTATAAAGTAACTAAATATTCTTCAAATTCCTAATCTTAGTTACTTTAGGAAAATGTGAAAATGGTGCTAACCCATGAAATTCACACTTTGTACCTTACCAAGTCATTGGTGGAGCGTGTGTGGGTTACCGGCACACTAATTTGGACTAGTAAGGATAACAAAGGGTGACTTAATGTTTATTATAGATCAGTGGAGCGTGTGTGGGTAACCGACACATCGATTAGGTGATAATATTAGGGGTACCAAGTGAGTTTGCATGGTTATTCACACCTTGATTTGTGATCCTCGGCATCCCAGTCACAAAACTTGAAGGGCGCAATCGAGATTGAAACATGCCATTGAAGAGTTCAATGTATCTCAAAAGAATCTAGGAATTTCTTGAACCAATTAAACCTAATACCTTATTTCGTTTTCATGGTGGAAATTGGTGAAACGTTAATCACCTACCTTCAAATATGTTATAGCTTAGATTACGACATCCCTCTTCCAAGTTATAACATATTGTGTTGGATCCTAGCCTTAATATTAAATTTGGGTGTCTGATTAAGGATTCTATATATCTAATCTAAACTTACTTGTCCTTCTTCCTTTCAAATGTCTTCAAACAACATTGCTTCGGGCTCTAACCCTACCGGCTCCTTCTCTCTGATGAACCTTTGTGGGAGAGTCATCTTTGATGGTTCAAACTTCAATGATTGGATAAGAAACATCAGGATTATCACACACTATGAGGACAAGGAATATGTCCTCGAAAAGGAGCTCAAGGAACTCGATGAGTCCACTACTACTCCTCAGGAGATCGCTGACTTTAGGGCTCATGAGAGAGATGCCACCAAGGTAGCATGCATCATGATGGCCACTATGACAGCCAAACTCCAAAAGTCGTATGAGGACTTCTACCCTTTTGAGATGCTCCAGGATTTGATGGACCGTTACCATCAAAGTGCTTTTCAAGAGTGGTATGAGATTATTTCCTCCATGATAGCAATTAGAATGAAGGATGGTGAACCTATCATGGCCCACATGCAGAAGATGCAAAGATTTGTGGACCGTCTGCTGAAACTGAATGTGAACTTCCCCGTGGAGTTGGCAATTGACATCATTTTGCACTCCTTACCTCCTTGTTATGGCCAATTCAGAATGACCTACCACATGAACAAGGAGGAGGTCACACTCAGCAAGCTTCAGGGACTCTTGAAGACCGCCGAAAGTGGTCTTAAAGGTAAGTCAGTTGTTTCTATTCCTACTCCTACAACAACCCCTGTTTTGGCTATAGGACAGGGCAAAGGAAAAAAGAGGAAGACCCCTTCGAAGGGTACCAAGGGAAAGTCTCTTGAAGGCTCCTCATCTAGAACCAAAAGTGGTTTTGTCAATCCTTCTGCCATCCCTAAGGATGCTGAATGCTATTACTGTCAGAATAAAGGGAACTGGAAGCGAAACTGCCCTAAATACTTGCAGGACCTCAAGGATGGGAATGTGAAACCCACCCATGCAGGTATTTACACAATATTGTCTAATAACTCACCATATTCTAACTCTTGGGTGCTTGATACAGGATGTGGTATTCACATATGTTCTGATTTGCAGGGCCAATAAGAAGTGAGGATGTGGAGCACGGGAATATAAACTTGATTATGGGAAATAGGAAGGTTTCACCTGTTTCCAAGATTGGAGTTTATACTTTATTGCTAAGTAGTGGGTTAATGTTAGATTTGAATAAATGTGTGAACTCGTCTGAAATGGCGAGAAATATTATTTCTTTTCATGGTTTGTACAAACAAGGTTTTACATTTTCGTTTGATAATGAATGTGGTGGTATTAATGCTTTAATTAATAATGTTCTTTATTTTAAAGCATTGCCTTGTGATGGTGTGTATGAAACTGTGTCTATTGTAGACAACCTAGGAAATAATGTGTTGTGTATTGATTCGTCTACTAGCTTGGATAAGGCATCATTGTGGCATTGTCGTCTTAGACATGTAAACAAGAAACACATAGGCCAACTCCAAAAGGATGGAGTCTTGGAGTCATTTGACCTAAAGTCGGATGATAGTTGTGAATCTTTTTTGCTTGGAAAAATGACAAAATCACCCTTCACTGGTACTTGTGCAAGGGGTGAGGGTTTGTTGGACCTTATACATACTGATGTATGTGGACCATTTAAAACCGCCACAAGGGATGCTAGCCATTATTATGTGACTTTTACAGATGATTATAGTAGATATGGTTATGTCTACTTTATCAAGCATAAGTCAAAAACCTTTGAAAAGTTTAAAGAGTTTAAACAAGAAGTAGAGAATCAATTAGGCAGGAACATTAAGATGCTATGATCTGATCGAGGTGGTGAGTATCTTAGCACTGAGTTCCTTGACTATCTTAAGGAATGTGGGGTTGTCTCACAATTGACACCTCCTAGGACACCAAAACTGAATGGTGTAGCTGAAAGGCGTAATTGGACCTTGTTGGACAAGGTTCGTTTCGTGATGAGTTGAGTTTCGTTACTAATCTCTTTTTGGGGGTATGCCTTAAAGACTGCCACCCATATCCTTTATCTAGTCCCTACAAAGAAGGTTACCAAAACAACTAATGAGATGTGGACTGGGAAAGTTCCCAGTCTTGATCACATCAAGATTTGGGGTTACGAGGCTTTGGTGAGACACGAGAATCAGGATAAGCTCAAACCTCGACGTGAGAGGTGTATTTTCATCGGCTACCCACAAAATTCTTTTGGTTACCTCTTCTACAGACCCAGTGAGAATGTGGTCTTTGTGGCAAGAAGAGGAGTCTTTCGAGAGAGAGAATTTATAAGCCAAGGAAACAGTGGGAGGCAAATTGATCTTGAAGAAATTCAAGAGTCAAGTGGTGAAGGAACCTCAGACACTAGCAATCAACCTGAGGAGGAAACTCCTGTTGAGCCAACTGAGGAGTCTGTGCCTCCAAGGCGTTCCACAACGGCGAGGAACACGCCTGATTTCTATCATGGATTCCATACTACTACAGAAGGTGATACGTTTATCAGTGATAGTAAACTGGTAAATTTGGATGAACCTAACAGTTTTAAGGAAGCCATGGCAGGCCCAGAGTCTGCTAAATGGAAGGAGGCCATGGACAGTGAGATACAGTCCATGTATGACAACCAAGTTTGGAACTTGGTTGACAATGTACTAGGCCGTAAGACATTCGGGTGCAAATGGATCTTCAAGAAGAAGACCGACATGGATGGAAAGGTGCACACTTACAAAGCGCGACTAGTTGCAAAAGGTTTTACTCAAACTCAGGGTATTGATTATGATGAAACCTTCTCACCAGTAGCAAAGCTTAAGTCTATTAGGATTATGTTGGCCATTGCTGCATTTCATGATTATGAAATATGGCAAATGGATGTCAAAACTGCTTTCCTTAATGGGAAGCTGGCTGAGGGTGTTTATATGGTTCAGCCAGAGGGTTTTGTCGGTCTAGAATATCCTAATAGGGTGTGAAAGCTTGAGAGATCTATTTATGGATTGAAATAAGCATCTCGCAGCTGGAATCTTTGTTTTGATGAAAAGGTCAAAGAGTTTGGCTTCTCGAGAAGCGAAGATGAGTCCTGCGTGTATGCCAGAGCTAATGGAAGTATAGTTAGTTTTTTGGTACTGTATGTGGATGACATACTACTCATAGGAAACGACGTCCCAACTTTGCAGGAAGTGAAGTCCTAGCTTGGGAAGTGCTTTTCTATGAAGGACCTTGGGGAGGCTGCCTATATCCTAGGGATAAGGATATTAAGAGAAAGGAGTAAAAGACTAATTGGACTTAGTCAGAGTACTTACTTGGACAAAGTGTTGAAAAGGTTCAACATGCAGAATTACATGAAAGGAGATTTACCAATCCAAAACAATGCCAAACTAAGTAAGAATCAGAGTCTGAGTAAAGAGGAAGAGATAGCTGAGATGAGTCAAGTACCGTATGCTTCCACTGTTGGCTCAATCATGTATGCTATGACTTGTACTCGCCCTGATGTGGCCTTTACTTTGATCATGGTTAGAAGATATCAGGGGAATCCTGGCAAGGCTCATTGGACTGCGGTAAAGAATATTCTCAAGTACCTACGAAGGACCAAGGATTGGATCCTTACCCTTGGTGGGAGTGATGACTTGAGGGTAATGGGGTATAGTGATACTAGCTTTCAGAATGACAGGGATAACTTCCGCTCTCAGTCAGGGTGGGTCGTTACCCTAAATGGAGGGGCAATCAGTTGGAAGAGTTCCAAACACGAGACGGTAGCTGATTCGACTTGTGAATCAGAGTACATAGCAGCAAGTGAAGCAACAAAGGAGGCGATATGGTTGAAGAACTTCATCGGAGATCTTTGAGTTGTACCAGCTATTAGGGAGGCTATGGATATTTTCTATGACAACAATAGTGCGGTTGCCTTAGCCAAGGAACCAAGAGATCATGGAAGATCCTGACACATTGACATAAAATATCACTTCATAAGACACAAGATAGAAGAAGGACTCCTCATGACAAAGAGGGTATCGTCGGATGAGAACCCTGCGGATCCCCTTACAAAGGGTCTGACGAGGGTTAAACATTTGCAGCATGCGAGGCGCATCGGGCTGAGGGACGATATTAGTTTTAAAGATTAGATAGTTATTTCTAAAACTTGTAAAATGTAATCGACATTTGATGATAAATAAAAGTTGTGATTTATTTATGAGTAAGGTGTTGCTATCATTGTCAATTATTTACTATTGTTTCAGTTTTGCATGTTTTGAAATCCAGAATAATGAATTTATTCAAACCTTCCACAGTCGGTCATACGTCGGAAGTAGGTATGAATAAAGATTGTCATGAGTTGGTATTGTAGATGGCTAAAGGTGTTTAGACATGGCAATGGTTGCTACAACATTCATGAGTGCTCATAAGCTATGAATATTGGAATAAACCCACACTCACTTGCATCACTTCATGGAATTTATCTCGAGTGATCGTGAGACGGTAATATCATATAAGTCTTCAAACCTAGAGATATGAGTTGTTGCCTATAAGTTGGTTGTGCATTGATTGCACGAAAACGCATCAGTAACTTGATGTTATAAAACGTGCCTTTGTGTATAATTCAGCAAGTAGTAGAACAAGCATATGAGTCGAAGTTTATCTGTTCCTTCTAGAAATAGAAGCGATATCTGGGCCCCTCGATGATTTTGTTTTGACCCATGTACCGGGACCGGTCAGAACTAAATTGATGTGTTCGATTAAGTTCTTTGTGAAACAAATTGGAAATCGGGAAACAAACCACTAGATAATAAGTAAGACATTGTTCCATGCATTTATCCGGCTGATATCATGAGAGCAGAGGATTATATGATCACTTATCTAAAATGACGCTTCATAGTTCAACAAAGTTTACGAGAGCTACGATTGCCAGTTGGTTCCTGAAGTAATATAAGCAAATACAGTTATCAGACTTATCCAAGTGGGAGTATGTTGGATAAGGTGTCTAAGTCCATAACTTATTTGGTATATACTTGACCCGACCCGACATGGTCCATTTAGGTTGCACTTCACTTGAACTATTTAAATGGATAATATTTATGAAAATAGTATGTTTATGATTTATTAATATATTACAAGTTATAATATATTAATACGAAATCATATTATTTAATTATTATTGATCTTAAATTAATTATGAATTAATTTAGTGATAAAAAGGTGACTAATTAAATATGGACTATTATATTTATATAGTGTGGGCTAACACTCATTATGGAAGTGGGTTAAGCTTAAATGGGAGTCCATGGATGGTCCATGGAGCTTTTAACCCATGGATCCTTGGAAGAGGAAAAGACATGGGTTATTAGGGTTTACCCTAATCATCTACACTATATAAATAGGTTCATGATGCTCGGAATCGAACTAGGTGTGTGTGCATAAGAGTGACCGATTCCTAGAAGCAAATACATACTCTCTCATAAAGTTTTCCAAGTTTGTGGTGTTTTGTGATTTCCATTTGAGGCATTCACATTATTGGTGCTTGGCTCTCAAACTCCAAAGGAATCAACTCACAATCAAAGGTATGTAATTCTTCTTGTTCTTTATGTTTAAAAGTACCCCATGCCATGCTAGATAGGTTATGAACCTTGGAAAAAATTATTTTGCATGTATTATAGTCATCCAAGGTTTCTAGGGTTGCATGAACACCTTAGGAGTGTTAGTTTGCTCAAAACCCAACAATTCTCAACATGCTTTTGTCCCATGTTTCAATTCAACCTGACGATGTCTCATCTGTTGGCTGGTAAGCAAATATTTTGATACCTTAAGGGTACAAAGAACCTCAGAATCTGGTACTCAGCAAATGAGAGTTTCCTCCTTCAAGCATATTTCGATTCTAACTATGGCGGTCTTCAATTGGAAAGAAAAAGCACATATGGTGGCTATCAACTTTTAGGTGGTAGATTGGTTAGCTGGTCATCTAAGAAACAGAACTACATTGCACTTTCAATAGCTAAAGTGGAATACATTGATGCTGCTAGCTGCACGTCTCAAGTTGTTTGGATGAAATTTTAGCTCTTGAACTATGGTTACTGGTTTCAACAAATTCCAATCTATTGTTATTCTCAAAGTGCTATTGCAGTCTTGAACAATCCAACTCAGTACTCTATGACGAAGCACATCAATATACGATACCATTTTATTAAAGATCATGTTTTAAATGGTGACATTGAACTTATTTTTGTTCCATCTGACGACGAAATTGCTGATGTCTTTACTAAGGCATTAGACGAGACCAAATTTAATGGTTTTCTAAAGAAAATGGGTATGGTGATGCCTGATCCTCAGTTCCTTCAAGAGGTATGCACTCTATGATGGAAACATCAGATAGTAAAAGGTTCCAAAGTCAAATTTAAATTTATCTCGGAACTATCACCTCTAGGAATAAATAGGATCATTTTACATGTCTTTTTGTTTAATCATCTTTTGTAGTTTTAAGTTTTACAACTCATCTCATCATAACAGGTCCATGACCAATATAGTTAGATTGGTACTATCTTCATCTTATGACTTACTTCATAAGATGATACCGGAATTCAAGTTCAGAAAGGTATTGTTTCAAAATTTCATTCCAAAAGTTTTTCAAAGTTTTACCCCGGAAGTTTTCCAAAGTTTCACTCCGAAATCCCATTTTAACTTTCACTCCGGAAATCTTTCAAAATTTCACTCCGAAAAGTTTTTCAAAGCTTCATTCCAGAATTTTATCAATGCTTTTCAAGTTTCACTCAAAAAATATTTTCAAAATTCACTCTGGCATTTCATAATCAGTTCACTCCGGACTCTTGACCCTGGAATTTTAAAAAAATTCACTCTGGATCTTTTTAACTAAACACTTTGTTCCGGAATCAATCTTGGAACTTTCTCATGCTCTGAATTTTTTTGTCATGTTTGTAAATCGTTTTGAATCACTCCGGAACCTATGCTCCCGAAATCAAATGATGTCCAACAGTTTTTTTTCAATGAAACGTTTCTTCTTCCTAACGGTTACTTTTTGATGATACATATCCTCTCACCCTTGAAACTCGCACCATGTTTCATGCGCCGCTGAAAAGTTAACATCCCATCACCCAAATGACGGTTTCTATTTTTTGCTTTGATCCAATAAGATCTTTAGCCTTTGTAGGTCAGCTCACCTGAAAACGGCAACATAATTAATGCGATTCATTTCCATTTTCGGAATCCATCATTACCTTTCCAACCGACCCCTTTTCACAACCTATATAAACCCCATTCATATCCTATATAAACCCCTCTTCAAGCACTCAACTATTTGCAAAAATGGCGTCGTCATCTCCTTCAAAAAACCCACAAACCGTTCCTGAAATCACTCAAACTGCTCCCAAACTTCCCAAAACAATAGCGAAAAAGAAATCATCCAAGGGGTCATCATCTTCATAATCGAATGAAACCTTTCTCAGAGAAACGACACAACTATTCTCCATTGATCCTATGGACTTCGACGAACCAATCAGAGTTATGATTGAGTTTATTACTCATAATCCGATCGTAGTACCGCTTACCAAGATCCCAAAACCACTGATTCATCTTCGTCTTCTTCACACCGCTTTTGAACTTATCAAGATCGAGGATGTCGTTCTATAAAAAAAGATTACAGTTGATCATATTGTTCCCTTCCACAAGTCTACATTTCTCAAGGCGATTGGAGTTAAAGAAAAACCTTCAGACTTTAAGGTTCAAGAACCCACTACCAAAGAATTTCAATAATTTCTCACACACATTGGCTATGGTGAATAATACAAAGCCAAGAAGTTTAAAAAGTCATCCGTCCAAGGTCTTTGGATCATTTTGATGCACTTCATCATTCGAGGCTTATGGGGCAAACATAGGGCTATGGATACCCTTAGCAAGGACTAGCAGTATGTGGTTTACAATATCTTCTCCTACAAGAATAACTCTGTTGATCTTCCTAAAGTCCTATCGCAAGACTTTCGCAAATTCACCATCAAGAGGAAGCCAAATGAAATTTCGAGTCCTAGATTTTGGGCCCTGGCACTCCAACAGCTCTACCATGAAAGGTCTGAACCAATTCATGTGGATACGTTTCCGAGAGAGGTATTTGCCTCTTTTAAAACTGTTAGATATTATCGTATTTCAGACCAAACTTCTTTCAGACCAACTAGATGTATTCCAGAACATATGTTCACCGTCCTACCTTCCGGATCCATTCATTTAAAATATCACATTGAGACCTCGATTGTGTATGACCCAACACAGTCTGCCCCAGTCCCCATTGAGCCTACTCCGGAAGTGGCACAGATTGTTCCCTTCGGTGGAAAGAAGAAAAAATCAACCAAGAGGAAATCCTCTCCTTCCAAACCCAAAGCTATAAAGAGAACCAAAGTCCGTTCCTCCTCTCAACAGGAAGGAACCAAGGACATTTCGGCTGACTCTGGCCATCCGTCTACCCCACCTACCCACTCTTCCGAAGTACCCCTCAGAGTTTCAAAAACACCAGCACACACCCACGGGGAGTCTGCACATAATCCACCCTCACCTTCCCAACAAGATGATGTCGGTGTTGACAATAGTTCCTTTCCCCTTGGAACAAACCCTTGTGTCACATTTGATATCCCATTTTCTTCTACACATACACGATCCGAAACCCCTGTTCCGGTCCCCAAGCATTCCGAGGCTGGAACAGTCCCTCTAACATCAGATGTCTTAACTGGTCTGATACTCGGTAAGGGTACAGGACGACCAGGTGTTAACGATCCTTTATGGGAAGATTTTGTGAATAGGGCGCATTCCTGACATCTGGAGCTTACCAGATCTTAGGTCGAATCCACTATCATATCCATGGGGAATAGGGTTATCCAAAGCAACATGCCCTTCGCTACACCTATTGATGAAATCACAGATCTGCAGTTCGCTTCCGGAGAAACTCTAAAGCTTGCTCATCATGATTCTATGCACCTAGATCCCAATGAAGAACATTCTGATGAAGTTCTGTTCGATGATTTAAGTGCCTTTATTTCACGTCTTCCAAGGCTAGCCTCCTTCTTTGTTGCGTCCAAGCCATCCTCCTCCATACAAGATTTTAACTTCGGACTTTCTTCCTCATCTTCGGAACTAGTTCATGAAGAAATCCAAGTTGACAATCCTCAAACGCATCTCGGAGCCAACATTGAGTCCACTCCCAAGCAAGACACAACAGCTACAACAACCTAGCCCAATCCTACTTCGGACACTATAGTGACTCAACAAGTAGACAGACACGTGTCTCAGACTTCCACTTTTGACACTGGATCTTCGGCAGGGAATTTCATTGAGCCGTTTGGCATCCTAGAACTCTGAGACAACGTCTCCGACACTATGAAGAAGATTGGTGCTATTGAGACTTTCGTGGCCGGACTTAATGCCAAAATTGATGATAAGGTTTCCGGACATGACTCCAAGCTTGATGCAATCCTTTCATAACTGTCTGAAGCCAACAGGGCTAGACCCACGCTTGCTAAAAGAGAAGCTCAACTCGATCAACTCATTTCTATAAGGCTTAAGCACACCATTGAGGAAGTGGAACACAGGTATGATGCCTCCGTGGATCATTACCTTGACACAATAACCAAGATCTTGCATGTTCATGACGACCTGGTTAGTGCTACTAACGAGTTTATTAAACAAACTCATGTTCATCATGAGAAACATATTCAAAGGAATTAGAAGGAGATTCAAAAGAAAGATGAGCTCAATATAATCATGCATCAAGTCCTTATCAAGCTTATTAGAGCATCATGGAACATTATGGATGTTCTGAATCACAAGTTTGATGAGATGCTCTCCGTTCTCTCCAACCTATTTAATCATCCCAAAGCTTAGGCTCCCACTGCTAAAGCTTATCATGCCCTCACTCTCCAACTCAGCACCAGTTTTCAAAAGGTGTTTGAAATTTTTTTGGACCTACACGAGTCATCCATGCTTGCACCGGTTTCCGGGCCATCCGTTGCAAGAGGGGGGATAAGGACCCAACTCTAGATCTCAACCTTGGAAACCTGTCTCGGAGTTCAAAGTCCGAGATGAAAGCTCTGACAACTCTCTACAAATCCTTTTAGGTTCTCTAGGTGGTGATGATGATGATTTAAGTGGTGAAGATTTGTTTGTGAAGGAAGGAGTGTTAGGACTTCAAGCTCCAAGGAAATATCCTACTAAGGTGCTAACGGAGGAAGAGGAAAGAATCTGGTCAGTAGTCTCTTGGCCATCTACTCTGGCGGATGTTGTTCATAGAAGTATTGAAATGGCTAAGTGTAACAACCCGAAGTTGTCCATCGCCGAAACCCATTTCGTCCATAAAACCCGTCTATAGCGATTCGTTCCGATCTCGTTTTTGGGCTAAGTTATTTAAACTTATATGTTTATTTTAATCTAATAAGTGTCCCAATCCCTTAGAAACTCTTGAAAATGGCCCAAAATCATTAATTTAAAGATTTCTAAATTCAATCCCGCCGGATTACGAAAACTTAATCGGGTGCGACCAAAAGGCCTGTTTAATGTCGGTATCGGGTAGAATTCCATCGTGTCCAAATCATAGACCCTATATAAAGAGGATCAAGCTTTGATTTGAAGCTTTTTCTCTCTCTCACTACTCTCTATCTAACCTCTCTCCTCAAATCAAGTTTAAGGGTCCAAAATCACAAAATTTAGGCTTCAAATCATCAAGGTATCTTCCCTAACTCCTAGTATATCATTCTTGGCCTTCAAATTCGTGATTTATCTATGAATTAGGACCTTGTTCATGTGTTTACAGCCCTGGAACATGCTTGGGCCGTAAACACACATAAAAGGGGTTTTTATGCCTTAAAACCCTTCCAAAACCCCATTGAAGCTTAGATATGGCTTATAGAATTATGGAATTGGACTTGGAACACCTTGAACATCAATTTGGAGGAGTAAACATGAGTTTACTGCCCAAGAACATGCTTGGGCCGTAAACTCATCTCCATGGAGAGTAAACTCCTTCTAAGGTGTTAAATTGCCACTTATACACCTCCTAAGCCTTGAAAAAAAATCTAGAAGCAACCACAAACGAATTAGGAGCCTAAAACATAAGGAAAACAACACCCTAAGGAGTTCACAGCCATAAGATGGAGTCTTGGGCCGTAAACTCCTAAAACTATGTCAAATGGTGCCCAAATTTTACCCCTAGACTTGTAAAATAGCTTGAAATCACATGTGATTAATTAAGGACCACCAAAACATCAAGGATTTAGTGTGAGGGGAGTTTACGGCCGTAAACTCCAAGTTTACTGCCGTAAACTCCAGTAAATGGTCCATATGTGAGATAAATCCATTCCAATGCCCTAGATGTGATCCTAGCTAATTTATCCAAGTGATATAAAGCCATTTAGCAACCAAAAGCACCCCACCATGAGTTTACGGCCGTAAAATCATGGGGAATGTGTCATTAGGGCCGAAAACACTCCTAAGAGTTTACTCTTGAAGAATAAACTCCATATCCAAGCCTTATGTGTCCTCAAATGCCACCCGGGTCCTTCCAAACACTTGTAATGAAGTGTTTTCGCATCTAGAAGCATATGTCCTCATCTAATAAATAATTTAAGTTCTAATTAGATACAAATGTGTATCTTTTCATCATACATAGGAATCTTGTGCGTTTGCAAACCCAGAACTGACGTTTAGGATCCAAAATGACGCGTTTCTCAACCGGTGAGTTCATACCCCTACTCTTTTTCCGTGTTTTTCAAATGTTTTCAGGGGGGGAATACAAGCAAAAATATAAGGAAATCTTGTACATAAACTTATTTTCAGCTCAAATGTTTCATTTTATGTATGCTTCTAATATCAAAAACTATGTTAACTAATGGTTCGAATTGCAGGGTAAACTGTTAGACTAAATGCAAATTTCTTTAAAAAGTGTTATAAACTATATTACGTTTTGCAAAATAAATCATACTAATCATAAACTAAGACGAATACAAAGAGAACCAATAGGATAGTACGAATACGAATACGAATACAAAGATAACCAATAGGATAGTATGAATACGAATACGAATACGAATATGAATACAAAGATAACCAATAGGATAGTATGAATACGAATACGAATACAAAGATAACCAATAGGATAGTATGAATACGAATACGAATACGAATACAAAAGATAACCAATAGGATAGTACGAATACGAATATGAATACGAATACGAATACAAAGATAACCAATAGGATAGTACGAATACGAATACGAATACGAATACGAATACGAATGCGAATATAAATAGGATTACGAATACGAAATAACGCCTTTGGATGACGCCAAGACTTCAAATATACAGTTTGTGTATGCCATGAGTGTCACCAGAGTTTCGAAAAATAATTCGAAAGTACGCCTCTGGACATCAACTGAGTTTCTAATGCATACGCCTTAGAGTGTCGACAAAGTTTCGAAAATACGTCTAATGTACTCTTTTGGAAATCACCAGAACATCAAAAATATTGTTAATGTATGTTTCTGAGTGAATCCAAATATTCGAAAATACAGCTAAGTGTAGCAGGTAATCAACATTCGAATGTAGGATAACTAAGATATCAGACTACTTAACTAATACTACAAGTATGGTAGTTACTAGTACATCGAAATCTAAACTAAGAACTAACCTCAAAACATAGGAAAATATGGGATTTTCCTGGGATAACGTAACAACTCGTAAACGAATTAAGTAACAAATAGATAACTAAACTATTAGGAAAATATGGGATTTTCCTGGAATAACGTAACAACCCGTTTTCAAAATTAGTAACAAAAGATAACTAAACTGTTTTCATAAGAAAATATGGGATTTTCTTTGATAACAACTTTTTCAGAAAACAAGGGAAACACATTCTTTTCAAAACTAAACCGCTTATGAACTCACCAGCTTTATGCTGATTTTCAAACTGCTTGTATTCTCAGGTCAGCGCCATCTTTTGGAGAAGACGGAGCATTAGAAGACTCATCCTTGTTTTTGTTCATATGATATATGTATATAACACTTGTATAACGTTTCTTTCAAACAGATGTAAACAATTCTATGTAATGTAATGTTTTGTGTTACTGTTTTACTATGTACATTGGATTTGATACTCAACGTGGAGTCCGCCCTGGAAATATTTCCGCCTTTGGTTTTTGGGGTGTGACTCTAAGGCTAAAACCAAACTAATGGTTGATGTCTTCAGAGCCACTCCCTCCATGCTGCCTCCGATTCCCGCTCCCAATATGTGACAACCCGAAATTTATTCCGTCATTTTTAACCCCTCCTTCCGTTAACAAGCCTCACTTTATTAAGTTGTCCGTTAACCTTTTGGGAATAGGTTAATTGAATTGGGACTTTTAGTATGACTTCATAAGGGTTGGAACAAAATTAGAAACACCTCAATATTCCCTTGAAAAGTTTTAGTTTCAACCAAGTCAAAATACGACCGTATTGGGTAGATTTCCACTGAGCCCCAACTCAAACCGCTATATAATGGTGAGTGGAGTCCATTTGAGACTTTCCACTCTCTCTCTACAACTTGTTTTCGATCCAAAAACGCCCCTTTCCGAGCCCCAAACTAGTAAGTAATCTATCCTAACTTGTTGTGTAGCTTAGTTAACATGAAAATTCGTGTTTAAGACATCAAATAGGGGCCAAATTAGGCGTTTACGGCCCAAGAACACTCTTGGAACATGAACACCCTTAAGTGGGGTTTTGAAGCCCCCAAACCCTTCCAAATCACTCCTAGGGCTTAGATATGACTTGTGGACTTACACATTCGAGCTTAGAACACTAAAACCTTGCATTTTGGAGAGTAAACATGAGTTTATGGCACAAGAACACTCTTGGACCGTAAACCCCTCTTCATAGGCCACGAACACCCTTTAAGGTGTTAGAATTTCCCTCAAACACCCCCTATGGCCCGGGAAAATGTCTAGAATCAACCACAATTGATATAGAGGCTTTAAACATTAAAGAAACATTGGACATAGGAGTTTACGGCCGTAAACCCCCTAGGATTGGTCCATGGGCCGTAAACTCCCAAAAAGTGCCCGAATGATGCCCTAACTTCTCCATTTGGCTTGGAAAAATGCATAGAACTTTATTCTCTACCATTTAAGACCTTAATACACCAAAGGAATGAGCACATAAGAGCTTATGGCTATAAACTCCTTGTTTAGGGTCGTAAACTCCCAAAAATGGTCCATGTGAGGCCTTAAACCCTTCATAAGCCCTAGATTTGAGCCTAGCATAATTCCACAAGCGATATAAGACCTTTTAGCATCCAAGAGCACACCACCATGAGTTTACGGGCGTAAACTCATGGGGATATGATCTTATGGCTGTAAACTCTATAAAGAGTTTACTCTTGAAGAGTAAACTCCCTAAGTAGGCCATATACACCCTTAGATACTACCTGGGACACCCCTAGCACTTGACCAAAGTGTTTTCCTCTCATTAGGATGCGTATACGTGTTTAATTAGTATTATAATTACTAATTGTATGTAAACATATGTCATCAATAGGTCACTAAGTGTATTCAAGTCTTTAATTTACACCGAGCACCCAACCGGCACCTCCGCCCGATCCCCTTACAGCAGGTGAGTTCATACCCCTGAATTAACCTTTTAAATGTTTTTACATGCTTTTATGGGGGGGGGGGAATACAAGTTAAAACATGCCAGTTATCATATCAATCATATGTGATTAATAACCCGCATGCACAAGGATTTATCACACTTTCAGTTGTTTTACCAAGTATAATACCATAGATGGTTTTCCAAAACGTTTTTACTTGTTTAAATCTTTTCTCAAATTATCTCTCGTGTTGTATGTTTTACTTCTAAACCAGTTACTATAGTGTTTTAAACAAAGGTTTTCTTTACTTATATTGTGTTATCAAATTATATTCAAAACGTGTTTATGAACGGGTTTTCAAAGCTTGTTGTACATGACTATATCAAGTCGTATATTCTTATTTTTAAAGTTTTTCCAAAAGGTTTTACCAAAGTTTTCTTCTATACTTCTATACTTATGTTTCGTTAAATGCATGCCTATACTTGTATAGTTATATAAATAATGTTTAAAAGACTTAGGAATGCTAGTTCCCCTATTTCCTTTTCCTCGTTGGGATGTGGTCTGGTGGGTATCGGATATCCGTCCGATGGTCGTTTAAACATTAGTTATATATCATGTATACATGTCTGGACATAAAGGTTTACATCGACCAGTTCATTTCCCTTGGGTAGCAAGGGCATCCTTTCATTCATCATTCATAGATCAGAGACACTAGTAACTATTATAGGAATAGTTAGGAGGTTCTTTTTACTCTTTCTAGTACGAGAATTCCAAAGGAGTCAGTTCATTCGTGAGTCTATATCATTATTCCAGCGCCTCTAACAGTATTCAGAATACGAGATACATCTTCAAGACATGAATTTCCCCGCTATCAAGTTGGTAACTAGAGTCTCCTGGTGGGAGAGCGAGCATTGTGTGTATAGATCTATACGAGACTGACACTCCCGCACCCTGACTGTTAGCTACAGTCCACGGCCTACCAAGCGAAGGGGTGACAAATGTCATATTTATTCCGACGCTTGCAGGGTGTCAAGTACTCTAGTGTCAATCAGTATGGTTACGAGTATCTCCATGTTTACCTTATAATTCATGGCCTTAAGGTAACGAGAATCTAACACTGTATTCTTGAAACAACCCACTTAGGATTTTCCCTTTGTTTTAGACCTTGCTAGCTGTATCTTTCATTTGATATTGTCTGAGGTCTATGTTTCTTGGTTTTAGACCTTGCTAGCTTGATCTTTCACTTGATATTGTCTGGGATCTGTGTTCCTTTGTTTTAGACCTTGCTAGCTGTATCTTTCATTTGATATTGTCTGGGGTCTGTGTTTCTTGGTTTTAGACCTTGCTAGCCGTATCGTACATTTGATACCGTCTGGGGTCTATGTTTCCTTTTGTTAGTCTGAGTCAGGCGTATCATTCATTCGATACTCTCCTGGAGTCTATGATTTCTTTTGTCTTAGTCAGCAGTATTTTCTGCTGAGGCATATGTTAGTTTCCCTAATGTTTTTACTAGTGATATTCTCCTACTTTCTTTAAAGTCAAATACCGTATTTTGGTAATGATAGTATTTCAGGGAAAACTTCTCTTTAAAACATAACACTGTCAAGTCTTGGTAGAAGACTACTTTTAATTAGAAAATATAGGATTTTCTGGAAAAGGCACTAATACACCGTAGATTCTAAACTACTACTTTTTATAAATTTATTTTGAATAATATAATTACTTACACAAATGACACTAAATACTTATGAACTCACCAGCATTTATTAAAATGCTGATATTCGCTTTCAAAATAACTTGTATTCTCAGGTCAGCAATAGACAGGTACGCTTGGGAGCTTTTGTGAAGCCAGCCTAGAACCGAGCTGCATCTATACTAGTTTCTGTATTACTTTGATGTCTCTATAAAATGTAACTTATGTAAAACTATTACTATTAATGCAATGGTTGTTGTACTTTGATTACTATACTGCATATGTTGTGATACTTGACATGACGTCATCCACCCCAGAACGTTTCTGCTGTTCCGGTTTTGGGGTGTGACAGATTGGTATCAAAGCAATGTTTATAGTGAGCTAAGTATATCAATTCATAAAAGATATACAACCTATAAATACATAGGGATAAAACACTTTGACCAAAAATTATACTATAAAATATAACCATATTTTACCAAAGTATAAGAACATCCAGAATCTAAACACTCGAACACATGTATCACAAGAAGAACAAGAATAAAAGTCTTCGGATGTTGAGCATTACCGTCAAACTTGGGAAGTTATGTAATCGTAAGCTGGAATAAATGTAACCTGATCAATTACATTTATTCGAGATGCGATGAACGTGTGCGTGGGAGTGATAGTGGTGTTGCAACAAGTCTGAAACTTACCAACTAGGAATGCTAGAGCCAATCATAAAGTATAAAAATACTATGGGAGTATTTTGGAATACTAAAAGACTCACATTAATCCCAGAATCATTTTCAGAAGTTAAGAAACAAACAAGAAATTAAAATATCATAGGGGTATTTTAGGATCCATAGATAACCATGTGTGAAGAACTAAAAAGATCCTTATTGATATACCTACAATTACAGAGGGTATACTCCCAAGGTTATATATAATAAGGATCCCATAGACTAAGAATGTGTGGTTCCCTCTACTTCCTTTTCCTCGTTGGGATGTGGATATAGAGTAGTATCACATATTCAAAGGCCTATCGGATCTAAGCTATATATGATTTGTGTACCCTATGTAATTGTAGCAGGACTCGAAATGGATTACCCAGTGAAATGTTAATAATCTCTTAGGATTCTTTAGACATTTCCATTATCGCACGAACCCTATAGAAAACCATATCCACTTCAGTACTCGGCATAAGAGTTGATTCAGACCCCGAGGAGGTTAATTGAGAAGATTTCCAGTTCGGAAATAAATGAACTAGGTCGAGACTATTGAAATCACCAAGTGCCTATATCTTTTTAGGGATAAGGTGGGAAAATTCGCCTAAACTTTCGAGATTTCCAGTCATCCATCGTGACGTGATGATTCCCAGAGTCAGAATAAGAATTAAGACGGAGTACAAAATCAATATATCTATAGGAGAAGAGAACCCTAGGTAACTACCCAAAGGAAACCAACGTCGGTCCCAGTCAAAGATACGAGGTAGACAGAGGGAGCCAGTGCATGAAACCCGAGAAGTGTCTCTTCCTCGTTATAGTCGCGCTAATACACCCATAAAATAATACAATTTAGTGAGTTAGTGATTACACTACTCATGCTATGTGTTAGGTAAATCGCCTTTTCCGAACTGTTCTCAGATCTTTCCAAGTCGGAGAGTGAACCTTTCCCAGTATAAAGGTAACTTAGTAGGAACGACTCCCATCTTATGGCTTTTTTGATACCCATACTCCTACCTTGATACCCGGACTACATCATAGGGATGTAGGTCGACACTCAGATAACCAATGTCCAAGGCATGGGAAAAATTATGCCTAATGTAGTAAGGATAGTTACGTCTAAGGGTTAACCATCGTCTCTCATCAACTTGTGTTCCTTCCATATAGGAAAAACATGCCTCCGAAGAAGCATAACCGATCCACTGGCAAGAAATCTATTCTCCTATTCGATGAAGCTACGTTTCAAGCTGCAGTCTCAGCACTCGTAGCAGCTGCCATGGCTCAACTGAATGCTAACAACGCCAATGTTAGCAAGAGCCCTATCGGGAATTCCGATCCTAGCAATGGACAACAGCAACCAACACCTGCATACCCAACCACCCAAGAACCTCAGCCAACTCCACTAAAGATAAAGCTCAAGAACGAGGAGGGAAGTACCTCGGCTCAAGGACCTTCCAAAGGGCAACGAGTTGAGACAGTCAATACACCTGTCAATCCTTCCCTCCCGACTTCAAGAAGACCATACATAGGAAGCCTTCCCCACTGCAGCTAGTATAGATACCATCATCATGGTGTATGTTGGGAACTCTGTTGTAGTAGGTGCAACATGAAGGGGCATACCACTCGCATCTGCAGAACCCCGATTGAGTTCACCACATCAACCACCAATATGGCGACCAATCCAGTTTGCCGTCTATGTGGTGAGATTGGACACTTTAAGAAGGACTGTCCAACCGAAGGAAACAACAAAGACACAGGAGGAGTCTAACTCTAAATGCTTAGGGAGAAGCATCGAGGAACCCGGTAGATTTTGGTACGTCTCTCAATCTCAGATAACTAACCCAAAACATTAAAAGGCTAATTCTAAATGTAATTACTTCCCCGTTAAGGCAAAAGTCGCAACACGGTTATAAAATTTAAAATTTTCATCAGGTAAAACTATAATGGCTAGATATATACGTTACAACCATGTATAATTGAGATGGATATACCTAGAGTGAGTGAATGCCGAATCATTTCCTGTTCCTCGTTTGGTTGTGGATTTAGGGCGGAGTCGCTCAGTCAACAGTCCTCCCCACCTTAATTATACATGACTAGTATATGTTAGGTGATTATAGAAAGGCCTCGTGAGAATCCATTCATGAAAGGTACCCTATTTAGAAACACTCAGGACCCTCTACAGTTCTGCATCAACTCTATTGGTCCAAGTATACGCGACAGTGATACACGAGACAAAACCCGAGACGCCAAGAACTGATGTGCCCGTTCAGCACATGACCCTATCGATCCTCATTCTATGTCACGTCGATGTATGCCAACTTCGACGCCTCTATCAATCATGGTTCGACTTAGTGCAACCGTGTGTAACTCCCTAGTACTATGTAAAAAGAACTTTCACCATAGCCATTTCGGCAAATAAAGGTTCTTCTGAACCTAAAAATAATAAAACCTAGTGCGATCCGTCAGTCATCACTCTTATTTGAAACCTTCCGAAGTACCCAGGAGAAGGGTACCACACGCTGTTAACCCACCCTTCTTAGACATATAGAACCCGAAGCGAAAGACACTGCAGGTATTCTAGAAGACGATAACCACTCGAAGCCTACTTCGTAGATCTCCCAGGAAGACCCTTCGCACTTCACAATCAGGTTCGTGAAGCTAGAGGAAAGAACTCATGGGACTGACTACTATAACTGAGTATATGCATAAGGGTGGTATATAATTGAGATCAAAAAGATTTAAGATGTGTACTTCCTCCCTACTCCCTGTTCCTCGTTGGGTTGTGGGTCTGGGGTGGAGTCGCACAACTGAACATCCTGCCGACCTCAATTATATACGGCTTGCATACACCAAGTATTAGTGGTTAAGCCAAGTATGAGCTCTACCACGAACCTCATAGTAAAACCCTTCATCCTATCCCATAGAATATGAGCTAGAGTCATGAGAACCCCGACGGGTTGAGCTACTATAATGGCCACAAATCCGAAATTGTTGTCATCCCGGTTAAGCCAACATAGTAGCTAACACCCTCAGTTGGTAAGGAAATCTGAGACGTAAGAGTCAAGTACATTGACTACGACCATCCACTCACGCTTAATCCCCCGAGTTAAGCATGTCAGCAGATATCCCGGAAATCCAGAAGCTGCGATATGTTAAACCATGAGAAGGGTGGATGAAGAGATTAGACGTTCCGAGTGATGGAACCCTATACTTCTAAGACTTAACCCAAAACAAGAAAACTCAGAACCACCGGAAGAGTAGTTGCAGAAGATGCTCGCACTACTCAGGCATTTCGTCCTCCCCGTTACTGACGAGTAGTGCCTAGGACACTCCGCCTCCCCCTCATGTGGAAGAAGTCACCGTCGCCCTGTAGACGATAGACTGCATTCTCCGAAGTGAACACTAGAATGCCAAGAACCACAAGATAACCTCCGCAGCCAAGAATACTTGATTTAAGTGCGAAAGTAGGTTGCCTTAAGCCTTATAACCCAGATCCCGAAGAGATTATAGACTTGACACCAATCTAGGTGTTAGTCGATGGGTTGTACAAGAGCACGCGCTTTCTACAACTAAAATAAACCAACGCATTAGAGAATCTGGTATGTATTAGAGATTCACTAGACTAATAGGTGTTCCAAGAATACTATCTCACATAGAAATAGTAGAACCACCTCCTGAGATAGTCCAACACTTCGGAAAATCTCTAAGGATTGAGTTAGCCCAGAGCAGAGCCTGCTGTTCATGAAACAACAAGGCAAGTAAGAGCAAGAGCATGATCCTTTCCCGTTAAGGATCATATTGTGAAAGCGCTAACCAGACGATAATGTAAAGTTTAATAACTTTCTAGGCAATCGTCTGGTAAAACCCTATCTCACCGACTACGAGAGTTTTCGTTAGAAACATCTCAAGAACCAGAAGTGCAGGTTCATTTCGCACTAGGTTGAGACAGATGCCTGCAGCAAATAGATACCATAGACATCCAATTCATCTGATGATCCAGAAAACCTCTCAAAGACAATCGACAAGAAACACAAATCCAAGGATAACCCGAGCTTTCTGAGAACCAACCTGAAGGACTACACTCCCAATATGAGAGAACATTTGGAACTTCAGAATGGCGATCACACCAGTGATGATCTCGCCATAGAAGTACACTATGTTCTAAGTACTGAAAAGCTCTACCTTTCCGAGAGCTTAGAACCATCCGAGATTCTTCACAAAATTGGTCCAACCCTCGTCAGACCACCACTACTACTTTCGGAAATTCCACAAGTTCCACCCCAAATCAATCCACTTCTTAGACTTGATAAGTGTTTGCCCGACGTCACTCTTTGTATCCCACTTGTCTTGATAGAAACCATTGAGAACCCTAACTTCGTAGACACACCTGTAGGAATCACTAACTGATCAAATCAGAATCCGCATGCCGTAAGTGAAGGTTGTTAGAACGCCAAGCATAGGCCAGAGTTCACTAGGGAGTGCGAGGACCAACCGAATAGGAAGTGCGCTCATACCTCTATCCGATTGTTCATGATTACTTCCTTGCCTAAACCTGAATTTCGGGACGAAATTCCCTCTAACGGGGGGATGATGTGACAACCCAAAATTTATTCCGTCATTTTTAACCCCTCCATCTGTTAATAAGCCTCGCTTTATAAAGCTGTCCGTTAACCTTTTGGGAATAGGTTAATTAAATTGGGACTTTTATTATGAATTCATAAGGGTTGGAACAAAATTAGAAACACCTCAATATTCCCTTGAAAAGTTTTAGTTTCAACCAAGTCAAAATACGACCGTTTAATCGGGTGCGACGAAAAGCCCCATTTAACGTCAGTATTGGGTAGATTTCCACTGAGCCCCAACTCAAACCCCTATATAAGGGTGAGTGGAGTCCATTTGAGACTTTCTACTCTCTCTCTACACTCTCTCTCTCCAACTTGTTTTCGATCCAAAAACGCCCCTTTACGAGCCCCAAACTAGTAAGTAATCTATCCTAACTTGTTGTGTAGCTTAGTTAACATGAAAATTCGTGTTTAAGACATCAAATAGGGGCCAAATTAGGTGTTTACAGCCCAAGAACACTCTTGGACCGTGAACACCCTTAAGTGGGATTTTGAAGCCCCAAAACCCTTCCAAATCACTCCTAGGGCTTAGATATGACTTGTGGACTTACACATTCGAGCTTAGAACACTAAAACCTTGCATTTTGGAGAGTAAACATGAGTTTATGGCACAAGAACACTCTTGGACCGTAAACCCCTCTTCATAGGCCGCGAACACCCTTTAAGGTGTTAGAATTGCCCTCAAACACCCCCTATGGCCCGGGAAAATGTCTAGATTCAACCACAATTGATATAGGGTCTTTAAACATTAAAGAAACGTTGGACATAGGAGTTTACGGCCGTAAACCCCCCTAGGATTGGTCCATGGGCCGTAAACTCCCAAAAAGTGCCCAAATGATGCCCTAACTTCTCCATTTGGCTTGGAAAAATGCATAGAACTTTATTCTCTACCATTTAAGACCTTAATACACCAAAGGAATGAGCATATAAGAGCTTATGGCCGTAAAATCCTTGTTTAGGGCCGTAAACTCCCAAAAATGGTCCATGTGAGGCCTTAAACCCTTCATAAGCCCTAGATTTGAGCCTAGCATAATTCCACAAGCGATATAAGACCTTTTAGCATCCAAGAGCACACCACCCATGAGTTTACGGCCGTAAACTCATGGGGATATGCTCTTATGGCCGTAAACTCTATAAATAGTTTACTCTTGAAGAGTAAACTCCCTAACTATGCCATATACACCCTTAGATACTACCCGGGACACCCCTAGCACTTGACCAAAGTGTTTTCCGCTCATTAGGATGTGTATACGTGTTTAATTAGTATTATAATTACTAATTGTATGTAAACATATGTCATCAATAGGTGACTAAGTGTGTTCAAGTCTTTAATTTCCACCGAGCACCCAACCGGCACCTCCGCCCGATCCCCTTACAGCAGGTGAGTTCATACCCCTGAATTAACCTTTTAAATGTTTTTACATGCTTTTATGGGGGGTGGGATACAACTTAAAACATGCCAGTTATCATATCAATCATATGTGATTAATAACCCGCATGCACAAGGATTTATCACACTTTCAGTTGTTTTACCAAGTATAATACCATAGATGGCTTTCCAAAACGTTTTTACTTGTTTAAATCTTTTCTCAAATTGTCTCTCGCGCCGTATGTTTTACTTCAAAACCAGTTACAACAGGGTTTTAAACAAAGGTTTTTTATTTATATTGTTTTATCAAATTATATTCAAAACGTGTTTATGAACGGTTTTCAAAGCTTGTTTTACATAACGGTATCAAGTCGTAAATTCTTATTTTTAAAGGTTTTCCAAAGGTTTTACCAAAATTTTCTTCTATGCTCCTATGCTTCTACTTCGTTAAATGCATGTCTATACTTGTATAGTTATATATATATAATGTTTAACAGACTTAAGAAGGCTAGTTCGCCCTATTTCCTTTTCCTCGTTGGGATGTGGTCTGGTGGGTATCGGATATCCGTCCGAAGGTCGTTTTAACATTAGTTATATATCATGTATACATGTCTGGACATAAAGGTTTACATCGACCAGTTCATTTCCCTTGGGTAGCAAGGGCATCCTTTCCTTCATCATTCATAGATCAGAGACACTAGTAACTATTATAGGAATTGTTAGGAGGTTCTATTTACTCTTTCTAGTAAGAGAATTCCAAAGGATTCAGTTCATTCGTGAGTCTATATCATTATTCCAGCGCCTCTAACAGTATTCAAAATAGGAGATACATCTTCAGGACAGGGATATCCCCGCTATCAAGTTGGTAACTAGAGTCTCCTGGTGGGAGAGCGGGCATTGTGTGTATAGATCTATACGGGACTGACACTCCCGCACCCTGACTGCTAGCTACAGTCCACGACCTACCAAGCGAAGGGGTGACAAATGCCATATTTATTCCGACGCTTGCAGGGCGTCAAGTACTCTAGTGTCAATCAGTATGGTTACGAGTATCTCCATGTTTACCTAATAATTCATGGCCTTAAGGTAACGAGAATCTAACACTGTATTCTTGAAACAACCCACTTAGGATTTTCCCTTTGTTTTAGACCTTGCTAGTTGTATATTTCATTTGATATTATCTGGGGTCTGTGTTTCTTGGTTTTAGACCTTGCTAGCTGTATCTTTCATTTGATATTGTCTGGGGTCTGTGTTCCTTTGTTTTAGACCTTGCTAGCTTTATCTTTCCTTTGATACTGGCTGGGGTCTGTGTTTCTTGATTTTAGACCTTGCTAGCCGTATCGTACATTTGATACCGTCTGGGGTCTGTGTTTCCTTTTGTTAGACTGAGCCAGGCGTATCATTCATTCGAAACTCTCCTAGAGTCTATGATTTCTTTTGCCTTAGTCATCAGTATTTTCTGCTGAGGCATATGTTAGTTTCCCTAATGTTTTTACTAGTGATATTCTCCTACTTTCTTTAAAGTCAAATACCGTATTTTGGTAATGATAGTATTTCAGGGAAAACTTCTCTTTAAAACATAACACTGTCAAGTCTTGGTAGAAGAATGCTTTTAATTAGAAAATATAGGATTTTTCTGGAAAAGGCACTAATACACCGTAGATTCTAAACTACTACTTTTTATAAAGTTATTTCGAATAAAATAATTACTTACACAAATGACACTAAATACTTATGAACTCACCAGCATTTATAAAAATGTTGATACTCGCTTTCAAAATAACTTGTGTTCTCAGGTCAACAATAGACAGGTACACCCGGGAGCTTTTGTGAAGCCAGCCTAGAACCGAGCTGCATCTATACTAGTTTCTGTATTACTTTGAGGTCTCTATAAAATGTAACTTATGTAAAACTATTACTATTAATGCAATGGTTGTTGTACTTTGATTACTATACTGCATATGTTGTGATACTTGACATGACGTCATCCACCCCGGAACGTTTCTGCCGTTCCGGTTTTGGGGTGTGACACAATATTGCTCAAATTGATGAAGGATCTCCAACTCGGATTCCGGATGATATTCTAAAAGAGCCCCTACCTTCCTCTCCTCTGAAATATGTTATCGATGATAAAATGAAGCACGTCCTTTCTGTCCTCAACAGGCAAAAAGTACAAGGGAAAGTAGCCCATCTCCGAACTCCATCCAGCTCATCCCTCCGGACCACTTCCGAAACAGAAACAAGGTTTGTCCTAGGAAGAAATAAATCAATCACTCGAGGAAAGCATTCAAATTCAAGCCCTCAAAGACTATTCGAATCCAAGGCTTGGGCTATCTCCTATGTTCAGGGAAGGAATTATTCATGATTTGGACATAGTACCGTTCGTGTACTATGATATTCCTAATGACGATTTGGAACAAATGGATATGACTCTCTCTCCCTACAACAAGTAGTACATCAAGTTTGCTCCTCTCCATCCGGATGATGATCCTCAAATGATCATCCAGACAGAATGCAAAAGATTAAAGACATTCTATTTCAAGAACACACTTCCTCAAAAAGAGGTGTGGCCTCGGAAAAGGATCACCAAAATTTCTGGATTTTGAAGGAAGATCCTGACCAATTTTATCTCAACTGTATATTGTTTTGGTACAACATCTTTCGAAGAAAATCAACACAGAAAGCCATTACTGATGCTGACTTCCTTGCTATCAACCTAAGCAACATTCTCACTATCGCTGCTCACTTCTGAACCATTCAAAATGATGATCTCAATATGAGAGCTTACCACGCTTCTTTAAGCTTCCTCAAAGTATATGTTGCTGAGTTTTATCAGTGTAACTGCGAGATGGACGATCTGTTCAGAACTGATAATATTTGGCCAAAATTGACTTTAAATTGCTAGAAGCTAAACTATTAGCAGAAGTACCAATCGATGAACTAGTACTAGGTTTTGTCTATCTTCAAAGAAAAAAAAAATAAAAAGGACTTCTTCCAAGTCCTTGACAATCGCCTGGTTCCTACCAAAGTCCTTCAAAAGTTCATCAGTCGAGCCTCAAAGTCCAAAGCACCCGAGCATGTTGAAGCAAAGTTTGTGAGTCATTTGTAGTGGTATATTGAGTTTAGAGAATGGTTGTATAGGGCGTATGTGTTCATCAAGGAAGAATCGAGCTAAACTGAATGGATTGCTAAGTTCACTTAGAGGGAGATTGTTGGAACCTAAAAGTGAACCTCTAGGAATCCCCAATCTTTCATGTTCTGAAGTTAGTTTCAGTTCCAGAGTAGAATTTGGTTTGGAACCTTGCATATGGTCAGGAGTGTAGCTTATTTCCGGAAGTCAAGTACATGAAGATGCTCTGAATGAAGATCATGTCCGAATCAGTCTACCTGTCAATACATTTATTAATCATGACGATTAGTTTGATGTAACAGTACATAGGACTTAGTTTATTTTATCAAAGGGGATACTAAGAGTGTCAAAAGTAAGTCTTTTTTCCAGTCCTATGTATGTACTACGGTTTGTACGATGTATTCTTCCCTTTATTTAAGGAGTGTTTAATGACAAGAATATGAGACGGCTTGTTGCTCCAAAGATAGATATTTTCGCATTTACATCACTTTCACTTTTCTCTCAAATCATTCTTTAAACATTCTATTTCCTCATTTATTGTCTTTACTTTGATCATTCTCATTACTCTCTATTTAATTCTTGAAGTACTTTGTTGATTCTCATCTTCATTCTTGACTGGTCTTGCCAGACTTGACTGGAACTTATAATCTGAAGTAGAAAATGATCTTAAGCATTGACTAAAGGTTTGAGCTTCCAAACCTTGTCCCTGTGTAATCAGATCCTTGTCATCACAATTGGTATCAGAGCCTGAGTGGTTGTCCTTTAATTCCATAAGAACATATTATAGTTGATTCAAGATTACCTTGCTATTTCGATCATTTCTATGTTTATGAAAAAAGTTATTTTATATACCACTTTTGCTCAAGATATCTTAACTTCAATGGCTGCTTCTAATTCTCAACAAATGTACTCAATGCAAATAGCAAATAGCATGGGATGCCCTACACGTGCCCCGCTGCTAGTTGTTGAAGAGTATGATCATTGGAAAGTCTGAATGGAAAGATTTTTACTTGAAAAAGAAAAAGGTGAATCTATCTGGAGATCTGTTAAAGAAGGTCCTCATGTTCTAGTTCGAACCATTGGTAGAGATGCTACTGCAACTCTCATGGGACAGGATGAACAACGTCAAGCACCTCTCACTATTGATGACCTCGAAAAGATGCATGCAGGTCAAGTTGCCTTTTCCGAAATGGTGTTTGATGTGTTTTATATAATCACTTTAAATGATTTAAATTTATATCCTGTTTATCTAACTCAACTAAAATACAATAGGCAGTGTACCTAGTCGTGCTTATAGTAAAATGGAGTAAGTAAGGATTGAAAACAAGGAACGAAATTCTAATTAAGAAAATAATGCTAAAAATGAACCTATGAAAAAAACTTTAAAGGGGGTTCTCTAATTTTATAAGATCAGAAATTTAATTATCAATTTCAAACAACTAAAGCAAGCAACAAAGCAAAGAATGTGATTTTAAAGGAGTATATTTGAAGTACTTCCACTAGATTTTGAACCCTCCTAGTTTTCTATGTTTGATTCGTTAACATGCAATAGGTTAATGTGTTGGTTACTAAATTTTATGATTAGTTATCTTGGTTGGCTTTCCGAGTTCAAATAATTAATGAACATCTAATTCTAATGATCATGCAAATTAGTGAACACAAAACCATATAATTAAATTCAACTATGAACGATTTGATCTAATGATTTCTTATTAATGGTCATGACAATCGCTCTAAGCATAACATTGATGACTAATACTCCCTAACACAATCAACATCACCGATTAATATTACCTAACCCTAGGATATTGTCAATCTCTAGTCCTAGCTGTTTAATGATCATAAACTAATGAATATTCAAATTAGTGTGATTAGATTTGTCCTCTCAACTACGTATAACTTAGAAATAGGTAACATGAATCATAACTCTAACATGAAAAGTGAAACAATTAATCAAACACAAGTTAAAAAGTCCAACTCATATAGTCTTACTAATGAAATCAAGCATATTAACTAAGGTTCATCTACATCTAGTGAAATCTATAAGGTTTTTAGCCTTAAATCAAGACTAGAAAATTGAATCTAACGAATTCAAAATTGAAATACATGATATAAAACAAACCGAAACAAGTAAATTGATGAATTCCCTTCATGATATTCAAAGACATACTACAAAGGTGCTCTTGAGCCTTCAAAAATATATGGAATCGACAAATAACTTGATCCCCAAGTTGTGTGAAGTTGGCCTTCAAATTAGAGCTACGAAACTCGTAATTTATAAGTTTTATACCTCAACGACATGGGAACTGAGAATCATATTATTTTCTCAAACATGAAAATCATCTGGAAATTCTTCTAGTTTCCAGAGCATCTTGAATCTCATCAATCATAGATAGGAGTCATGAAATATGTTCAAAACATTGACAAGGGGTAAAGCTCTCCAACATCATATTTTTTGCATCATTTCAGCACTATTTTCCTCTTTTTGCATCCCAGCTTCGATTTTAATTGGAATTTAACATTTTCAGGCATATTAAATACCATATATCTAATAATATAACATTTTAATCAAATATATTAAGAAAATGGCCTAAAATATATGTATAAATATGGAAATATCTGAAAAGATCCATCCTTATGTTACTTAATGTTTTATCGGTTTGAAGCCCGTGTTAGTCTAAAGCTTCTAAACCTAAAATCTACAAAATAAATAATTATATAATATTCTAAATGTTTGGTTAGATTGTTTTACAAACCCAACAAGAATAAGTTTCGTTATTCCTCTTAAATTTGGGTTATCAGAAAGCAAACTTCTAATGGCAAAGTAGGGGGCGGATGGAACTTGAAGTAGCTCATGAATCATAGTCTGATGTAGAAAAGGTTTGCACTAGTTTTAGCAAGGAATTGTTGAACATGAATAATAGTTATTCATAAACACAAACTTTTTGCATATATGGTAGGAATCATCTATAACATGAGAAATATGGAACCCCTGATCGATGAGTTCTTCTTGATGGTTTCTTGGAAATCCATCAACTAACAAAATGCAATATTAGAATTTAAACCTGATTAATGAATTAGATTCATGAACATTGAGATGTAATCCATGTCTAATAATCATGTATGGGCTTGATTAATCTTCATCCCTATACTTAGTCTAGAAGGAGTAAGTAATTCTTTTAGAAAGAATATAGACATGGAGATCATTACATATTTAGCATGAATTGTTATAAAAGGATTTACTCGTACTCATTTCAATGACTATGATCAAAATTTTCCTTAGGTAGCTATGATTAGAATAATGGGATAATATTTACCACAACCGCGTATTTTAATTATGAGATAGACAAATAGATTTCAAGAAAAATCACTTGTATTAGTATAAACCTACCTGAAGATGTCTATATAGCTTATCCTAGATGTTTCTTTATCCAAGTTATCCTAATAAAATGTGTAAGCCTTCAGATCCATTTATGGATACAAAGAAAACATATGAGAGTTAGAATCGTCATTTTAATATGAAAACACATAGTATATTTTTACATAAAAAATGAAGAAAACATTTGTGTTTACTAAGAACTAATGGGAGCATAGTGGTATTCCTAATCTTGTATGAATGAGACATACTTAATCATGGGAAGCAACATTCCGACTATGCAAGGTTGTTTCGTCTTGACTCAAAAAGTGTTTCCAAGATGAAAGACTCAGGAAAGACAATACGTATACTTGGAATGTAAAATCTATAGAGATAGATAAAGATGAATGTTAATTTTTTAAAAATGTTTATACATATATTGACAATATCTTGAAAGTGACCAAGATACAAGATTCCTTTAAATGAATCTAGGCATTGCCACATGACACTAAGTTTGAGCTAGCATCAAAAGAAACTAGCATATAGGTTTGATCTGGATGAAATGATGTATACTCTATTCTCTTTGGCAAATGAATTTATCATTTATGCCATCATATGCACAAGACTAGGTATATGATCATGCTATGAAGATATCATAAGATACCAAATAGACACATGGGTAAGTCAATCGATGACTATGATGACATTCTAAGGGTACTTAAGAAGAACTAAGAGAATGTATATGGGTTAATCAGTTTAAACGAAAATCTTTTTGTCAAGAGTTACACAATATGCTGACTTCAAAACACATACACATACACACACACACACACACATATATATATATATATATATATATATATATATATATACAAACACACACCCATACACACACACACATATATATATATATATATATATATATATATATATATATATATATATGATATTATGAATTATAATTGTATTATGACTTCATTATGGATGAAGAATAAGTATTCTAGGAATGAGGTCCAAACAAAACATAATAGCACGGTCTACTACAAAATAAGACTTTACTGCTACTTTAGAAGATGCAATAAAATATGATTGGATGCATGAGTTCATGGAAAAACTATGTTTAGTCCTTCCATGCAAGGATCAAAAAGAAAGCTTTTGTGGCTTTGAAAGTAAAGTTGATCAACCTAAGATACACTTTGTCACATCAGAACACCAATCATATTTTCCAAGTTAATTAACTATGCTTAGAATAAATTTAAATATGGAGATGATAGTTTTTGTAGAATTTACACAAATTAAATTTAGTCAAGACCGAAGAATAAAGTTTTTTATTTAAAACTAAGCATGAGAGTTCAAGCTTGAGTTATAGAACTTTTTTTTTTCTAGAAATGAGATTTGATTTGAATTTAGTATTTGGATATTGGAACATTAAGACAAGAACTATGATATTGTTTTGATATATTGGGGGATGCTCTTCACATCAATACTTTTTGTATTCTATATTAAAATGTTTAATCCATGAATAATTTAATTATTCTAAATGTTCATAGTCGGTCATAATCGTGAGAGAAATTATAAAGTCAGACTAATATGAATTGGATTGGTTGACTCTCATAAGATGAAAGTAGGTAATGGGTTGTAACCAAGATGTATAGGTGCTTGTCAGAGAACTAGTATTAAAGATGAACCGTATGAAGATCATGTCATGGATCATTATCATGAGTGATACTTGATAAAAGGTACAATCTTTGTATCCTTTATACCTAAGATACTTATAGGGACTTAACTATAGGGAATGACATAACTTGATGTAGTTAAATGTTGATCTTTAAATAGGCAGTTATAAATGTTATTATCTGGTGTGGTATGTACTATAGAAGAGAATTATGTAGTCAAGATGAGATTTGTTCCTCTTATCTGCTAACAGTTGGACATCTAATGCACATTACCTAAAGTTGAAAACCAAATGAGTTTTATTATGATCCAAGTCTTATGTTTAATAGGTTGTTTGTCACAAAGAGATAACTGATAAACTTACCTTATACATCATTTACAACTTTGGGCTTTTAGGAATTGCATGTTGATGAATATTATTCTTCTTCATGTGTTATTAAGGATCGTGAAATGTTGTAGATGTTCACCACTGTGTATATCAATCTATGATGATTCTTTTGTGCAAACAGGAGCTTAAAAGATCTTTATGCCCAAGAGTCATTATAGAATAATATTTTCAAATAACATACAATCATATAGGGACACAACTTATTGCAAGTTACTACTAACTGATTATTTATTAAAGTAATTTGATTATTCATAAATATTATCAACACTTGTACTTAATTGTAGAGTTGTTCTTATATGAAAAATAATATTTTAACAACTAATTGAGAGATTATTATTTCTAGGAGATGATAATAAAACATAACAAACTAGTTATGTAACTTAGTGAAAAAAAACACATCTTGTCTCCACCTCCTATCATGTTGTCGTGGACTCCTCATGAAGTTAGGAGATTATGTGTTTGACATCTTATTCCACTCATGCTTAATTACAAGAGGTTACTTGCACACATAACGGAAGTACGGTCCTTCCCATGCTTGTGTTAGTATATAAGGAAGTGTAACGAGGAAAAACTAGCTAGTTTTCCTTACACTTCTTCTTTTCTTTTCTCTAAAAAGGTCATCGGATTTCATGGCTTTCCCTTCTTCTCTCTAGCGTATTGTTGTGTAGAGTTTGAGTATTCGTAAGTTGCTTCTTCTTAAGGCTTACTTAGTATAAGTCTTAATGGCTTAAGAACAACTTAATAAAATTGAATATTATCATGTTTTAATGGTTGATCATTGCTTGGTGTATAAATAATTGAGTGCTTCTTTTTTGGAGCTTCATGTCACCTTCATTAATTTCCAATCTGCCATGAGAATTAAAGACTTCAAAACTTGTAACACTTTCCTTTCTATGATTGATTTAATCTTTCCATGATTGCAAAATGATCATTGGTCTGTTAAAAAGAGTTTTCAGTTTATTTTATTTTTAAAGCTTCTTTTGTCGTTTTTAACAGTTTTAGGTAAAATATTTTGAATAAAACCCAACAAAATGTTCATTTGAGACAATGGTTTATTTGTGAGACATGAAGATGTCATCCTAGCCACTAACTTGTAAGATGTAAACATAAAAAACAAATTCTAGAATGCAAAATAAATAATAAAAAAATTGATTTTTTAAAATATTAATTTCATCATTTTATATCCAAAAAAATTAAAAATTAAAAATTAAATAAAAATTACGATATTTTTATAAATATATGTGAAATATTCTAAAAATCTTACATATACCATTCTAGTAGAAGACTTACCAAATTTTAGTATATCTAATAGATTATTAGACTCTTCTAACATTCTAACAGATCTATTAGAATATTAGAATATTTTAACAATTTTATTTCAATATCTATATTGTAATATGTAGTTGAATAATAGAATATTATAAAAACTCGAAACAAATTCATATAATGTAAAAAATGGTAAATTTTATTTATTTTTTTAAGTACTTTTATTTTTTTCAAATAAAGTGTTGAAAATAATATTTAAAAAAATCAAAACTTTATATTTATTTTACATTTTAGAATATATATATATATATATATATATATATATATATATATATATTGATCCTCAAAATAAATTGCTAGAATTGCGTCCACATGTCTCATAAAGTTTTATGGTTTCTTTTGAACTTAACATATATATATATATATATATATATATATATATATATATATATATATATATATATATATATATATATATATATATGTGTGTGTGTGTGTGTGTGTGGTGAGATTCAGAAACCAAGGAAGCAATCAAAAATTATAACGAACAACAACCAAAGAAATGGTTGTAATTTTTTTTATTCGATACGAATGTACTGGATTATACTAAAATTTTAGTTGTTTTATTACGTTTAATTTTTTAGCCCATGTTTTTTATCGATTTTTTTAATATACCAAAATTCAAATTTTTTTTAACCTCTTTCCATATATATATATATATATATATATATATATATATATATATATATATATATATATATATATATATATATATATATATATATATATATATATATATATATATAAAAGTTGATTTTGTTGTTTTCCAACGTATAGGTTTATTTTTTATCAAAAAAAAAAATTAAATATATGAAAATTCTTAATTTTTTATCCTCTATAAATAGAAATTAAAATCAATATAATTTTTTTTTCACCTTGATCTAGCAAGATTCACACTGTGAATCCGAACTAAGTAATATTGTGAGTCTAAACAGTTATTAATTTAGTTTTTAGCATTTACAATATGAATCAGATTTACTATTTCTATGATCATTCACAAATCATGTAACACTCTAAATTTTCGAATAAAATTTTCATTTTTAAATCCACACTGAAACACATTTTAACATTTATCAAACCAAATTGTAAATTGTTTCAAACCCAAGACAATAAATTGTTTCTCAATATCCCAAAATCCTCAAAACACAAATCAACTAGCTGGTGTGTACAATCTTGTCGGCGCCTTCCCGTGATCTTGAGATGTACCTGAAACACATTTCACACAACACTATAAGCACAAAGCTTAGTGAGTTCCCCAAAATACCACACACAAATAATTAGCCTCTCATGGCTATATCTCGATTAGGACGCTCTTGTCATGTGTTTCAGTGAAGACCCTCCTATCTAACAGATCGGGTTGGACCCTCCAATCCGGTATCTCATTGTAGACCATCCGGTCTCACAACTCGCTTTGGACTCTCCAGTCCTAACTCAATAAGGCACACGATAATATACAACATAAATCACAAAGACAAAATGCATAATATCACATAACTCAATATAAGTATATAAGACACTCCGGTCAATAACTCAGATAAGACCCTCCGGTCACACAATATTACCATTCAGGTAAGTATAGTGAGAAGACTCACCTCGTAAGTAAAGCAAATATGTTACGTACACAACGGACTGTCTAGAATCTGCCTACATATATCATAATCATTTCTAATTAACAATTTATAATAACAACTCCAAAGATGTTGAGCTAACTCCTTTAGTAACTCTCGGAAAGGGTGAAAGACCATTTTGCCCCTCCATGGTCTCTAAAGTCAACAACTTGACCAAACCCTAAAAGTCAACAGAACTCAACACTCAAGTCAACAGTCTATGTTGACCCAACTTGTCGAGTGCACATATGCGACTCGTCGAGTTCATTCGGTTCTCAGAAAAATCGGGAAAATCCAACTCAACTCGCCGTGTTGTCTCACCTACTCGCCGACTTTGTAGGAAGTCCAGGATAACGGAGAAAGCCCTGACCAACTCGTTGAGTTGGCTAACCAACTCATCAACTTCCTTCAGCTCAATCACTCATTCAGACGCTTTTAAGCGAGATTAAGGCCCCCAAACTCGAGATCTAGCCTTCTAAAGCTGAAATACCATTTAAAGTTGTAAGCTTTACGTCCATGCATGGAATCTAGGGCCAAGTTTGCCAAAACAATGCTCAACAAAGGGTTTAAGGCATGGAAGTTGGCCAAAGCTTGATAAAGCTCGAGTCATTAGACCTAAAGGGCCTAATAATGTCCAAATCTAAAGTCATTGCTTCAAGGTAAGCTCAAAATCAATAATCACTCAAGAAAATGCTAAAAATGGCCATAAACTCCCTAATGGAGAGATCTAACAAACAAGAGATCAAGGTAATAGCTTTTTACCTCAAATTTGTGGCTACAACAGAATAGATGTCGGATCCAAGGTCTCCTTCTTGTTCCAAATCCTTGACTCTTCAGGTTCCTTCAAAGAATGCACCAAAACACACACACTTAGCCTCACTCTCTCTCACAGTGGATGATAGATCGATTAGGGTTTGCCTTAGGGTGATAAGGTGATGAGGGAGGCGGGATAAAGGGCTTCAGGTCCTTTAAATAGGTTGCAAACCCTGAAAATTAGGGTTTTCTCACTCAGGTCCAACTCGTCAACTTGGCGTCCTCCAACTAGTCGAGTTGAGTCTAAAATTCACGTGGCCATCTCGATCTCTACGCGACAAGTTAGGGCCTCCAACTCGTCGATTTGCCCTGTCCAAATGAATATAAGCCAATTAAATTTATACATGGGAGTCGAGATGTTACAATTCTACCCTACTATAATTGGACTTCGCCCTTGAAGTCATTTTCCGGAAACAACTCTGGGTACGGCTCACACAACTCGGACTCCGGCTCCCAAGTCCACTGGGATCCCCTCTGATGTTGCCAATGAACCTTAACCAAGTGCAACTCCTTATTCCTCAAGACCTTCACTTTCTTATCCAAAATCAAGAAGGGTTTTAGTATACTACAACATCCTATGGTGCACATACAACCCTAAATGGTTTGGATCTATATCTTCTCTAATTATACATGCAATATTGTTTCCAAAGCATTGAGCTTACAACTAGCATGAAAATGATATAATCAACATAAATTTGAGTTATAGAATTACCTCTTTGTTGTAGTTTGTAGAACTTCTTGAATTTGGACTTTAAGAACTTAGTGCCCCAAGTATTGCACCTCAAATGGAATCACAACACACCTTTGGACAAAGGATAACTTTTGAGAGAATACTCTTGCAACCAAAATCAGCTCATGGAACTCCAAGGATCACTATTGTGCCATTTTGGATGCTAAGGGGCTTCTTATATAGTATGGCAAGATTAGGGTTACACCATGTAAACCCTAATGTGTATGACCTTCCATATTCCTTAGGTTCCATGGGTTTAAACCCCCATGGATCATCTATGGTTTTTAACATGGGTTTAGCCCAACCTAAAGAATCATGGATCATCGGATCACACCATAAGAATGAATGATTTACCAAATCAATCCCCTTACATTTAATTAGTCTCTTTTGATCACTAAATTAATGCCAAATTAATTCTCAATCAATACTAAGTAAATAATATGATTTCATATTAATATATTAGAAATTATAATATATTAACAAATCATAAATAACCTCTTCTCAAAAGTCCATCCTATCAAATTGTCCTGGTGATATGCTACCCAAATGGACCATGCTACTCTCGGGTCAAGTACATACCAATTATAGTTATGGGCTTAGACACCTAATCCAACAAATCGCCATTGGCTTTTCAATGTATTTCAGGCTATCATCAACTTGAATGTCCTCTAACGGGACCACTACCGTCTCGTCGGCTACACACTTCCTCAGCTGGGATACACGAAGGGTGTTATGAATCAGGCCAAACTCTATAGGCAGCTCCAAACGAGAAGTTACCTTACCCACTCGAGCAATCACTCTGAAAGGACCAATGTATCTAAGGCCCAGCATGCCCATCTTCCTGAATTGGATCACCCCTTTCCATGGTGATACTTTCAGGAGAACAAAATCACCGACCTGAAACTCTATCTCAGAACGTCTCCGGTCTGCGTAGCTCTTCTAATGACTTTGGGCCATCATCAATCTTTGTCTAACGCACTGGATTTGCTTTGTCATCTTAAGCACTATCTAAGTGTTCCCCATCACTCTCTGCCTAACCTCTCCCCAATAGATGGGAGTCTGACACCTCCTCCCATGTAAAAGCTCAAAGGGTGGCATACCGATACTGGAGTGATGGCTGTTATTGTATGAAAACTCATCCAAGGGAAAGTAAGTGTCCTAATGATGGGTTTTAGCCATAAGAACATCTTATGTGCTCATACAAACCCTAATGCTTGGATCTATGTTTCTCTATTGTACATGCAATTCATCCAAGACTATAAACCCTAGTTCTAGCATATGACAATCAATATTAACATAATAATGGGTTTAAGATATTACCTTGATTGTTATGTAGCAACAACAATCTGAAATCCTCCTTGTAATGACTTTAGAAAGCTTAGAGTCACAAATGTCACTCCTCTAATGGTTCACAAACACCAAGAGAAAAAGGATGAAGAGGATAAGAGAAGGAGGCTGCCCAAAACGTGTGGAAACCCTAGAGAACAAGTTCACCACGTTTTTGGGGCTGAAGGGTTCCTTAAATAGTGAGGCTATTAGGGTTATCTAACAAGGAAACCCTAATTTGGATGCTTAGGCCCTAAGCAACTCATGTACTCCTTTCTTAAAGGCCTTTGGACGATTTCTAATGGGTTTCCCCATAGAATTCGTCCACCCCTTTAATATGGAGTCCATTAGCCTAATATTCAACTATCACACAATTGACAGTTCTAGTCCCTTAAGTTTAATTAATTTCTTTTAGCCACAAACTTAATTCTTATTAATTCTTGACTAATATTAATTAAACAATATGATTTATCCTTTAATATATTATTCTCATAATATATTAATAAATCATATTTAATCCTTTCTCTCCATAATTCATCCTATCAAGTTGCTTTGGTGAAGGCAACCCAAAAGGACCATGCACCATCGGGTCAAGTACATACCAAAATAGTTATGGACTTAGATACTAATCCAACAGTCTCCCACTTGGATAAGTCTAATAACTATTCCGCGTATGACTTCAGATCCTGATCTGCAATCGTAGCTTTCCAAAGCCGCTGTCAACTCTGATCTTATCAAATACGCGTGTCCTTAGATAAGGGATCATATATTCCTCCATTCTAGATATTATAGTATAGACTGAGACATGGATCTAAATCATTCTCTCTGTCTATGTGCTGCTTCCCGAATTCAGATTTATGATGAATGACAACAGACTACAATTGAACACATCAATTTAGTCCTGGCTTGGCCAAGCGCTTAGGTGCCATCACTAAATCATCGAGGGGTCCACATATATCGCTTTTATCCTACTTTGGATAAATGGAACGGATAAACTTTGACTCAATGCTCGCTTGCACTCACTCACCAAATCACACACAACAATATGTTTTATAACACCAAGTTACTGATGCGTTTACATATTATCAATGTGCAACTGACTCGCAAGATACAACTCACACATCTCGGTTTCAAGAATATAAGATGTTATCATCTCACCAATCACTCGTGATAAAATCCATGAAGTGATCCAAGTGAGCGTGGGTTTAATCCAATGCTCAAATCATATTCAGAAGCACTCATGAACGTTGCAGCAAACATTTGCTTATGTCTAATACTCTTTAGACAATCCACACACCAATTCACGATAGTCTTCATTCATATCTACTTCCAACATATGAACCACTGTGGCCCGTTTGAATAATTTGACTGTTCTTAACCAATTAAATTATTTAGGAAGTCAAAACATGCAAAGTGAAACACAAGAATAATACTAATCCCATATGGTCTCAAACCTTTGAGTATAAATAAAACACCTTTTGTTTATCACCATATCGATTACTCATTATTTGTTGTTTCAGATAATCAACTTCTTACTTAAATTATTACTATACTTGTCCCATGCTCTTAGCATGCACACAATGTTTACTTACGGTCCTTACTTCTTGAAATAGATCAAATAAATACATTTCCAATCATACTTATTTCACAACTCCCAATCCTTTCTACAAGTGAAAGAATATCAAATTCTTGCCACTTATAGAATATGTTAGATTCTAACATTTTATGCAATGATCCTTTCGTAATATCACTGCACTAAAGTCACAAGGACTATTGCCAATGAAATTACAAAACTCTCTATCGGAAATTGTTACAAGATAATTCCGTAGATGTAATGTCTCTCACTGAAAGTACATTTCTTTGAACATCCTTTTGCATAAAAGTTTCTGATCAAGACATAGATTCTCAATATCTAACTCCCAATATGGAAACCTTTCCATACTTACCATATGACAACTCATTCTTAATAGAATCTTATCTATTCATAATAATGTCGATATACTCCATCCAATATCATACTTCCAACTACTCACAAGCGACCAATCTTCGGCGAACTTTGGATTGTCCTTTGATAGTTGTTTAATCATCTTAGTCAAAACCAATTCTAGTCCTTTTTCCCTCTAAATGTGCTAGACATTTGGAAAATTTTAGAATGGTCAAATATTATAGCATTTGCAATCGATCCTATACCCGAGGCGTATGGGACACGATGCGTAATGTCTTACATGAAGATTTGATACTTTATCAATCTTCTGCCATAATATTTTACGTGCTATGTTCTCACAATTCGAAATATGAAGAGGAAAACCGTAATCATAATTGATATTTAAGAATGCACTATGTATCCTTTGACTAAATTTAATAAAATTTCTCAATCTAAGCTTTAGATTTGAAAGGAAGTACAATATTCTCTCCCTTAATTATAGGAAAACAACTTTACATCCTTACTACTTTGCAAAGTATAACTCTTGTTTTCTATAATTAATATTGCTAACTTGCAATACTTGCCTTAATAATCATACAATCATAACATTTATGCTCCCACTATCATGATGATTATTATAAACATAACACTTATGCTCCTACTAGCTTTGACATGTATTTAGAAAACAGCTTAACTTACAGAAAAACAATACCTATTGATTTTCTTAAGTTCATATTTCTAATACTTAATGCTTTGATAATCTTTTATCTAAGCTTCTTAATTTCATACACCTTTATCCCAAGATAGCTCATATATGTGTCTTAAACATTTCAGACTAATTGCCAAATCTCACAATTCGAATTATGGAGAGGGATACCGTAACCATAATCAAATTTGAGAATGCAATTTTACAATTGCTATTTTCTTAAAATATTTCTTAGCGGAAGCATTTTCTCACAGTCATTTTCATGAGGGAGAAAATCTTATGACACTTAGAATTCAATGGTGTATGTGTTCCTATCCATGTGAATTGTCAAAACCAAAGTTTGCGACAAATCCAAACTCTTATGGATGAAACTTTTTCAATCTTGATCTCTTTCCTTATGGTAACACGGCTGCCCACCATGTCTTCCAAGTAGTTAAGCAACTCACTCTATCTTATCAATGTACCTTTCATTGATCAAGGTGCTTGCCTTTTTATGCGTTCAAAAGAGAACTCATAGAACTTACATGCATAATTAACTCAATTGGAACGTCATAGAAACAAGATAGTGTCAATACGATAGGTTATGAACCTCAAGTCGTGTGCTAGTGATGATCAATAAGGTTTATTCTTGATTAGTTCTTGAAACTTTTCAAGATCATTAAGACTCCTACTAACTCCTTGACATATAAGATTCTTTTGTCAATGAACATTTCTTGACAAACGAATATTCAAGAGTTAGTGTAGCTTTTATCAAGACAAAACATTTCATAAAATTGGTTCTAGTTGGTCTTTTTCTTATTCAAGACATCACAACTTTCCACATTTGATGAATGTTATAAACCTTCTTAAGACTTGTCACTTAATGTTACAATCTTAACTCTAAGACTTGTTTTGGAATGAAGTATGATTGACATCTTGATTTAACCATTTCTTCAATTCTCGATTCCTCTTCTCAGACATACAATTGTACTAAGATTTACTTAGTGGATCAATTGAGATATGGTTCTTAATCATTAAGATCTATCATAAAACATAATAAAAGGTACTCTCCCTTCTTCATAGAATGGAAAAACTTTTATCTTTCTGCCTACTTGATTCTTCTTATTCGTTCTGCTATTGATTTAAACTCTTTCAAATCAACTAAGAATTACACTTAATCTCATAAGTGTAATCATATTTACTTAACCATAGTAAATCATGACGAATATCTTTGTTACTTCATGGTGGACTTGATCAACACACAACCTTGTATACTTGATCTCCTAGTCCTATACTTGACACTTTATCAACGAATTAGTCTAATTTTCTCAAATGTGAAAATTTTTCATTCATCATACAATACTTGTTGCATGATTCCAAGTTTCTGTCCACTTGAAACTTGGTCGATGAGAAACTTTCCCCATTTGGTAAATTAACATAATTAAGAATCACATCCATTCGTTGCAGAAATATGCAAACATCAATTTTTCATAACGATTTCATTGCAAGGAAATAAATAAATAAATAAATGAGTCAAACGAAAATTTATTTTATTCATAAAAGCAGCGGAAAACATTTGTCCTTACAATGCAAAATCAATTGAAAAATTATGTAGTCAAATATTCCTAACAATTCTATCATAACTTCCTAAGCTCAAAATCTAATCTTCGAATCCATGCGATCAAGATCCATTTTCTTCGTGATTAGACTCATTTTGCTCATTTATCAAGCTTCCTCTCTTTTCACTGATCCTGCAAAACATTCAAATGCAATCTTATCACATCATGTATTAAGAATCAAGGAATAGGAACTTAATGGAGTTAGATAGTGGATTTTACCTTAAGTATAGCCATACTCTTTGACTCTCCCATCTTCTGGACTCTTCAGGCTCTTAGGGCAGACTTGTATCCAATGCCCTTTCTCTTGGCAGCAAACGCAGGTCGGTTCTCCTAGAACGTCCTCGGAAGCATGGTTGGTTGACTTTTCCAACAAATATGCTCCATTGATTTTCCAAATCATTTCTGATTCAGCAGCGATGAGCATGTAAGTTAGGTCAATGAGGTTTTCATCATGATCCATCATATAATACTTTCTTTTGAAATCATTATATGATTCGGGAAGTGACTGTAGAACCCAGTTCACAGCCAACTTATCCAGGAATGATGCACCCAACATTATCAACCTATCGATGTGTGATTTTATTCCTAGAATGTGGGCACACACGGGTTTACCATCTCCATGTTTCATTTCTAATAGGGATTTAGTGACATTGAACCTTTCAATTCTTCGATCTTGTGGGTTAGGGAGAACAACGTGAGGAGGAGGAGGAAGTGAAGCATGATTTCTTGTTCCTCGATCAAATCGTGGAATATCATCTTCGTCTGGAATGCTTGTCCCACAGGATTTGGGAAGACCATAGATGTCGAACTTTGACATCTACAAAACGGGAGAAAACAAATTCAAGTTAGTTGATCGATTGAGTCCTTAATAAATCACCCAAATGAGATATTAAGGCTAGGACCCAACACAATATTCCACAACACGGGAGAGGGATGTCGTAACCCTAATTGCAGAACATTTGAAGGTAAGTGAATGACGATTCACTAATTTTCCACCATGAAAAATGAAAAACAGATTAAGTCTTAAATGTATTGAAAACTCCTAGATCCTTTGAGATTCATTGAACCTTTTCAATGGCATGTTTAAATCTCGATATGCCCCTCTAGTTTGTGAATGGGATGCCGAGGATCACAAAGCGGGTGTGAATAACCATGCAAATCTACATGCTGCCCCCACATGTTACAGTCACCTATTCGATGTGCCGGTTAACCACACACGCTCCACCGAACTATGAAAAACATTGAGTCACCCTTTGCTACCTTTGCTTAGAACCATTTAGTGTGCCGGTTAACCACACACGCTCCACTAACGTCTTCGCAAGGGCACAAAGTTTAATTTCATGGAATTGAATCAATTCACTTTTGCCTAAAGTAACTAAGATTGGGAATTTTATGAAAACATTTAGTTACTTTTATACTTCATTATACTTATAATGGAAGGTTTTGTCCTATCCTACCCATTTGGCTAATGACCCTCCACTAGTCAAGAGTGTGGTGGGTAAGAATGGATACCCATTCAATCGCCATTTTATAGGCAATTTCCTTAAACACCCCTTATAGACCAGCTTCGTGAATGAGGCCTGCTAATGGTAAGACTGACTTTTACTCATACATATATATAATGTTAGACTTTTAATGTTATATATAGTATAGGGTGTATTTTACACATTTAAAATACTAGGTGGTCAAATTTAATAATTATATTTTTAATTTAATTAAATTGTAAACCAAAACTTTATGGATTTATTAAATCTCTTTTAATTATACACTTTAATTAATTAATAAAACCATTCCTAAATTAAACTTTTCATCAACTTTTAAATTTCAAAACTTGAGGGCAAGTTTTGAAACATTTCAAAACATTAGGGTTTCAACTATTTAAATTTCAAAACAAAACTTTTGAGTTCTAATTTAAACTATAAAACCTAAAGGGATTATTTTGAAACTTTTCCAAACTTTGTCAAGAATATTCTAGATCACATAATTCAAATAAGGCAATTAACTATTAATTGGTGGTTATCTAATTAGATCTAGTTCAGATTCTTGCAAGATAATGATCAAATAATTTCCATAATTTAACATTTAACAAATAAGGTAACAATTATCTAATTAGATGACCAAAATCTTTTATTTTGACAAGGATAATCATAAGGAATCAATAAAATTCGAATTTTATTAAGTTTAAACAATTATGGCAATTATCCTAAGTCAAAATAGGTAAAAATCCCGAAGCTGCCTCCTTCTGACGCTCAAACTCGCCGAGTACCACACTGTACTCGCCGAGTACATTGTGGTACTCGCCAAGTTCATCAGGCAAGGAGCCAAAAACTCGATTTTGCAACTTGAACAAACATACAAGGCATCAATAAAATAGAAACCAATCGAGGCTCTGATACCACTGATGGGTTTTAGCCATAAGAACATCCTATGTGCTCATACATACCCTAATGCTTAGATCTAGGTTTCTCTATTGTACATGCAATTCATCCAAGACTATAAACCCTAGATCTAGCATATGACAATCAATATTAACATAATAATGGGTTTAAGATATTACCTTGATTGTTATGTAGCAACAACAATCTCAAATCCTCCTTGTAATGACTTTAGAAAGCTTAGAGTCACAAATGTAGCAACACCTAACTCCCACTATAGTCTATAACACATGCGCGTAGCATGTCCTCGAGTGTCTGAATCGTCCGCTCGCTCTGCCTTTTTGTCTTCAGGTGGTATGCGGTGCTAAAATGCAGCCGGGTACCCAACTCCTCATGAAATTTCTTCCAGAGCTTGGAAGAAAAACGCACATCATGATCAGATACTTTCGATATTGGAATCACATGCCATGCCACCACCTCTCAAACGTAGACCTTGGCCAATTTCTCCACAGAAGAGCTTTCACTTATAGCCAGGAAGTGAGCACTCTTCGTCCACCGATCTACAATCACCCATATCACATCGACACCTCACGCAGTCAGTGGTAACTTAGTAATAAAATTCATGGAGATCTGTTCCCATTTCCACATGGGAATCTCCTAAGGCTGCAACTGACTATGGGGACGTTGTTGCTCTGCCTTGACCTGATGATAGGTCAAACATCTCTCGACTATCCATGCCACATCTCTATTCATACAGGGCCACCAATAATCCTTTTTCAAGTCCAAATACATCTTGGTGGCCCCAAGATGGATTGAGAATCTCGACCTATGGGCTTCCTCCATCAAAATACGTCGAGCTCCACCCGTATATGGCACCTATATCCATCCATGGACGATCATAAGCCCCTCGACTATCAGTCACAAACTCAAAAATCTGCCCAATCACTCGCTCTCTTTCATGGTTCTCTTGTCTCATGGCCACTTCTTGGGCCTCTCGGATGGTATCTAAGACTAGAGTCATCACCATTATCCTGGCACACACATCTCGGATCGGAGTACTCGTTGCTCTATGACTTGGGGCATCGGCTACCGCAATAGCCTTACCAGGGTGATACAAAATTTCATAGTCATAGTCTATCACTACATCCAACCACTTCCGATGTCTCATATTTAGGTTGGGTTGATCCATAAGGTATTTTTGGCTCTTATCGTCCGTGTATACGGTACATCGGACACCATTAAGACAGTGGCGCCAAACTTGAGGGTGAATACCACCGCCCCCAACTCCAAATCATGGGTGGGATACTTCGTCTCGTGAGGCTACAACTGCCTCGACGCATATGCTATCACGTGCCCCCTCTGCATCAACACGACACCCATTCCTAATATGGATGCATCAAAGTAGACTATGAAGTCCTCTACTCCCTCCGAAAGGGCTAACATTGGAGCTTCACACAATCTCTGCCGAAGAGTCTCGAATGATGTCTGTTGCTTAGGCCCCCAAGAAAAGGTAACACCCTTCCTAGTCAATCTGGTGAGAGGAACAACAATTTTGGAGAAATCTATGATAAACCACTGATAGTAACCTGCCAGACCCAGAAAACTTCTGGTCTCAGATGGGAATCTCGACACCTCCCATAGCATAACTGCCTCAATCTTTTCTGGGTCAACCAAAATCCCATTTTGTTTAACGAGGTGTCCCAAAAACTGGACCTCTCGTAACCAGAAATCATACTTGGAGAATTTGGCATAAAGCCTCTCCATGCTCAACACGCCAAGAATCCCCCAAAGATAGTCCTCGTGCTATTCCCTAACCTCTAATACACTAAAATGTCATCGATGAACACGATCACTGACCGATCTAACATGAGCCTATATACCGGGTTCATGAGGTCCATGAACATTGTCGGTGCATTTTTGAGCCCGAAAGGCATCATCACAAACTCGTAATGGTCATAAAGAGTCTAAAAGGCCGTCTTCTTGATATCCTCTTTGTAAACTCTCATCTGATGATACCCAGATCTCAATTCAATCTTGGAAAACCAAGACGACCCCTACAACTGATCAAATAAATTGTCGATCCTTGGTAGTGGATAACGGTTCTTGACCGTCAGCTTGTTCAACTCTCGGTAGTCGATGCACATCCGTTGTGAACCATCATTTTTCTTGACAAAAAGGATTAGTGCTCCCCACAATGAGTTACTCGGTCTAATGAAACCCTTCCCCAACAGCTCCTGTTGCTGTGAGGATAACTCCTGCATCTCGGGCGGCGCAAGGCGATAAGTTACCTTGGCAATAGGTGCCGCCCCCGGAATCAGATTGATCTAGAACTTCACTTGTCTCTCAGGAGGCACACCCGACAATTCCTTAAGAAAAACATTCGGGAACTCACATACTACTGGAACGTCAGAAATAGAACTCAACATCTCAATGGCAACCCGCGTATCCATCACATACGCTAAAAAGCCAATGCATCCCTATTGAAGACTCTACCTTGACCTGGCGGTAGAGTAGAAAGTTGATCCTGATCTAGTTCTCTCACCATAAATAGTAAGTACTCCCCTACTAGGGTCTCGTATGGTCACCATTTGGCGCTCACAGTCAATCACAACTCTAAACCGACTCAACCAATCCATGCCCACTATGACACAGACATCACCCATCGCTATCAGCACCAGATCTATCAGAAACTCAACATCGAAAATCTCTAAAACACATCCCCATAATACATCAGTGGCAAAAACTGCATTCTCATTAGCTATGGAAACCCTCAGCGGTCGACTCAAGGCCTCGCATCTAACACTAATGTGAAGACTAAAGGATAAGGACACGAAATATCGACTCACGCCCGAGTCAAGTAACACCAAGGAAGGAACAAAATTCACAAGAAAAGTACCTATATGAAACACAGTATAAGCATAAACAAATCTCAAATAACATGAATAAGAAGATACGTACCAGCAACAACATTAGGTATTATGCGGACCTCCTCCGCAGTCAGCTGGAAAGCCCTCCCATGAGCCCTAAGAGCCTCGGCCTTCCCCGGTTGGCCATCAGTAACACGCAAAGCAGCAGGAACAGAAGCCTGGGCTGGTCCCTGAGTGAGATGGGGACACTCGGCCTTACGGTGGCCAGTCTGGTGGCAATGAAAGCAAATCGAAAATCCCTTGGGACAGTCCTTCGCCCTATGCCTCTCCTTGCCATATTTGTAGCAAATCCCTGCCCGGAAAGATCCCTCATGGCTCTTGCCACACTTTCCATAAGTGTGGCCCTTCTGGCCTCCTGCTCTTGTGTTAGTGGATTTAGCCTGCTTTGTCGCCTGCTGCGACTGCACTGGTCTCCTGTCTCTCCCCTAAGACTCATCCTCCTCTCTGTTCTAAATCTCCAGCTCAATCTCTCTCCTCCTGGCATGGGTCTATAACTCAGCTAATGTCCGATATGATGAGTTCGCCATAAACTCCCAAATATGTCTCCTCAAAATGTTCAAGTACCGGCTCACACGTTCCTGCTTCGTAGAAAAGTACTCAGAGCAGAACAACAACCTCTCATGGAACATCCTTGTAATCTTTGTCACGATTTCTGTATTCTGCTTGAGAGACAAAAATAACTAGGAAAATTGTTCCCTTTCCACCTAGGGAACGTACTCATCTCTAAACAACTAGGTAAAGCTCTCCCAAGTCAGTACGGCATGGTTTGCAGGAGTAAAATCATTTGTCATAAACTTCCACCAGTCCTTTGCTCCCAAGCGAAGCCGGTTCAGTGCAAATTGAACTCTCAAGTGCTTTGGGTATGAACACGTATAGAAGCATCCCTCGATGTCAGAGATCCATCTCATAGCAGAAATCGGGTCCTGGGTCCCATCAAACTTTGGTGGCTTCATGTTGCTAATCTCTCATAACAACAACGAGTCACCCCCCCCCCTGTGGCCTCACAACTGCCAAGGCTGCGGTGGCTGCAGCAGCAACAACAGCCTCTATGAAAGCAGCATAACGCTAGTCAAAAGTCTCAATCAACATGGTCTTAATAGACCCAAATATCTCTGGAATGGCCTCCCTGATAGCTGCAACCACCTCCTCAACAATGATCATGCGGATCTCCTCATCACTAGTAGCACCGCCCCTGGGGTTGTTGCGGTAACCACCATAGTCTCTATGAAACACAAACACAAAAATCATCAGGTACTGGATAAAGCGCACACTCGATTACCCATCCCTACATGTTCCTTATCATCCTAAGGTTCTTACTTGGGTCGTATATAGATCTCGTGCTTTCAATAGTAAGGGCCCAATACTACCTTCCACACTAACCCATAGTCACCCCAAGTCCTCCTCCTAGGACCCTAACTCACAAATAATCTGTCCCTCATGGATATCAAACTACTCTCTCAGTAGATTCCGCAAATGCACATTTAGGTATCTCTCCTAGATTACTCCTCGACTCAAAACTCTCTGTAAAAAGTTCCTGCTAGGTACCCCTACTCAGAACACACACAGAACAAATAGTAGATAATATCAATCAATAACATCCCCCTAGGCTAAGGCATCATGAATATGATGGGTTTGAGCCATAAGAACATTCCTATGTTCACATACAAACCCTAATGCTTGGATCTAGGTTTCTCTAATTGAACATGCAATGTATCCAAGACTTTGATTGATAGATCTAATGAAAACATTCATATCATAACACATGAAATCAAATCTGAAAGATTACCTTGAATTGCTTGCTTGAATCTTCTTGTCCTTGGAGCTTAGAGTCACAAATGTCACTCCTCTAATGGCTTACAAACACCAACTTAGCAAGAGGATGATTAAAGAGAGAGAGGAGGGTGAGAAAAGTCGGCCAGGGTTTCTCCAATACCAAGGGGTGCCAATTTTCTTAACCCTAAGGGTCTATTTATACTAGTGAGCCTCCTAGGGTTTCACCCTTAAACACTAATTGGATAACTTAGGCCCTAAGCAATCCAATCTCCTTATTGATAAGCCTTGGAAAATTTCTACGCTCTTCCAAACCCTGAAATCGTCCACCCCTTATCCATAAGGAAACACTGCCCAAATACAACTATCAAACAATTGACAGTTTATGCCCCTTTATTCAATGAATCTCTTTAAGTCACCAAATTAATTCCTAATTAATTTATGACTTATATTAATCAAATAACAATATTATTATTCCTTATATTATTCTCATAATATATTAATAATATTTCTTCTCTCATTATAAATCATCCTGTTAAGTTGCTATGGTGAAGGCAACCCAAAAGGACCATGCACAATCGGGTCAAATACTTGCCAAATATAGTTGCAGCCTTAGACACTATTCCAACAGAATAAGGTAACTCTGGCTCTAAATTCCTGAAATATCTAGCCTGTCGTATAGCATGCAACTCTAATATTGTCACACCCCGCTAAAGCGGAAACACAAGGCGTCGCAGTACAAAGGGTTTCATAGCAAAAGTTAAAAGACAACACCAACCATAGTATTAAAAATCATTACAAATTTACAATGGGTTTGAACAACTTTTACAAGAAATTACAATGAAAATAGAAATACAACACATGCGAATGCTCCTAAAAGTGAAGTGTCCCTAAGTGCCACTTACTCGATGATTCCTGAAAAAGCATGTAAAACGAGCGTCAACTATGAAAATAGTTGGTGAGTACTCACAAGTTTGAAAATAATATTGGTTTCATGAATCGAAATCAAAGTTTTGATAAGAGTTTCCAATAACAAAAGTATATTGTGAAAATGAGTAAATAAGTTTGTATAAACAAAGTTCAGAGTTCTTTGTCACCATGAGAAATAAAGTATGTTGCCCAAAAGAAATGCAACGATCATATCCTCATGGGAAATAAAGTTTGTTACTAAAATGAGTAATCAAGTTTCATTGCTACAAGGAGCAAACAAGTTTGTTACTATAAGGAGCAACCAAGTTTGTTGCTAAACAAGTAAATAATTAATTAGTAACAAAAGTTCGTTGTTATAATGAGATACAAGGTTTATTGCTATAATGAGAAACGAGTTTCGTTGCTAAAATAAGTATTCAAGTTTCATTGCTAAAATAAGTATACAAGTTTCGTTCCTAACATGGGAATACAAGTTTCGTATGTGCATAAAGATTTGTACGTGCATCAAGTTTCCATTCATGAGTTCACAACCCAAGCCTAATGACTGAATCATGCCCTATTGACTACTATGTGTATCGCAAACATAGTGTAGAAAATGGTAAAATGCACTCAAGCGAATCGTGCGAGTGAGGAGTTGTCTACCTCCTGATAGCGCTATCCATAATAACCATAGGCTCAAAAGAGTTAATGAGTTGTGTCTAGAGATTCTAGGGACTTAACCGGGATACAGTCCTCATGAATTAAAGTAACATACACATACATACGAAATATAGCAACCAAGTTTCATACAAGTCAAAATAAATACAACGAACATAAAAATAGTTTAGGACATGCTTTTCCACCCCAAAATATTTAAAAACCGAAAATAGGGGAGTGGTGAATACTCACAATATGCAAAATATAGTAATCAAGTTTATACGAATCAATTAAATAAAACGAACATAAGTAGTTTAGGACATGCTTTTCCACCCCAAAATATAAAAACCGAAAATAGGGGAGTACGTGAATACTCACAATATGCAAAATATAGTAATCAAGTTTATACGAATCAATTAAATATAAATAACATAAGTAGTTTAGGACATGCTTTTCCACCCCAAAACATAAAACCGAAAATAGGGGAGTACGTGAATACTCACAATATGCATTGAGACGATGCAAATGATGCATTGATCTACGCTCCACTGGTACCACTATCGATTCCTACAATAATGGTATTCGCTAGTGAGTCTCTAATCGAAATCTAACACTAGTATACTTACTACTACAATTGAATTATGCCAATAGTGTGTCAAAACTTAATATTGATAAGTTACAAACATTTTTCTGTGAAAATTTAATTTCAATGAATCAATTGTTATATAACAATTTAAGTGGAAAATTTCCATTATTGAAATGTTAATATTTAACATTTTAGAGGTGTTCCAATGATTCAATATTCAAAACTAAATCAATTTAGTTCTAAAGTATCCCAAACTTTGCATTTCAGTTTTAATTAAAGTCAAAGACCTTAACATAAATTTTCTTGAATTTTTGAGTTGTCTAACTATTTTTCACCATTTTAGTTTCTTGAATAACCATAAATTCATGAAAAATAGCAATGAGTTAATAAAATTCCCCAAACTTTTTATATTACTGTTATTAAACATTACTAAGCTGGGAAAAATATAAAAATGGATTTGCAAGATGTTTAATTATATTTTATGATTTTTGAGACTTTATTCCAATAAAAATTGAAATAAATATAAAACAGTTTCCAAAATTACGCAAACTCTTTATTTAACTGTTATTATACATAACTAGGCTGGAAAAATATAAAAGATATTTTTCAGTGGGTATTTCTATTTTTCCTTGCTTTATTCCTTTAAATAATCATTAATTGAAGAAATAATATTAAACAGTTAAAATAAATTACCAAAATTTTTTGTAACATCATTTACAGTATAAATAACCTGGGAAAAATACCAAAAGTGGTTTTCATATTGTATAATCCGGTTTTGGGTATTTATGTGTATTTAAGTGTATTTAAGTGTAATTAACTTTAGAAAATAAGAGAAAAATAGTTTACAGTAGAGAAAAATCCTCAAAATTTTTATCTACCCTGCTACTGTACAACATGATTTTCGGGTATATTTTCATGAATTTTGGATAATCATAACTATTTTTCATATTTTTAGACAATTATAATTACGAAAAATTGGGAAAAATAGTAAGGCATGATGAAAAATTTTGAAATTATTTTTCTGAGTCGCTCATCACAGGTAAGGAATGCGAAAATTGTTAGATAAAATTTTCACACTTTCTAAAGTGGTTTTGTGATTTATTATACCCTAACAAAAAGAAAATCTGAAATCATACCAAACAGCAACAAAAATTGATGAAATTTAGTGAGGGGTCATTATTCACCATAAGGGTCCTCCATGAATTTATTCCAGATTTATTGACCTCTGGAAGTATTTTATGTGATTTATGCCCTTGGTTTTAGCAATAATTTTAATAAATCAAAGAAATAATAAAAGCTCTTGGTATTTTACAGGTTATCACATGCATGTGTGGGATTTCAAAAGGAAAAATGTTCAAAATTTATTCAGAAGGGAAATAGGGGTAATGAATCCAAACAAGTTAAGAAATGTTGCATGCAATGGTGCATGAGATGTAAATGTGGCTGAAGTTCATGAATTTGAGTAGCCCATTCAGTGATGTTTTAAGCCACGAAATTTCAGCCATAATTCACTGGATATGTTAAGTTTCTAAATTATTTTTCCCCAGATTTATGATTGGGTTTAAGGCCATTGATCATGCAAGGCAAAAATGGTGATCACAGAAAAAGATCTGTTTGCGCAACCATTTTGTAAAAATTGCCAAAAATCGGGTATTTAATATTTTATAGTGAGACCAGTAGGGTTTTAAACTTAGCTCAAAATATTATACTTCAGAAAAAGAATAACTAATTTTGGTTAAGAAATGAGTGAGATATGACAGTTTAAAGTCAGGTAAAGAAATCTGGCAGATTGCATGCATGGTGATTGGTTAGAAAAATGAGTTTTCATCATTTCTTTGAGTAAATCTTTTGAAATATTTTAAAAGATATCATGATAAACTTATATTCTAGTTATGTTTCCAGAGATCAAAAGATTAAAACTTATCAAAATGTATACATTCATTTATGAACAAAAATTTGTTTCTCAAAAACTCTTAACTTGAGTTTGATGTTTTAGTCCTTAAAATCGATTTTTGCACTAAAATCATGAACATGCAACCTTGTTTATCATACATGCATGGTGTTAGAACACATCCATGATGTTCTAAAAACTATTTTAACAAAAATAAAATAAGTTTGAAGAAGATGATGAAGTAGAAGTCGGTTTTTGAAGTAAAATGCACATGCATAGCTTAAATCATTGTTGTGGATCTTCAAGAGATGTATGTTCTTTACCTTAAATTTATTTGTGGCTTGAAAAACCCTTATGAATCTCCATAATTTCGTGGTTAAGAGGCTGTGGTTGTGGTGTTTGGAGAAAAGAAATTAGAGAGAAGGTAGAGAGAGTTTTCTAGAGAGAGAAAGAAGAGAGATGTGTGTGTGTTGGAGAGTGAGAGTGAGAGAGAGATATATGGGAAGAGAGGGGTCCGAAATTTTGAGTATAATAACCCTTTCTCATTCATTTTGTTTTATAAAATTTAATTTATTTTATAAAATATCTAAATTTTATATAAAATGTGCACTAAAATCAAGTTTTTATTCATGAAACCTTGATTTTTGACTTATAAATTAAGGATGAATGTTAATGACTTAAATTTTTATTTTCCTTGATTATATTTCCCTGAATTTAATTGTTTTAAGATAATATTATAAGTTTCATAACTATTTTTATAGAATTCTTGATGTCAAATTTTATAAAATTTAGGTTTTAGGGCTTTTAGGGTTTTGAAGTTTAATAAACTTTGAATATCAAAATAAATTGAATATTTGAGACTTCAAATTATCTTGTGGTATTATAACTCTTTTATAGTTATAATTAATGTTTGTAATTTATTTTTATCGGTTTATTGGCATTCTATGTAGTGATTCCGAGATTCAAGCGAATTTGAGGAATCAAGTATACTAGTCCTAGTCTTCAACTTTGACTTAAGTTTCTATGAGACTTTGAACTGACTTCTACTTCTAGGTCAAGTGCATGATGTGTGTATATGATTCATGAAATGTTGTTCGAGTCAAAGAGTAACCCGAATATGGATAGTCACTACAGTTAAGTAGTCGTAGAATTCACATACCAATGTGAAATCCAAGCACGTTATCCATTGTCTCTATCTGTTTCCAAGATTCTACTAGGTTATAACATAGCTTCTAGTTACTAAGTCTAATATGTGTAGTGCCTATGTGTGCAACTAAATCTAGTCAAATCTAGAACCGACTCGAATTTTGACGGTTGTCACAAATATCTCATAAGTATCTTATCTCATAATATAAAAAATAAGGGTATTATGGAAAAATCACCGTTCGGGCTCTATCTGATTTTACACACTGTTTCATCTCGTTTCCTCTTAAAACTTTTACTCGTTTAGAAAATCATTTTTTTAGAAAACTTCCTTAAATCCTTTGTTTGAGTCCGGACATACCCGATGGTTCATCCGAATCCCTCAAACGAAAGCTTTGATACCAACTTATAACACTCTAATTTTTAAAATAAAATTTTCATTTTTAAATCCACACAAAAACACATTTTAACATTTCTCAAACCAAATTGTAATTTTTTTTCAAACCCAAGACAATAAATTGTTTCTCAATATCCTAGAATCCTCAAAACACAAATCAACTAACTGGTGTGTATAATTTTGCCGACACCTTCCCACGATCCTGAGATGTACCTGAAACACATTTCACACAACACTATAAGCACAAAGCTTAGTGAGTTCCCCAAAATACCACACACAAATAATTAGCCTCTCATGGCTATATCTCGATTAGGACGCTCCTGTCATGTGTTTCATTGAAGACCCTCCTATCTAACAGATTGGGTTAGACCCTCCATTCCGGTATCTCATTGAAGACCATCCGCTCTCACAACTCGGTTTGGAGCCTCCGGTCCTAACTCAATAAGGCACACTATAATATACAACATAAATCACAAACACAAAATGCATAATATCACATAACTCAGTATAAGTATATAAGACACTCTGGTCAATAACTCAAATAAGACCCTCCGGTCACACAGTATTACCACTCAGGTAAGTATAGTGAGAAGACTCACCTTGTAAGTAAAGCAAATATGTCACGTACTCAACGGACGATCTAGAATCCGCCTACATATATCATAATGATTTCTAATTAACAATTTATAATAACAACTCCAAAGATGTTGAGCTAACTCCTTTAGTAACTCTCGGAAAGGGTGAGAGACCATTTTGCCCCTCCATGGTCTCCAAAGTCCACAACTTGACCAAACCCTAAAAGTCAACACTCAAGTCAACAGTCTATGTTGACCCAACTTTTCGAGTGCACATATGCGACTCGTCGAGTTCATTCGGTTCTCAGAAAAATCGGGAAAATCCAACTCAACTCGTCGTGTTGTCTCACCAACTCGCCGACTTTGTACAAAGTCCAGGATAACGGAGAAAACCCTGACCAACTCGTCGAGTTGGCTAACCAACTCATAAAGTTCCTTCAGCCCAATCACTCATTGAGACGCTTTTAAGTAAGACTAAGGCCCCCAAACTCGAGATCTAGCCTTCTAAAGCTGAAATACCTTTTAAAGTTGTAAGCTTTATGTCCATGCATTGAATCTAGGGCTAAGTTTGCCAAAACATAGCTCAACAAAGGGTTCAAGGCATGGAAGTTGGCCAAAGCTTGATAAATCTCAAGTCATTAGGCCTAAAGGGCCTAATTGTTGGGTTTTGAGCATTCTAACACTCCTAAGTGTACATGAAACCCTAAATACCTTGGATCTATGTTTTCTCTATTATACATGCAAATAAGAACTTCCAAGGTATTATCCTAATCTAGCATACAAAACAATAACTATAGCAAGATAGAATACATACCTCTTTGGTGTAAAAAGTCTTCATGAAGCTTGAGTGCCTAGTGCCCCAAGTGTGACACCTCAAATGGTTCACACAACATCAAATACACTTGGAATAACTTGAGAGAATTCTACAACTCATGAAATCGGCTAGCCCTTTCACTTCACACACTAGTGCCGATTTTGGTCAAGAATAAGATGCTTAAATAGTTAGGGTTACACCATGTAAACCCTAATTGACATGGCCTTTCATTTCCATGATCCATGGGTAGAAATACACCATGGACCATCCTATGGGTTTTAGCCCAACTTGATTATCCATGGAGCATTAGCCCACTATACAAGTATGGATGATTTACACAATCAACCCATATATTTAATTAGTCTTCTTTTGATCACTTAATTAATCATAGATTAATTCTTGATCAATACTAATTAAATAATCTTGTTATTCTTATTATTAATATACTAGAACTTATAATATATTAATAACCATAAGTGTCTTATTTCTCTCATTATAGTCTATCCAAGTGCATGATGCCATGCAACCCAAATGGACCATGCCGGGTCGGGTTAAGTCTTACCAATTATAGTTATGGACTTAGACATTAATCCAACGGTCTCCCACTTGGATAAGTCTAAAACTATTATTGCGTATGACTTCAGGAACCAATTGGCAATCGTAGCTCTCAAAAGCTTCTGTCGAACTCTGACCTTGTAGATGAACTTTGACCTTTGTCAATGACTTGTCCATTAGATAAGGGATCATATATTCCTCCATTCTAGATATCATATGGACTGAGACATGGATTATAATCATTCTCTCTGTCCATTTGTTGTTTCCCGATTTCCGATTTATGACGACTGACTAATTGAACAAATCAAATCAGTCCTGGCCCGGCCGAGCACTTCCATTTGTCATCATCAAATCATCGAGGGGCCCACAGATATCGCTTTTATCCCGAAGGTAAAAGGAATGGATAAACTTCGACTCATATGGCTTATTCTACTACTTGTTGAATCATACACAAAGGCACGTTTTATAGCACCGAGTTACCAAATGCGTTTTCGTGCAATCAATGTACAACCAACTCATAGTAACAACTCATATCTCTAGGTTTGAAGAATATAAGATATTATCATCTCATGATCACTCGTGATAAAATCCATGAAGTGATTCCAATGAGCGCGGGTTGAATCCAATACTCAGAACTTATGAGCATTCATGAGTGTTGTAGCCCTTTGTCCAGCACCTTAGACCTCTACAAGCCAACCCATGACAGTCTTAATTCATATCTACTTCCAACATATGACCGATTGTGGATGGTTTGAATAACTTAGTCATTCCGGAAGAATAACCTAGTTTATTCGGGAAGTCAAAACATGCAAAGTGAAACACAATAATAATTGAATCCAATATGGTATCAAAACCTATGAACATAAATAAAACACCATTTATTTATCACCATATGATTACACATTATTCATTGTATACTGTTTCAGCTATCAACTTTATTCTTGAATTTAAAACAATAGTTGTCCCATACTCCAAGCATGTACACTATGTTTTCTAAACACTAGTCATGCCATACACCAAGTATGCATACTATGTTTGTCTATGATCTTTACTTTGTGAACTAGATCAATTGAACATAACTTCAATGATTCTCTTTTCACACTCCCAAATCCTTACTGCAACTGCAAGAATTCCAAATTCATGCCATTTACTGAAATCTGTTAGATTCTAAACTTATATGCATTGATCTTCTTGTAATGATTATGCAAAAAATCAGAAAGACTTGACAACAATCATTACAGAGCATTCCAAAGGAGATCAGCTCCTTAGAAACGTCCTTCTTGCATTAAGTTTCCTAATCTTAAACAGATTGAAAAATTCTAACTTTGAAACATTTCCAGATTCCATTTTGACTATCACTTCTGAACAAGAGTTGCCTCCTTACAGATTATGTCAATATGGTCCTTCCAGAATTATCACTATACTTCCAACTATCCTTGAGCAACCAATCTTTGGTAAACCTTAGATTGTCCTCGACAATTGTTTAATCCTTTTAGTCATATCCAGTTCTAAACCTTTTCCCTTCTTAATGCCCTAGGCATTTGGAAAATTTTAGAAAGGATGAATATAGCACATGTAATCGATCCTATATCCGAAGCATATGGGACACGATTCATGATGTCTCACATAAAGACTAAACCAGTCTTTTGCTATAACATTTCCATTTCTATTTGCCAAGTTCTCATAATTCAGATTATGAAAAGGGATGCCGTAATCATAATCGAATTTTAGAACGCAAATAATGGACTCATATACAAAATTTCCTTATGTTGAGCCATTCCAACATGAAATTCATATATATCCTTGACTAAATGATTAAAACCTCACGATCTAAGCTTATAGATTTGAGATGAAGTATAATTTCCTCTCCTTTAATTATAGCAAAACAACTCTTTCCGAATTGAAACTTTTGTTTTTCTATAATTAACATTTCTAGCTTGCAATAATTATCATAATTATCATGCTCCCACTAACATGATGATTATTAGCATAACACTTATGCTCCCACTAGCTTGAACATGTACTTAGAAATTAGCTAACTTTCTACTAAAGTTCAGATTTATGATACTAGATTGTTTTGATAAAACTTTATCAAAAACATACACCTTCCCTTAGATAGCACACTTGTGTGTCTAAACAATTATGAAAAGGGATGCCGTAATCATAATGGTTAGACCTTTTTGCCACTTCTCACATGTCCAGGTTAGTGTGCCGGTAAACCACACACGCTCCACTAACAACTTTGAGAATGCAAATACCACAATTGCTATCTAGCTAAAATCTACTTAGTGAAAGTGTTTCCTCACCATCATTTTCATGAATCGGAGAGAAACCTTCTGACACTTAGATTTAATGGTGTAAGTGTTCTTATCCATGTGAATTATCAAAACCATAGTCACAAGACAAGGATAATGACAAATCCAAACTCATATGGATTGAACTCAATCTTAATTTCTTGCCACCTAGCAGCTCAAGGGCATGCCATTGCTTCCAAGTTGTTGTGCAACAAATTGAGAACTCTAAGAACTCATATGAAAAGCCCACTTTAACTGGAATGGGCACAGAATATGTCAACACGATAGGTTATAAACCTCAATTCGTGTGCTAGTGAAGAACTTCAGGTTTTATTCTTGATTAGTTCTTGAGACTTTCAAGACTCCCACTGTCCTCTTGACCTATAAGACTCCCTTGTCAAATATCCAAGAAATAGTGTGGATTCTAATCAAGACAAACACTTCACAGAATTGGCCTAAGTTGGTCTTTGTTTTATCCAAAACATCACAACTTACCAATTTCAAATGTACAAGAGTAGAAAACTTTTACTCTTACATTTGACAAGTGTTTTAAACCTTCTTTGAGACATGTCACTCAAGTTACAATCTTGGAGTATGACTCTAAGACTTATATTGGAACGAAGTATGACTCATCTTCTTGATTTAACCATTTCAACAATTCATAGTTCCTCTTCTTAGCTATCAGAATGCATTTAGAGGATGAATTGTGATTAGGTCTCTAAATCATTAAGATGATCATTAAAACTGATACTAAAGTACTCTCCCATCTTTTCAGATTTGAGAAACTTTTATCTTTCTGCCTAATTTGATTCTTCTTATTCGCTCTGCCATACATTGAAACCTTTTTCCAATGTCTTAGAGTTACACTTAAGCTTGTAAGTATAATCATGTTTACTAAGCTTTAGTAAACTAAGACGAATAGTCTTATCGATCTTTTGTGGCGGACTTGACCAATGCACAAGAATGTGTACTCGATCCCTTAGTCCTTCACTTGAATCACACATCCATGTGACCAAGTAATTAGTCTTAATTTTCCAATACTTGAAAGTTCTCATTCATCATGCTATACAACTTGCATGATTCCAAGTTCCGGTCCAATTGAGACTTGGGTGATGAGAATCTTTCCTTATTTGGTAAATTTAGACATTACCACAAATGAAAGAATCAATTTCATATTTCCACTCTTGCTATTAATGGAATCATATAAGCAACAATTTTTCCTCAAATGCCATTGTAAGGATATTTTAAAATAAATAAAATAAAAAATTTTCTTTTATTTTAAAACTTTGCGGAAAAACTTATCCTTACAATCCATATGAAAACTTGTTGTTATCTATTCCTAAGCAATATCTCATAACTCCTAAGAAGTAGCTCAAGAATCCGATCTTCAAACCATGCGATAGAAATCCATCTACGCGATTAGATTCAACATATTCTTTCTTTAAGTTTCTTTACTTTTCTTTGATTCTTAAAACATCAACATGTGACCCAGTCACATCATGTATCAAGAATCTCATATTAGAAACTTAGCAGAGTTAGATAGTGGACTTTACCTGAAGTAGAGTCAAACTTATTGACTTCAACATCCTTAGGCAATATAAACATATGGACCCTTTGATAATGGTACACGGGACTATCACAGACTTAGCTTTTCTCTTTACCATTTGGTCAACCGAGTTGACTATGGCTGATCCCTTTCCATTGGGAAGAGAATGCTTTTCTGGATTTCCTGTGTCACTATTGTCAATGTCCATCAAGTTTTAAGGAAGTTGATCTTAACAAATAAATAAGATCATTAAGGGTCTTGTCATAGTCTGTTTCATAGGTGTCCCAAAGGAACTCACTATGTGACTTAGAAAGTGATTGAACCACCAACTTTCTCAAGACTTTGACACCCAACTCTCCCGGCTTGTCAATATGTGACTACATCTCCAAGATGTGACCACACCTAGACCTTGCCTTGCCAATAGGGCTTGAGTGACCTTAAACTTGTGGGTTAGGGAGAATAATTGGAGGAGGTGAAAGAAGTATGATTTCCATGGGACATCATCTTCATTCAGGAAAGCTTGTTTCAAGAGATTTGGGAAGATCATAAATGTCTAAACCAGACATGTTTTTGGGAGATATTCAAGATAGTTGATCTAAAGTCCTTAATATGACACCCAATATGAAATATTAAGGCTAGGACCCAACAAACTATTTTATAACTTAGAAGAGGTATGCCGTAATCCAAGCTATAAAATATTTGAAGGTAGGTGAATGACGATTCACCAATTTCCACCAAGATAAACGAAATGTATTATTAGGTTTTAATTGGTTTTGAAACTCCTAGATCTTTGAGATTCATTGAGCTGTTCAAAGGCATGTTTCAATGTCGAGTGTGCCCTTCAGGTTTTGTGACTGGGATGCCGAGGATCACAAAACAAGGTGTGAAGTAACCATGCAAATTACTTGGTACCCTTAAGTGTTTACCCCTCAATCGATGTGTCGGTTAACCACACACGCTCCATCGATACTATGATAAACATTAAGTTACCCTTTGCCTACCTTGTTAAATACGAGTTAGTGTGCCGGTTAACCACACACGCTCCACTAACCGACTAAAACAAAGTGCAAAGTGTAATTTCATGGATTAGCACCTTATTCACATTTTCCTAAGTAACTAAGATTGGGTATTATTAAGAGTTTAGTTACTTAGTATTTATCATTAATACTTTTAATGAAGGGAGAATTATAGTCCTGTCAAACCCGTTCGGCTAACGACCCTCCACCAGTCAAGCAAGCGGTGGGTGAGAGTGGACACCCATTAAGTTGCCATTTTATAGGCAACAACCTTATACCCACCTTATAGACCGGCTTCGTGAATGAGGCGTACTGGCGGTAAGACTGACTTTACTCTTATACATATATATATATATATATATATATATATATATATATATATATATATATATATATATATATATATATATATATATATATATTATTAACTTATAATATTATAAAGTATAAGGGTTGAATTTTAACTCTTTAAAATTCTAAGGGCTAACTTGGAATTAAAGTATTCATAAGAGAAAACTTTACAAATTCCAAAACTTGAGGGCAAGTTTTGAAACTATTCAAAACTAATTAATTCCATAACTTATGTGTTTAAAGTAGTTTTAATCCAAAAACTCTTCAAGTTCCATAACTTGAGGACAAGTTATGGAAGACTTTAAACTAATAAAAGAATTAACTTTTCTTTATTTTATAACTTATGAAATTAATTAAGGTTACACTTTATTTATTTATTATTTAATGAAGTGACTCTTGAACCTCCATAACTCAAGGACAAGATTCTTCATCTTTTGTAACCATTGCCAACTTTTATGAGTTTTATGAAACTTAAATGTGACTTTTCATATAAATTGAGGACAATTTACAAAAACACATTTTAGAATCAACTCTTAGATTAATTTGGATTGAAAACAACTATTTCACTCAACTTTTCAATTAATCTAAGCAACTCATAAAAACAAGATAATTCAAATCAAACTTTTCCATGTAATTAGAGTAACACTTTAAACTAATACAAAACATGAATCTATTGACAATTATCTTTAAAATTGGATTAGCATGAACATTACCACATCAAAAACAAGTTTATAAGTCCAAAACATCTTTGGGTAATGTTCCTAGTCCAATTCCAGCCAAAAAAGTCGAGTTTATGCTGTCTGGGGGTCCAACTCGTCGAGTGAATGAACCAAATCAGCGAGTTGGATCGAATTCATCACTTTTTAGGCATGGACTCGCCGAGTCTCCTGATGGACTCGTCGAGTCTAATGATCAGACAGTAAGAAATTCGATATTTTAAGCAGTTTTGCAAGTATAACAAGAAAACAAGCCTAGGCTCTGATACCACTGTTGGGTTTTGAGCATTCTAACACTCCTAAGTGTACATGCAACCCTAAATACCTTGGATCTATGTTTTCTCTATTATACATGCAAATAAGAACTTCCAAGGTATTATCCTAATCTAGCATACAAAACAATAACTATAGCAAGATAGAATACATACCTCTTTGGTGTAGAAAGTCTTCATGAAGCTTGAGTGCCTAGTGCCCCAAGTGTGACACCTCAAATGGTTCACACAATACCAAATACACTTGGAATAACTTGAGAGAATTCTACAACTCATGAAATTGGCTAGCCCTTTCACTTCACACACTAGTGCCGATTTTGGTCAAGAATAAGATGCTTAAATAGTTAGGGTTACACCATGTAAACCCTAATTGACATGGCCTTTCATTTCCATTATCCATGGGTACAAATACACCATGGAGCATCCATGGACCATCCTATGGGTTTCAGCCCAACTTGATTATCCATGGAGCATTAGCCCACAATACAAGTATGGATGATTTACACAATCAACCCATATATTTAATTAGTCTTCTTTTGATCACTTAATTAATCCTAGATTAATTCTTGATCAATACTAATTAAATAATCTTATTATTCTTATTATTAATATACTAGAACTTATAATATATTAATAACCATAAGTGTCTTATTTCTCTCATTATAGTCTATCCAAGTGCATGATGCCATGCAACCCAAATGGACCATGCCGGGTCGGGTCAAGTCTTACCAATTATAGTTATGGACTGAGACATTAATCCAACACTAATAATGTCCAAATTTGAAGTCATAGCTTCAAGGTAAGCTCAAAATCAATAATCACTGAAGAAAATGCTAAAAATGGCCATAAACTCCCTAATGGAGAGATCTAACAAACAAGTGATCAAGGTAATGGCTTTTTACCTCCAATTTGTTGCTACAACAACATAGATGTCGGATTCAAGGTCACCTTCTTGTTCCAAATCCTTGACTCTTCAAGTTCCTTCAAAGAATGCACCAAAACACACACACACACACACACACACTTAGCCTCACTCTCTCTCACAGTGGATGATAGATCGATTAGCGTTTGCCTTAGGGTGATAAGGCGATGAGGGAGGCGGGATAAAGTGCTTAAGGACCTTTAAATAGGGTGCAAACCCTAAAAATTAGGGGTTTCTCACTCAACTCCAACTCATCGACTTGGGGTCCTCCAACTCATCGAGTTGATTCTAAAATTCACACGGCCATGTCGATCTCTGCTCGACGAGTTAGGGCCTCCAACTCGTCGAGTTGCCCTGTCCAAATGTGTTGAGCATTTGAGATATTTAAACTGATTTGGCATGTTTGGTTATTTAGGGAAGCCTTTTTTGGGTTAATCATTTTATGATTCCCTACGGTGCCTTTATAGTAAAAGTGCTTAATCGAGCTCTTCTAATGCATTAGATTTATATTAAGGCATTGGTTTTATATTTATGGTATATATTTTATGTTCTCTATAAATAATCATTAGGTTAGCTTTTTATGTTAGCTTTTTACCAGATTAGCTTTTTCTTTGTACGTTCATGTCATAATCTGTAACATGCTGTTCCAGATTGTTTTGTGATTTAAGGCCCGTGGGCCTTAATCCGAGTATGAGAAGGTTTTGAGGCTTTGAAGGAGAAAGGTTTAGGCCTTTTTGGGATATGGGTAAGGTAGGTTGTGTGATAAAACAGTTCGGTTTGTGCTTTAGAGCCCAAATGTATTGTTAAAGGCACTTGTGTGGGCTTTTCATGAATTTTGGATCTGAGATTGAGTGGGCTTCAGGAGGAATAAATTTGATAGAAGTGTAGGTCTTCTCGTTACCTTTTCGTTGATATAAGGATCGTCGGAAACGGATTTATAACGAAGAAGTTATGGCCTTCAGAAGTTTTGAGGTTTGCAGGCTTAGCCAAGTATGCTGGGCGTACACAAAGCGTACATTGGGCGTAATTTTGGAGTACGCGGGGTATACTTACCAGGGTGGTCGCAAATGTTCTTCAAAGTACATTGGGCGAACCATATGAACATTGGGCGCACACCAAAGAGACCTGAACACTATTTTAGGGTCTTGGACCCTATTTAAGCTCCTTATCTCATTACCTAACCCTAATATCTTCAGCATCCATCCTTATAAACCCTGGAAATTGACCCTAAGCCTCCATTTGAGTGATTCTTGAGAATTTTGGTGATTTGGTGAGTTTTTGGTGCATATTGTGGAAGAATGTCACACCCCAAAACCGGAACGGCGGAAACATTCGGGGGTGGAGGACGTTATGTACAGTATCACAACAAGTAGTAAACAAGCAACAACATCATCCATTGCATTAATAATATAACAGAACACACTTGTATTCAATTATATGATTAATGCAATGGATGATGTTGTTGCTTGTTTACTACTATGCTTTGTTGTGATATTGTACATGACGTCCTCCACCCCGAACGTTTCCGCCGTTCCGGTTTTGGGGTGTGATAGATTGGTATCAGAGCATTGTTTATAGTGAATCGAGTGTATCAACCCATAAAAGATATACAAACTATAAACACGGCGGGATTAAAATACTCTTATCAAGAGTTTATACTTTAAATACTAAAATATTTAACCAAGTATACATACCTGCATTCATACTAAAATCAGTGTCACTAGGACAAAACAAAAGTATTACGATTGTTGAACATCACAAGTAGACTTGGGGATGTATGGTTAGTTCTGGGAGTGGCATAGCCTGATCAACTATGCTGATCTGAGAAGTGATTAGCACATGCCCGAGAATGGCTGTGATGTGGCAACAAGTCTAAATACTTACCAATACTACTACAATGCAACCTTAGAACAAAACATAAACCTAAAATACTATAGGAGTATTTTGTGTTACTATAATTCTTATCTGAGAACTACAAAGGTCTTTATTAGTAGGTTCATAGTTGCTAAGTGGATACGCTAAGATTATTCGAAGGTCTATCCTGTTTTGATTACATATAACTGGTATGCACTATACAAGTATTGAAGTAACTAATAAAGATCATCTTATAATTATCTACTTAGTACGTCTATTAAATATTTCTTTATCCCTATTCTCGCGTAGATAACATGGATGGATTCCATCCCACGGCGACCCGTACTTCCGAAACGAAGACAATGCAGGGTGGCTAGAAGAAGAGCCAGAAGATGATCATCCAATCCCTTTGGATGATCACCTCGCAAAAGGCTTTTCAGATGGTTCTTACTCCGAGCCTGAAGTTGAGAACGTACCCCTAGTGGCTCCTGTGCCAAATCCTAACCCTCGTCTGACTTTTCAAGGCCCGACGCCCCCATGGGTGGAAAGCTTGGAAACATGGAGCCAAGTGCAGGATCAACCTATGCCATTTAATGGAGATTGAAGCTTTTACGACCTGAGCAAAGGAAGTTCAGCGGACAGGGTCTTGCCAACCTTAGTCTGTAGCGTTGCCCGAAACGAAATCCAGGGCAGAACAGCTTTCCATCGCATCACGGAGGTTGATGTGACAACCTGAAATTTCCAATTGTTTTGTCTCCGCAATTAAGCAATCCAAAAATTAGCCAAATTTATTTCAAAATATTTTTTGGCTGGATTTAAGCCCGTTGGAATATTTTAAATAATATTCGTCAAGCGAACCAAAAATATAGAGGTATAATTTAAAATTTTCCGTGTTTAACGGAAGTCGCGAAAAACCCCGTTTGCGGTTGGTGTTGGGTGGACCCCCACCCAGGTCGTAAACACAACCCTATATAAGGGTTGAGTGGGTTTCATCCCAACCTTTTCACACTTTAGGAACCTCCTCTCTCTACTTTCTCTCCCTACAAATCAGGTTTTGATCAAGAATCGCCCCTTTCGAGCTTCACAACGGTAAGTAAACCTTCCTAGCTTGTTGTTTCGCTTATTATACTTGCAAATTTGTGGTTAATCACCCAAAAACCTCAAGAACAAGATTTTACGGTTTGGGAACATCCCAAAACCATAAACACCTTAGCAAGGGGTTTTCATGCCCCAAAACCCTTCCAATGCTTAGCTAATGGCCTAGTGTAACGCCCGTAGATCAGGGCTAGTCAATTTAGAGACAATAAGAGTCAAAAATGACATTTTGATAGAAGATTATTTAGGATGAATAATCCTAACTAAGTTGTGGTATATGTTACAAGGTTTCCGTACATATAAAGAATGCCAAAATCCGAGTTATAACGAAGAAGTTATGACCTGTCGAAGTTTCGCGACAGAGCCGGCACGACACAACGCGACGTAAAAAGTGAATTTACGTTAGAGCGATATTTAGCCTTAGCAATCTAAACGAGAATCGAATATCTCGTTGTTGGTATCGAAGCGATAAAAAGTTAGGCGAGAACGGACGTCAAACGAAGAAGTTATGAATTTATAACGAAGTTTTCTGTCGCGGCCTATTAAAAATAAATAATAAAAATAAAAGTCAAAATTAGCCGACGGAGTCTAAACGAAAGTTGTAGAGCGTAGTCTCACCTTCGCGTGGATATAAAGAACGTCGAAAACGGAGTTCGTATGAAGAAGATATGAATTTCTGAAGTTTATTAAACATTTTGTATTTAAATTTAAAAGGAAATTCGGAAGCATTATCCGAAGGAGTCACCGGTCTGATCCAAGGTACGCGCCGCGTACTCGAGTATGCCCCGCGTACTCCGAAGTGTCGACATTCGCAGCAAGTGGCTTCGGATGACGCACACAGTGACGTTTTTCGGACCAGTACGCCCCGCGTACTGGCGTACGCCCTGCGTACTCCGAGGCTCCAGCCTCCTATAAATAGGATGCGAGGGCAGCCGACCCAATTGCCAATTTCTTCTCTTCTCTCTCCCGTTTTGCATCTTGCGTGCCAGAAATACCCCGACGCCCCGGTATTATTCTCTAGCCCCGAGGCAAGTCCCGAGATCCCGAAGATCCCGAGAAGTGCGGTTCCCGAGCCGAAGCTCTGCCCGCGAGAAGTTCGATTTTTGTGGAGATCTTCCAGATCTGCGGTGGATTACTACTTCTGCAAGTCGTAGTGATGTCCGATCATCTTCTGATCAAGTGAGTGTATACTACCTTTCATAGACACGATAATAATACAAGTATGGTTTGAGTGTATTAAGTATATTGTTGTTTATATGTGTGGGTGTGTAGTTGCTTTCTTCTAACACATCAATATGAAGTATTTGTTATGAAATACGTGCTATGTGTTTATATGTTATTTGTCTATTTGAGATGGACATGGAAATTGGAGTTTTATACAGGTGTTAAATGATTTAAACTGTGTAAGTATTTGTATCTACAAAATTGTTGGGTAGAACAAGGGTAGATGGGATAGTTGGTGACTATGGAGTTAGCGCCTGCTGTTAGATAAACCTTGGTGACTATGGAGTTAGCGCCTGCTGTTAGATAAACCTTGGTGACTATGGAGTTAGCGCCTATTATTAGATAAACCTTGGTGACTATGGAGTTAGCGCCTATTGTATAAACCTTGGCGACGATGTGACTTCGTGCCTATTTGATGAACCTTGCCGACTATGGAGTTAGCGCTTGTTAAGTAAACCTTGGCGACTATGGAGTTAGCGCTTGTTAAGTAAACCTTGGCGACTATGGAGTTAGCGCTTGTTAAGTGAACCTTGGTGACTATGGAGTTAGCGCCGCTTAAGTAAACCCCGACGACTATGGAGTTAGCATCTGATAACTATGGATTTAGTACTCGATAGATAAACTTTGGCAGCAATGGATTTCGTGCCGATTCCTTAGGAATAAGTGAATGAAGGATAGTTGGTTCTTAGGGTGAAACCTTAAGAAGATAATGGGGATGGGTATTTGGGTTGATTGTTTGATAATTGAACATAACAAATGTATTATTGTGAGTTGAAAACCCTATATGCTCACCAGGCTCCCAAGCCTGACCCACTCAGTTTTCTTTTCATTACAGGTAATGACACAAGAGTATAAGTCGGCGGACTTGACGAGAGATTTTGGATTATAGATCAGTAGTTGAATAACTATTGTAAGGTCTATTTTATGTTGTTTATGCTTTTGGTCTGTAACGAACATGACATCCCGAGGTTTTATTATTTAATAAAAATACATTCTTTTCGAGAAATGTTTTGATAAAATGGGTATCATATTTTATTTTGGGAACAAATTCCGCAACCGTTTTCTTTAAACGATCACTCTGATTTTGAAAACAAAGCATAAACAAATCGGTCTTTTCTGGCCGTGAAATTGGGGATGTCACAGTTGGTATCAGAGCATTAGTTTAAGCGAACTAGGAATTTGTAGGATTTCTAGACTTAAACTTAGAATGCTAAGCAATGATTGCGGGTTGAGTGTGTCCATTATATTTTAGGTAGTACACCTAAATTGACACAGGCACTATTTTATTTTAGGAAAATTGCCTAAAATGCTTTTACGTGCTAAATGTTTTGTGTGATAGCTATATTGATGCTATTATTTGTTCGGATCTATGGTCTGTTGCCGACCGGATCTGGAAACCTTATGTGTATAGGATTCTAAGCGTACGTCTACGATATTAGAACTAGCATATAAACGTTTCGGAGTGATAAGGATGAAGACTTCATATTAATATATAAAGTCGGTAAAGTCTGTATCAGGAAACATAGCCTGTTAGAGGCATAGTATAGGGTGAACTTGAACTTTTGTGTAATAGTTTCAAGAATTAATATAAATCCTAGTTTTGTTATCTGATGTGTTGAATGATTATATGATTTATGTATGGTGACTTGGTTAACTGCGAGACAATACTTGGGACGAGTATGAGTAGGTGTGAAAGGTAGTAGAGATCTATACTACTGGAAGCACAGGACTCAGGCTTGGATCAGGGGAAGTCACAAGGTTATCAAGAAGCTAGTAATTGATTCCGTTTTATTCAAGTATGTCATTACCATTGTTTCGGTAATGTCTAGTAAGATAGTTGTTATTCCGACCCTAGGGGTCATATCAATTGAGTCCGACTATGATGAGAGGTCATCGGGACACGACCCATCAGGGTTATTACTTAGAATGGAGAGATAACTTATGGAGTCAATATACGAATCCTATTTCGTTGATGATTCCGGGACGTAATCATCCTAAGGGGGAGATAATTGTAACGCCCGTAGATCAGGGCTAGTCAATTTAGAGACAATAAGAGTCAAAAATGACTTTTTGATAGAAGATTATTTAGGATGAATAATCCTAACTAAGTTGTGGTATATGTTACAAGGTTTCCGTACATATAAAGAACGCCAAAATCCGAGTTATAACGAAGAAGTTATGACCTGTCGAAGTTTCGCGACAGAACCGGCACGACACAGCGCGACGTAAAAAGTGAATTTACGTTAGAGCGATATTTAGCCTTAGCAATCTAAACGAGAATCGAAGATCTCGTTGTTGGTATCGAAGCGATAAAAAGTTAGGCGAGAACGGACGTCAAACGAAGAAGTTATGAATTTATAACGAAGTTTTCTGTCGCGGCCTATTAAAAATAAATAATAAAAATAAAAGTCAAAATTAGCCGATGGAGTCTAAACGAAAGTTGTTGAGTATAGTCTCACCGTCGCGTGGATATAAAGAACGTCGAAAACGGAGTTCGTATGAAGAAGATATGAATTTCCGAAGTTTATTAAACATTTTGTATTTAAATTTAAAAGGAAATTCGGAAGCATTATCCGAAGGAGTCACCGGTCTGATCCAAGGTATGCGCCGCGTACTCGAGTACGCCCCGCGTACTCCGAAGTGTCGACATTCGCAGCAAGTGGCTTCGGATGACGCACGCAGTGACGTTTTTCGGACCAGTACGCCCCGCGTACTGGCGTACGCCCCGCGTACTCCGAGGCTCCAGCCTCCTATAAATAGGATGCGAGGGCAGCCGACCCAATTGCCAATTTCTTCTCTTCTCTCTCCCGTTTTGCATCGTTTTGCGTGCCAAAAATACCCCGACGCCCCGGTATTATTCTCTAGCCCCGAGGCAAGTCCCGAGATCCCGAAGATCCCGAGAAGTGTGGTTCCCGAGCCGAAGCTCTGCCCGCGAGAAGTTCGATTTTTGTGGAGATCTTCCAGATCTGCGGAGGATTACTACTTCTGCAAGTCGTAGTGCTGTCCGATCATCTTCTGATCAAGTGAGTGTATACTACCTTTCATAGACACGATAATAATACAAGTATGGTTTGAGTGTATTAAGTATATTGTTGTTTATATGTGTGGGTGTGTAGTTGCTTTCTTCTAACACATCAATATGAAGTATTTGTTATGAAATACGTGCTATGTGTTTATATGTTATTTGTCTATTTGAGATGGACATGGAAATTGGAGTTTTATACAGGTGTTAAATGATTTAAACTGTGTAAGTATTTGTATCTACAAAATTGTTGGGTAGAACAAGGGTAGATGGGATAGTTGGTGACTATGGAGTTAGCGCCTGCTGTTAGATAAACCTTGGTGACTATGGAGTTAGCGCCTGCTGTTAGATAAACCTTGGTGACTATGGAGTTAGCGCCTATTATTAGATAAACCTTGGTGACTATGGAGTTAGCGCCTATTGTATAAACCTTGGCGACGATGTGACTTCGTGCCTCTTTGATGAACCTTGCCGACTATGGAGTTAGCGCTTGTTAAGTAAACCTTGGCGACTATGGAGTTAGCGCTTGTTAAGTAAACCTTGGCGACTATGGAGTTAGTGCTTGTTAAGTGAACCTTGGTGACTATGGAGTTAGCGCCGCTTGAGTAAACCCCGACGACTATGGAGTTAGCGTCTGATAACTATGGATTTAGTACTCGATAGATCAACTTTGGCAGCAATGGATTTCGTGTCGATTCCTTAGGAATAAGTGAATGAAGGATAGTTGGTTCTTAGGGTGAAACCTTAAGAAGATAATGGGGATGGGTATTTGGGTTGATTGTTTGATAATTGAACATAACAAATGTATTATTGTGGGTTGAAAACCCTATATGCTCACCAGGCTCCCAAGCCTGACCCACTCAGTTTTCTTTTCATTACAGGTAATGACACAAGAGTATAAGTCGGCGGACTTGACGAGAGATTTTGGATTATAGATCAGTAGTTGAATAACTATTGTAAGGTCTATTTTATGTTGTTTATGATTTTGGTCTGTAACGAACATGACATCCCGAGGTTTTATTATTTAATAAAAATACATTCTTTTCGAGAAATGTTTTGATAAAATGGTTATCATATTTTATTTTGGGAACAAATTCCGCAACCGTTTTCTTTAAACGATCACTCTGATTTTGAAAACAAAGCATAAACAAATCGGTCTTTTCTGGCCATGAAATTGGGGATGTCACAGTTGGTATCAGAGCATTAGTTTAAGCGAACTAGGAATTTGTAGGATTTCTAGACTTAAACTTAGAATGCTAAGCAATGATTGCGGGTTGAGTGTGTCCATTATATTTTAGGTAGTACACCTAAATTGACACAGGCGCTATTTTATTTAAGGAAAATTGCCTAAAATGCTTTTACGTGTTAAATGTTTTGTGTGATAGCTATATTAATGCTATTATTTGTTCGGATCTATGGTCTGTTGCCGACCGGATCTGGAAACCTTATGTGTATAGGATTCTAAGCGTACGTCTACGATATTAGAACTAGCATATAAACGTTTCGGAGTGATAAGGATGAAGACTTCATATTAATATATAAAGTCGGTAAAGTCTGTATCAGGAAACATAGCCTGTTAGAGGCATAGTATAGGGTGAACTTGAACTTTTGTGTAATAGTTTCAAGAATTAATATAAATCCTAGTTTTGTTATCTGATGCGTTGAATGATTATATGATTTATGTATGGTGACTTGATTAACTGCGAGACAATACTTGGGACGAGTATGAGTAGGTGTGAATGGTAGTAGAGATCTATAGTACCGGAAGCACAGGACTCACGCTTGGATCAGGGGAAGTCACAAGGTTATCAAGAAGCTATTAATTGATTCCGTTTTATTCAAGTATGTCATTACCATTGTTTCGGTAATGTCTAGTAAGATAGTTGTTATTCCGACCCTAGGGGTCATATCAATTGAGTCCGACTATGATGAGAGGTCATCGGGACACGACCCATCAGGGTTATTACTTAGAATGGAGAGATAACTTATGGAGTCAATATACGAATCCTATTTCGTTGATGATTCCGGGACGTAATCATCCTAAGGGGGAGATAATTGTAACGCCCGTAGATCAGGGCTAGTCAATTTAGAGACAATAAGAGTCAAAAATGACTTTTTGATAGAAGATTATTTAGGATGAATAATCCTAACTAAGTTGTGGTATATGTTACAAGGTTTCCGTACATATAAAGAACGCCAAAATCCGAGTTATAACGAAGAAGTTATGACCTGTCGAAGTTTCACAACAGAACCGGCATGACACAGCGCGACGTAAAAAGTGAATTTACGTTAGAGCGATATTTAGCCTTAGCAATCTAAACGAGAATCGAAGATCTCGTTGTTGGTATCGAAGCGATAAAAAGTTAGGCGAGAACGGACGTCAAACGAAGAAGTTATGAATTTATAACGAAGTTTTCTGTCGCGGCCTATTAAAAATAAATAATAAAAATAAAATTTAAAATTAGCCGACGGAGTCTAAACGAAAGTTGTAGAGCGTAGTCTCACCTTCGCGTGGATATAAAGAACGTCGAAAACGGAGTTCGTATGAAGAAGATATGAATTTCCGAAGTTTATTAAACATTTTGTATTTAAATTTAAAAGGAAATTCGGAAGCATTATCCGAAGGAGTCACTGGTCTGATCCAAGGTACGCGCCGCGTACTCGAGTACGCCCCGCGTACTCCGAAGTGTCGACATTCGCAGCAAGTGCTTTCGGATGACGCACGCAGTGACGTTTTTCGGACCAGTACGCCCCGCGTACTCCGAGGCTCCAGCCTCCTATAAATAGGATGCGAGGGCAGCCGACCCAATTGCCAATTTCTTCTCTTCTCTCTCCCGTTTTGCATCGTTTTGCGTGCCAAAAATACCCCGACGCCCCGGTATTATTCTCTAGCCCCGAGGCAAGTCCCGAGATCCCGAAGATCCCGAGAAGTGCGGTTCCCGAGCCGAAGCTCTGCCCGCGAGAAGTTCGATTTTTGTGGAGATCTTCCAGATCTGCGGTGGATTACTACTTCTGCAAGTCGTAGTGCTGTCCGATCATCTTCTGATCAAGTGAGTGTATACTACCTTTCATAGACACGATAATAATACAAGTATGGTTTGAGTGTATTAAGTATATTGTTGTTTATATGTGTGGGTGTGTAGTTGCTTTCTTCTAACACATCAATATGAAGTATTTGTTATGAAATACGTGCTATGTGTTTATATGTTATTTGTCTATTTGAGATGGACATGGAAATTGGAGTTTTATACAGGTGTTAAATGATTTAAACTGTGTAAGTATTTGTATCTACAAAATTGTTGGGTAGAACAAGGGTAGATGGGATAGTTGGTGACTATGGAGTTAGCGCCTGCTGTTAGATAAACCTTGGTGACTATGGAGTTAGCGCCTATTGTATAAACCTTGGCGACGATGTGACTTCGTGCCTATTTGATGAACCTTGGTGACTATGGAGTTAGCGCTTGTTAAGTAAACATTGGCGACTATGGAGTTAGCGCTTGTTAAGTAAACCTTGGCGACTATGGAGTTAGCGCTTGTTAAGTGAACCTTGGTGACTATGGAGTTAGCGCCGCTTGAGTAAACCCCGACGACTATGGAGTTAGCGTCTGATAACTATGGATTTAGTACTCGATAGATAAACTTTGGCAGCAATGGATTTCGTGCCGATTCCTTAGGAATAAGTGAATGAAGGATAGTTGGTTCTTAGGGTGAAACCTTAAGAAGATAATGGGGATAGGTATTTGGGTGGATTGTTTGATAATTGAACATAACAAATGTATTATTGTGGGTTGAAAACCCTATATGCTCACCAGGCTCCCAAGCCTGACCCACTCAGTTTTCTTTTCATTACAGGTAATGACACAAGAGTATAAGTCGGCGGACTTGACAAGAGATTTTGGATTATAGTAAGTAGTTGAATAACTATTGTAAGGTCTATTTTATGTTGTTTATGCTTTTGGTCTGTAACGAACATGACATCCCGAGGTTTTATTATTTAATAAAAATACATTCTTTTCGAGAAATGTTTTGATAAAATGGTTATCATATTTTATTTTGGGAACAAATTCCGCAACCGTTTTCTTTAAACGATCACTATGATTTTGAAAACAAAGCATAAACAAATCGGTCTTTTCTGGCCGTGAAATTGGGGATGTCACACCTAGGGACTTGCATGAATGATCAAAGAACCCCAAAACATGAATTGAAAGGGGGATAAACATGAGTTTACGGTTTGGGGATTTCCTAAAACCGTAAACACCTCCAAAGGGTGTTTAAGTGCCCTTAACACCTTGTATGGCTTATATTTGGGCCTAGAACTTTGCATGGTTAACTTACAACCACCAAAACACATGAAAAATGGAAAAACATGAGTTTACGGCCGTAAAGTCCCCAAGGAGTGTTTCAGATACCGTAAACTCCCTAAAGTGTCCAATTTGAGCCCCAATCACTTCCTTATCCCTTAAATCAACCCTAGAACCTTTCCTTGTGAAACATGAAGCCTTAAACCACACAAATACACCCCACCCATGAGTTTACAGTCGTAAACTCATGGGGGATATGGTTCCCAAACCGTAAACACCCCTAGGTATTACCATTTGAGGAGTAAACTCGAATGTGGGACTATACTCTCCTTAGATGCAACCCTTAATACTCCTAGCACTTGAAACAAGGTGTTTTCATGCATTAGAGGGTCTTTAATTGCTTAATTAGTTATTTAATGACTAATTGGACACTTAAATGTATCATTACTTGTTAAATAGGATCCAAGTGTGTTCAAGACCTCAATTGACACATAGCATCCTATATCGCCTGACCATCCAAGTCACCCACGACAGGTGAGTTCATACCCCTTAATCAACTTCTTAAATTAATTTAAATGCTTTTATAGGGGGGGGGGGGAAATACAAGTTGAACTATAGAGTTATTAGATTAATCACATGTGATTAATAACTGTATAGCAAAATAGATTTTGCTTGTCAAACTGCTTTATCCCATTGAAGGTTTTCAAATCTCGTTTTCAAATCTTGTTTTAAAGTATGAATTAATCTTTTAGATTATCAAAAGTTTTCCAAAGGTTTTCAAAGCTTGTTTTATAAACTGACATCAAGTCATAAGTTCTCATTGAAAAGTTTTCCAAAGGTTTTACCGAACTTTCTTTTATGCTTTTACATTGTAAAATGCATGCATGTATCTGTATAGTTATATAAGTAAAATTTGAAGGACTTAGGAAGGCTAGCTCTCCCTTCCTCCTTTTCCTTGTTTGGATATGGTTCTAGGGTATTAGTTATCCGTGCGAAGGTCGTTTAATTATTAGTTATATATCATGTATACATATATAGTCATAAAGGTTTCCATCAGCCAATTCATCTCCTTTATGTAGCAAAGGCATCCTTCCGTTATTAATATTTCTAGAACACTGGTAACTATTATAGGAATAGTTAGGAGATTCTATTTACACTCTCACTCACACACACTCTCTCTCTTTCTCTCTCACCCTCACTCTCTCGGTCTCTCTCTAGTACGAAGAATTACTCAGGAGTCAGTTCATTCTTGAGTCTATACTATTATTATAATACTTTAGATAGAATGTCACACAATATTTCCCGATACGACGCTTCATAGCGCCATCTCCGTGTAACCAGAGTCTCCTGGAAGGAGAGTGGACATCATGTGTACAGATCTATACGGGACAGACACTCTCGCATAATGACTGCTAGCTACAGTCTGAGCCGGTAAGGCCCATGGGTGACATAATGTTACTAACTCTACGCGTGACCTGGAGGGTCATCAAGGATTCGATCGTCTATCAGCATGGTTACATACGAATTCACATTCAACTCTTTTTTATTCACTTTTAGAATTTGCGATGTGTTCCGCCTGGATTCTATGTTTTATTCACTTTTATACTTTGCGAGGCATGCCGCCTGGAGTCTATGTTTTATTCACTTTTGGACTTTGCGAGGTGTTCCTCCTGGAGTCTATGTTTTATTCACTTTCATACTTTGCCAGGCATTCCGACTGGAGTCTATGTTTTATTCACTTTTGGTTAGCCAACAATATTACTGCTGAGGCATAATATTATTTTCCCCTATTATTTTTACTTGTGATCTCCTCACAATCCCTTTAAAGTAAAAACTATATCTTGGTAATGATAGTATTTTGGGGAAATTACTCCTTAAAACATAAAACTGTCAGGTCTTAGTAGAAGACTGCTTTTGATAATGATTACTTCTCGGTTTAAACATAGAACAGTTGAGTCTTGGTAGAATATTGTTTTTTTTAGAAAATATAGGATTTTCTGGAAAGAACTCTAACACTCTTTAGATCCTAAACTACCATCTTTCATGAGGTTATTTTGAATAAAAATGTTTATTTATACTAATGTCACCAGCACCCTTTAGACGATTGACTACATTCATCGAAGTGAATACTAGAATTCTAAGAACCACAAGATAACCTCCGCAACCCAGAATACTTGAATAAAGTAAAGTGGTATGTTGCGTTAAGACTTATAACCCAGATCATGAAGAGATTGTAGACTAGACACCATTCTAGGTGTTAGTCGATGGGTTATACAAGAACGCGCGCTTCCCACGAACTAGATAGAGCCAAAACCTTAGAGAATGAAGCATGTCTTAGAGATTCGTTGGACTACTAGGTGTTCCAAGGAATACTATCCGTACAGAGACAGTAGAACCACCTCCGGAAATAGTCCAACACTTCAGAAAATCTCTAAAGGCTAAGTTAGCCCTGATCAGAGATTGATATACGTGGAACCACGAAGCGAGTAAGATCATGATTCTTTCTAGTTTGGAATCGTACTGTGAAAGCATCTGTGAGACGATGATGAAAAAAACTAAAACTCTCTAAACAATCGTCTGGTAAAACCCTATCTCACCAACTTTGAGAGTTTCCATTAGAAACACCTCAAGAATCAGAAGTGCAGGTCCATTTTGCACTAGGTTGAGATAGACGGCCTACAGCAAATAGATACCAATAGATATCCAATTCATCCGATGATCCAGAAAACCTCTGAAAGCCAATCAGCAGGAAACACGAATCCGAAGTTAACCCGAGCCTCCTAAGAACCAACCCGGAGAACTACACCCCCGGTATGAGAGAACCTTTGGAACTTAAAAATGGCGATCACGCCAGTGATGATCTCACCATAGAATTACATTATGTTCTAAGTACTGAAAAGCTCTATCATTCCGAGAGCTTAGGACCATCCGAGATTCTTTATAAGAATTGGTCCAATCCTTGTCAGACCACGACCACTTTCGGAATTCCATAAATTCCACCCCAAATCGATCCACGTCTTAGACTTGAAAAGGTGCTTGCTCGACATAACTTTCAAAATCCGACTCGTCAAGGTCGAAACCAATGGGAACCCAACTTTCCGTAGAAGAACCTGTAGGAAATCACGAACCGAGTGATCAAGCGAACGGAACGAAATCCGCATCCCGTTAGTGAAGGTTTGCTGGAACGCCAAGCGACGACCGGAGTTCACTTGGGAGCGCGCAGACTAACCGAATAGGAAGTGCCCGCATCTCTCTGCTCGATTGTTCATGCCTACTTCCTCGCCTAAACTCTATTTTCGGGACGAAATACCCTCTAACGGGGGGATGATGTGACAACCCGAAATTTCCAATTGTTTTGTCTCCGCAATTAAGCAATCCAAAAATTAGCCAAATTTATTTCAAAATATTTTTGGCCAGATTTATGCCCGTTGGAATATTTTAAATAATATTCGTCAAGCGAACCAAAAATAAGGAGGTGTAATTTAAAATTTGTCGTGTTTAATGGAAGTCGCGAAAAACCCCGTTTGCGGCTGGTGTTGGGTGGACCCCCACCCAGGTCGTAAACTCAACCCTATATAAGGGTTGAGTGGGTTTCATCCCAACCTTTTCACACTTTAGGAACCTCCTCTCTCTACTTTCTCTCTCTATAATTCAGGTTTTGATTAAGAATCGCTCGTTTCGAGCTTCACAACGGTAAGTAAACCTTCCTAGCATGTTGTTTAGCTTAGCATACTTGCAAATTCGTGGTTTAATCACCCAAAAACCCCAAGAACAAGAGTTTACGGTTTGGGAACATCCCAAAACGATAAACACCTTAGAAGGAGGCTTTTGATGCCCCAAAACCCTTTCAAAACCCTTCCAATGGTTAGCTAATGGCCTAGGGACTTGCATGAATGATCTAAGAACCCCAAAACATGAATTGAAGGGGGTAAACATGAGTTTACGGTTTAGGGATCTCCCAAAACTGTAAACACCTCCAAAGGGTGTTTAAGTTCCCTTAACACCTTGTATGGCTTATATTTGGGTCTAGAACTTTGCATGCTTAACCTACAACCACCGAAACACATGAAAAATGGACCAAAATGAGTTTAAGGCCGTAAAATCATGTGTTTACGACCGTAAACTACCCAAGGAGTGGTTCAGAAACCGTAAACTCCTTAAAGTGTCCAATTTGAGCCCTAATCACTTCCATAACCCTTAAATCAACCCTAGAACCTTTCCTTGTGAAGCATGAAGCCTTAAAGCACACAAATACACCCCACCCATGAGTTTACTTCCATAAACTCATGGGGGATATGGTTCCAAAACCGTAAACACCCCTAGGTATTACCATTTTAGGAGTAAACTCCAAAGTGGGACTATACTTTCCTGATATGCAACCCTTAACACTCCTAGCACTTGAAACAAGGTGTTTTCATGCATTAGAGGGTATGTACTTGATTAATTAGTTATTTAATGACTAATTCGATACTTAAATCTATCATTACTTGCTAAATAGGATCCAAGTGTGTGTTCAAGACCTCAATTGACACATAGCATCCTATATCGTCCGACCATCTGAGTCACCCATGACAGGTGAGTTCATATCCCTGAATCACCCTTTTAAATGATTTTAAATGCTTTTATGGGGGGGGGGGGGGATACAAGCTAAACTATAGAGTTATTAGATCAATCACATGTTATTAATAACTGTATAGCTAAATAGATTTTGCTTGTCAAACTGCTTTATCCCATTGAAGGTTTTCAAATCTCGTTTTCAAATCTTGTTTTAAAGTATGAATTAATCTTTTAGATTATCAAAAGTTTTCCAAAGGTTTTCAAAGCTTGTTTTATAAACTGACATCAAGTCATAACGTCTCATTCAAAAGTTTTCCAAAGGTTTTACCGAACTTTCTTTTATGCTTTTACATTGTAAAACGGATGCTTGTATCTGTATAGTTATATAAGTAATATTTGAAGGACTTAGGAAGGCTAGCTCGCCCTTCCTCCTTTTCCTTGTTTGGATGTGGTTCTAGGGTATTGGTTATCCGTGCGAAGGTCGTTTAATTATTAGTTATATAACATGTATACATATATAGTCATAAAGGTTTCCATCAGCCAATTCATCTCCTTTATGTAGCAAAGGCATCCTTTCGTTATTAATATTTCTAGAACACTGGTAACTATTATAGGAATAGTTAGGAGATTCTATTTACACTCTCACTTACACACACTCTCTCTCTCACCCTCACTCTCTCGGTCTCTCTCTAATAAGAAGAATTACTCAGGAGTCAGTTCATTCTTGAGTCTATACTATTGTTATAATACTTTAGATAGAATGCGACACACTATTTCCCGATACGACGCTTCATAGCGCCACCGCCGTGTAACCAGAGTCTCCTAGAAGGACAGTGGACATCATGTGTACAGATCTATACAGGACAGGCACTCTCGCATAATGACGGCTAGCTACAGTCTGAGCCGGTAAGGCCCATGGGTGACATAATGTTACTAACTCTACGCGTGACCTGGAGGGTCATCAAGGATTCGATCGTCAACATGGTTACATACGAGTTCACATTCAACTCTTTTTTATTCACTTTTAGACTTTGCGAGGCGTTCCGCCTGGAGTCTATGTTTTATTCACTTTTATACTTTGCGAGGCGTTCCGCCTGGAGTCTATGTTTTATTCACTTTTGGACTTTGCGAGGAGTTCCTCCTGGAGTCTATATTTTATTCACTTTCAGACTTTGCGAGGCGTTCCGCCTGGAATCTATGTTTTATTCACTTTTGGTTAGCCAGCAGTATTACTGCTGAGGCATAATATTATTTTCCCCTATTATTTTTACTTGTGATTTCCTCACAATCCCTTTAAAGTAAAAACTATATTTTGGTAATGATAGTATTTTGGGGAAATTACTCCTTAAAACATAAAACTGTCGAGTCTTAGTAGAAGACTGCTTTTGATAATGATTACTTCTCGGTTTAAACATAGAACGGTTGAGTCTTGGTAGTAGATTGTTTTATTTAGAAAATATAGGATTTTCTGGAAAGAACTCTAACACTCTTTAGATCCTAAACTACCATCTTTCATGAGGTTATTTTGAATAAAAATGTGTATTTATACTAATGTCATTAAATACTTATGAACTCACCAGCATTATAAAAATGCTGATAATCGCTTTCAAAATAACTTGTATTCTCAGGTCATCGATAGACAGGTACACCTCGGGAGCTTTTGCGAAGTCAACCTAGAACCTAGCTGCATCTATGTTATGTTCTATATTTACTTTGATGTTGCTATGAAATGTAACCTATGTAAAATCATTACTATTAATGCAATGGTTGTTGTACTTTGATTACTATACGGCATATGTTGTGATACTTGACATGACGTCCTTCACCCCAGAACGTATTCCACCGTTCTCTGTTTTGGGGTGTGACAGATTGGTATCAGAGCATTGTTTATAGTGAGCTCAGTATATCTGATCATAAAAGATATACAACCTATAAATACATTTGGGATAAAACACTCTGACCAAGAATTATACTTTAAAATATAACCATATTTTACAAAAGTATATGAACATCCAGAATCTAAATACCCGAGCAAAGTATCACAAGAAGAACCAGAATAAAAGTCTTTAGATGTTGACCATTACCATCAAACCTGGGCAGTTATGTAATCGTAAGCTGGAATAAATGTAACCTGATCAACTACATTTATTCGAGATGCGACTAACGTGTGTTTGGGAGTGATGGTGGTGTTGCAACAAATTTGAAACTTACCAAATAAAGATGCTAGAGCCAAACATAAAGATTAAAAATACTATGGGAGTATTTTAGGATACTAAAAGGCTCACATTAATCCCATAATCATATTCAGAAGTTAAGAATCAAACAATAATTAAAATACCATAGGGGTATTTTAGGAACCATAAATAACCCTGTGTGAAGAACTAAAAAGATCCTTATTGATATACCTACGATTACAAAGTGTGTACTCCTAAGGTTATATATAGTGAAAATCTCATAGGCTAAGAATGTGTGGTTTCGCTCTACTTCCTTTTCCTTGTTTGGATGTGGATATAGAGTGGTATCATATATTCGAAGGCCTATCAGATCTAAGTTATATATGATTTGTATACACTATGGAATTGTAGCAGGACTTGATATGGATCACCCAATGAAATGTTTTAATAATCTTTTAGGATTCTTTAGACATTTCCATTCTCGCACGAAACCTTTTAGAGAACCTTATCCACTTCAGTGTTCGACAGAAGAGTTTATTCAGACCTAGAAAAGGTTCATTGAGAAGATTTTCAGTTCGGAAATAACTTAACTAGGACGAGACTATTGAAACCACCAAGTACCTATACCTTTTAGGGACATCGGTGGGAAATTCTCCTAAACTTCCGAGATTTCCAGTCATCCATCATGAAGCGATGACACTCAGGGTCAGGATCAGAAGTAAGGCTGAGATGACACTCAGGTTCAGGATCAAAAGTAAGGCAGTGATGACACTCAGAGTCGGAATCAGAAGTAAGACGGAGTAGAAATTCAATATGTCTACACGAGAAGAGAACCCTAGGTAACTACCCAAGAAAACCAACGCCGGTCCCAGAGGAAGACAGAGGGAGCCAATGCATGGAACCCGAGAAGCGCCTTTTCCTCCGTATCGTCACGCTAATAAATCCGTAAAATAATACAATTTAGTGACTTAGTGATTACACTACTCACACTATGTGCTAGGCAAACCGTCTTTCCCGTCGCAATTAGTACGAATAGGCCGGATCTCAAAACCTCGATTGAGGGTGTTTAGCCATAAGTTTTCATGTGCCCTTTTTCTTCTGTGATCTTCATTCCGAACTTCCCTCAAATCTTTCCAAGCCGGAGAGTGAACCTTTCCAGTATAAAGATAACCTAGTAGGAACGACTCCCATCTTATGGCTTTCCGATACACTCACTCCTACCCTGTTCCCCGGACTGCATCATAGGGATGTAGGTCGACACTCAGATAACCATAACTCGGGGTACGGGAAAATTTTCTGCCTATCGTAGTAAAGAAAGATACGTCTAGGGTTAACCTTCGTCTCTCATCAGCTTGTTTTCCTTTTCGTGTAGGAAAAACCATGCATCCAAAGAAACGTAACCCACCTGTTAGTAAGACACCAGTCCTTCTATTCGATGAAGCTATGTTTCAAGCTGCAGTCTCAGCAGCCGTAGCAGCTGTCATGGCTCACCTGAATGCTAACAACGCCAATGCTAGTAGGAGCCCTATCGGGATCTCCGATCAAATCAGTGAACAGCAGCAACCAGCACCAGTGTGTACAGCCACCCAAGAACCTCAACCAAATCCACAGAAGAGAAAGTTTAAGAATGATGAAGGAAGTACCTCGACTCAAGGACCTCCCAAAGAGCAATGAGCTGAGGTAGTCAATACCCCTGGGAACCCTTCTGTCCCAACTCCAAGAAGACCATATCTAGGGAACCTCCCCCATTGTAGCAAGTGTAGCTACTATCATCATGGTATCTGTCGAGAACTCCTTTGTGTTAGGTGTAACATGAAGGGGCATACCGCTCGCGTCTGCAGAACCCCGGTTGAGTTCATTACATCAATCACCAATGTGGAGACCAGTCCAGTATGCCACCTATGTGGTGAAATTGGGCACTTCAGGAAGGACTGCCCAACTGAAAGAAATGACAAAGGCGCAGGAGAGGGTTGATCCTAATGCCTAGGAGAAGCATCAATGAACCCGGTAGAATTTTAGTATGTCTCTCAATCCTAAATAATTAACAAACAACATTAAATGATTAATCCTAATTGTAATTACTCTCTCGTTAAAGCGAAAGTCGCAGCACTGTTGTAAAATTCAAAAATCCATCAGGTAAAGCTATGATGGCTTGGTATATTCGTTAAGGCCATTTATAATTAAGATTGATAGACCTCGAGTGAGTGAAGCTGCCTTATCTCTTGTTCCTTGTTTGGTTGTGGATTTAGGGCGGAATCGCTCAGTCAACAGTCCTTGTAATCTTAATTATGCATGAATACTATTTACTAGGCGGTTATAGAAAGGTCTTGAGAGAAATCCATTCATGAAAAGTACACTATTCCAAAACATCAGGACCGCTAGAGTTCCGCGTCAGTTCTATCAGTCCAAGTATCTGCGATAGTGATACCATGGACGAAACCTGAGACGCCAAGAACTTGTGTGCTCTGTTCAGCACATGGTCCTATCAATCTTCATTCCATATCGTGTCGATGCCTGTTAAATTCGACAATGCCATCAATCATGGTTCCACTTAGTGCAACCATGTGTAAATTCCTAGTGCTGTGTAAAGAGAACTTTCACCATAGCCAATTCAAAAAAATATAAATTCTTCCGAAACTAATAATAAAATCTAATTCGAACCGTCAGTCATCTCTCTTATCCAAACCTTCCAAAATACCCAGGAGAAGGGTATCCTGCGCTGTTAACCAACCCGTCCTTAGACAGATAGAACCCGAAGCAAAAGGCACCGCAGGTATCCCAGAAGACAAAAACCGCCCGAGACCTACTTAGTAGATCCCCTAGAAAGACCCTTAGCACCTCACAATCAGATTCGTGAATCAAGAGAAGGAACTCATGGAATTAACTTACTACCACTGAGTATATGCATTAGAGTGGTATATAATATAGATCAATAAGATTTAAGATGTGTGCTTCCTCCCTACTTCCTATTCCTCGTTGGGTTGTGGGTCTCGGGTGGGGCCACACAACTGATCATCCCGTCGATCTCAATTATATATGACTTGAATGCACCGAGTATTAGTGATTAAGCCAAGTATGAGCTCTACCACGAACCGTATAATACAACCCTTCATCCTTACCTCTGTAGAAAAGGAGCTGGAGTCAAGAAAACTGCAGTGGGTTGAGCTACTAAAATGACCACAAATTCGAAATTTGTCGTCATCCCAGTTGAGCCAACATAGTAGCTAACACCATCGGTTACGAAAAGTAACTTGAGTCATAAGAGTCAAACATTGACTACGACCATCCATTCACGTGTAATCCCACAAATTAAGCATCTCAGCAGAGAACCCGGAAACCTGAAAGCTATGACAGGTTAAACTCTGAGAAGAGTGAATGAGGAAATTAGAAGTCCCGAGTGACAAAACCCTATACCCTCTAGATTTGATCTAGATCGAGGAAACTCTGAAACACCGGAAGAGTGGTTTCAAAAGATACTCGTACTACTAAGGCACTTCGTCCACCCCGTCACCGACGAGTAGTGTCTAGGACAAACCGCCTCCTCATGCGAGGGAAGTCACCAGCACCCTTTAGACGATTGACTGCATTCATCGAAGTGAATACTAGAACGCTAAGAACCACAAGATAACCTCCGCAACCCAGAATACTTGAATAAAGTAAAGTGGTATGTTGCGTTAAGCCTTATAACCCAGATCATGAAGAGATTGTAGACTAGACACAATCCTAGGTGTTAGTCGATGGGTTATACGAGAACGCGCGCTTCCCACGAACTGGAAAGAGCCAAAACCTTAGAGAATGAAGAATGTCTTAGAGATTCGTTGGACTACTAGGTGTTCCAAGGAATACTATCCCTACAGAGACAGTAGAACCACCTTCGGAAATAGTCCAACACTTCAGAAAATCTCTAAAGGCTAAGTTAGCCCTGATCAGAGATTGATATACATGGAACAGCAAAGCGAGTAAGAGCATGATTCTTTCCAGTTTGGAATCGTACTGTGAAAGCATCTGTGAGACGATGATGAAAAAAAACTAAAACTCTCTAAACAATCGTCTGGTAAAACCCTATCTCACCAACTTTGAGAGTTTCCATTAGAAACACCTCAAGAATCAGATGTGCAGGTCCATTTTGCACTAGGTTGAGATAGACGCCCTATAGCAAATAGATACCAGTAGATATCCAATTCATCCGATGATCCAGAAAACCTCTGAAAGCCAATCAACAGGAAACACGAATCCGAAGTTAACCCGAGCCTCTTAAGAACCAACCCGGAGAACTACACCCCCGGTATGAGAGAACCTTTGGAACTTAAGAATGGCGATCACGCCAGTGATGATCTCACCATAGAATTACATTATGTTCTAAGTACTGAAAAGCTCTATCATTTCGAGAGCTTAGGACCATCCGAGATTCTTTATAAGAATTGGTCCAATCCTTGTCAGACCACGACCACTTTCGGAATTCCATAAATTCCACCCCAAATCGATCCACGTCTTAGACTTGAAAAGGTGCTTGCTCGACATAACTTTCAAAATCCGACTCGTCAAGGTCGAAACCAATGGGAACCCAACTTTCCGTAGAAGAACCTGTAGGAAATCACGAACCGAGCGATCAAGCGAACGAAACGAAATCCGCATCCCGTTAGTGAAGGTTTGCTGGAACGCCAAGCGACGACCGGAGTTCACTTGGGAGCGCGCGGACTAACCGAATAGGAAGTGCCCTCATCTCTCTGCTCGATTGTTCATGCCTACTTCCTCGCCTAAACTCTATTTTCGGGACGAAATACCCTCTAACGGGGGGATGATGTGACAACCTGAAATTTCCAATTGTTTTGTCTCCGCAATTAAGCAATCCAAAAATTAGCCAAATTTATTTCAAAATATTTTTGGCCAGATTTATGCCCGTTGGAATATTTTAAATAATATTCGTCAAGCGAACCAAAAATGAGGAGGTATAATTTAAAATTTGTCGTGTTTAATGGAAGTCGCGAAAAACCCCGTTTGCGGCTGGTGTTGGGTGGACCCCCACCCAGGTCGTAAACTCAACCCTATATAAGGGTTGAGTGGGTTTCATCCCAACCTTTTCACACTTTAGGAACCTCCTCTCTCTACTTTCTCTCTCTATGATTCAGGTTTTGATTAAGAATCGCCTGTTTCGAGCCTCACAACGGTAAGTAAACCTTCCTAGCTTGTTGTTTAGCTTAGCATACTTGCAAATTCGTGGTTTAATCACCCAAAAACCCCAAGAACAAGAGTTTACGGTTTGGGAACATCCCAAAACGATAAACACCTTAGAAGGAGGTTTTTGATGCCCCAAAACCCTTTCAAAACCCTTCCAATGCTTAGTTAATGGCCTAGGGACTTGCATGAATGATCTAAGAACCCCAAAACATGAATTGAAGGGGGTAATTATGAGTTTACAGTTTAGGGATCTCCCAAAACCGTAAACACCTCCAAAGGGTGTTTAAGTTCCCTTAACACCTTGTATGGCTTATATTTGGGTCTAGAACTTTGCATGCTTAACCTACAACCACCAAAACACATGAAAAATGGACGAAAATGAGTTTACGACCGTAAACTCATGTGTTTACGACCGTAAACTACCCAAGGAGTGGTTCAGAAACCGTAAACTCCCTAAAGTGTCCAATTTGAGCCCTAATCACTTCCATAACCCTTAAATCAACCCTAGAACCTTTCCTTGTGAAGCATGAAGTCTTAAAGCACACAAATACACCCCACCCAGGTGTTTACTTCCATAAACTCATGGGGGATATGGTTCCAAAACCGTAAACACCCCTAGATATTACCATTTTAGGAGTAAACTCCAAAGTGGGACTATACTCTCCTTATATGCAACCCTTAACACTCCTAGCACTTGAAACAAGGTGTTTTCATGCATTAGAGGGTATGTACTTGATTAATTAGTTGTTTAATGACTAATTCGATACTTAAATCTATCATTACTTGCTAAATAGGATCCAAGTGTGTGTTCAAGACCTCAATTGACACATAGCATCCTATATCGTCCGACCATCCGAGTCACCCATGACAGGTGAGTTCATACCCATGAATCAACCTTTTAAATTATTTTAAATGCTTTTATGGGGGGGGGGGAATATAAGCTAAACTATAGAGTTATTAGATCAATCACATGTGATTAATAACTGTATAGCAAAATAGATTTTGCTTGTCAAACTGCTTTATCCCATTGAAGGTTTTCAAATCTCGTTTTCAAATCTTGTTTTAAAGTATGAATTAATCTTTTAGATTATCAAAAGTTTTCCAAAGGTTTTCAAAGCTTGTTTTATAAACTGACAACAACTCATAACGTCTCATTCAAAAGTTTTCCAAAGGTTTTACCGAACTTTCTTTTATGCTTTTACATTGTAAAATGCATGCTTGTATCTGTATAGTTATATAAGTAATATTTGAAGGACTTAAGAAGGCTAGCTCGCCCTTCCTCCTTTTCCTTGTTTGGATGTGGTTCTAGGGTATTGGTTATCCGTGCGAAGGTCGTTTAATTATTAGTTATATATCATGTATACATATATAGTCATAAAGGTTTCCATCAGCCAATTCATCTCCTTTATGTAGCAAAGGCATCCTTCTGTTATTCATATTTCTAGAACACTGGTAACTATTATAGGAATAGTTAGGAGATTCTATTTACACTCTCACTCACTCTGTCTCTCTCTCTCTCACCCTCACTCTCTCTGTATCTCTCTCTAGTACGAAGAATTACTCAAGAGTGAGTTCATTCGTGAGTCTATACTATTATTATAATACTTTAGATAGAATGTGACACACTATTTCCTGATACGACGCTTCATAGAGCCATCGCCGTGTAACCAGTGTCTCCTGGAAGGAGAGCGGACATCATGTGTATAGATCTATACGAGACAAACACTCCCGCATCCTGACTGCTAGCTAGAGTCCTAGCCGGTAAGCCCCATAACTGACATAATGTTACTAACTCTATGCGTGACCTGGAGGGTCATCAAGCTTCGATCGTCTATCAGCATGGTTACATACGAGTTCACATTCAACTCTTTTTTATTAATTTTTAGACTTCGCGAGGCGTTCCGCCTGGAGTCTATGTTTTATTCACTTTTAGACTTTGCGAGGCGTTCCGCCTGGAGTTTATTTTTTATTCATTTTTAGACTTTGCGAGGCGTTCCGCCTGGAGTCTATGTTTTATTCACTTTTAGACTTTGTGAGGCGTTCCGTATGGAGTCTATGTTTTATTCAGTTTTGGTTAGCCAGCAGTATTATTGTCGAGGCATAATATTATTTTCCCCTATTATTTTTACTTGTGAGTTCCTCACAATCCCTTTAAAGTAAAAACTATATTTTGGTAATGATAGTATTTTCGGGAAATTACTCCTTAAAACATAAAACTGTTGGGTCTTAGTAGAAGACTACTTTTGATAATGATTACTTCTCGTTTTAAAAATAGAACGGTTTAGTCATGGTAGAAGACTGCTTTTATTTAGAAAATATAGGATTTTCTGGAAAGAACTCTAACACTCTGTAGATCCTAAACTACCATCTTTCATGAGGTTATTTTGAATAAAAATGTGTATTTATACTAATGTCATTAAATACTTATGAACTCACCAGCATTATAAAAATGCTGATACTCGCTTTCAAAATAACTTGTATTCTCAGGTCATCGATAGATAGGTACACCCCGAGAGCTTTTGCGAAGTCAGCCTAGAACCTAGTTGCATCTATGTTATGTTCTATATTTACTTTGATGTTTCTATGAAATGTAACCTATGTAAAATTATTACTATTAATGAAATGTTTGTTGTACTTTGATTACTATACTGCATATGTTGTGATAGTTGACATGACGTCCTCCACCCCAGAATGTATTCTGCCGTTCTCGGTTTTGGGGTGTCACGGTTGATGCCAATGCAGGAATGCATACCATCTGCACCATTCATCTTGAAGATGCTCGTGAGAGGTCTAGGAGAGACCATGAGGCCCTGCTACAAGCACTAGCTGAAACTTGAGCCGAAGTCATAGAGCTCCGAGTACGCCAGAGGGTGTATGAAAGACACCTGGTTAATATGGAGCACCAGCTGGCTGAACTAAGGGTTCACCCGAGGGATACCCATTTCCAGTAGGAGATACTCTACATTTCTTTATTAGGTATAAGGAGTTGTCTTCCTATCTATGCTCCAAGTAGCACTTTTCTATGTAACTATTCTTGTACTATAGGTACTACTTCACTTTGACTTCATTCTATCAAAATTTTCCCTTCTCCTAAAATGTTGTAAGACCTACTCCAAGGTCATTTTCCCCGAACTTATTACATCTTAAATATCAATGATATTGATAGTCGGCTATTTCCTGTGTCAATCCTTGTTCAAATACTTTCATTCTACTATCAATAGAATTCTATCTAAACCTCACTTTCGTCAAATTATTGAGCTGTGGTAAATTAGCTCAAGGATCGCTTCCAATTCTTGTCAAAGATTAGATCGTATTATCCAACAACCAACGATAGCCTAGTTCGAAATATCAATCGGCTAGTAACCATTCTATGAACTTACTTCAACTCTTTATCAGTAATACATCATAAGGATGTAGGTCAAACCGTCGAGAACAGTTTAACAAAACGAGAAATTTACATTTACGTGAAAGAGTAGAATGCATCTAGTGCCGACCAAAATCACTCACAAACTCCTTTTCTTTCGTATAATAGAATCATGTTTTCATCCAGAAATAGTCAGCCGAACAACGAAATCCCGATCCTCCATATAGATGCCGCTACATTCCAAGTTGTGGTAATAGCTGTTATGACCGCTTTCATGGAACAATTCCAATCCAATAGACCGAACGAAATTAAACGCAATATCAACCCCTCATGCTGATGTAACATCCAAGGAAACCAATGAATGCCAACCCAGGTGGACATCCTAACCCACAAACCGAAGAGCAAGAAATGAATATTATGGGATAAGAAGAAGGGTAAAACATCTCAAAAGGTATCCAAGAGACAACAATCAAGGCCAACCTCTGCAGCCACGACGTTTATTACCCCTACCACCGTTCCGACTAGTATCCCAGTTACCCCTATCCCTGCAAAGCATTATGCCGGGAATCTACCCAAACGCACAAAATGTAATTTTCATCATCACGAAGTTTGTTGTGGCTTACAATGCAACAATTGCAACCGAATGGAAGACACTACTCATGTCTGTAGAGTGCCGGCACGAACCACCTCCCAAGCCACTACATCGGGGCCAACCCCGCTTGCTATGGTTGTGGTCAAACCGGACACTATAAAAGGAATTGTCAAAAAGGGAGGAACAATGAAAGCACTCATGGCCACATCACTTCGACCCAACACATCACTTCCACCACCGATGTTGGTGCAAGCCAGATATGTCACATATGCGGTGAGATAGGACATCTCATGAAGGATTGTCCAATAACAAAGAACCCTGACGTAGACGGGAAGATACTAAGGATCACTGCTGCAGAAGAGACTAATCCGGGCCCATGTTTAAATACTATGGCGTTTCGTTATAGTAGACTTACAAACTGGTAAAAACTAGTGCAACTTGAGTCTTGTCTTTTTGCGAGATCCCGTCAGTCCAGGGACTCTCGTTCTGTGTATACTTGCTTTTTGTAGTATACCTTGTTCGCAGCAGTAGTCTTGTAGATAAACTAAAGTACTAAAACTCTGTCAAAGTTGCACCGTTATGTTGTTGTAATACCTTTATGAACTAGTCTAACGCCTTTTATTCCGAGTAGTCCAACATTATCATTTAACTTGAGTCAATTCGATCCTCACAATGCTAGTTTCGTGTGAAAATTCTTTTCCCAGTAATCGCCTTTCTAGCAAAGCCGTCATTCCATAACTCCGAGATACTCATGCGTAGAGTATCTTCTGGTTCGTATTCTTCTCGAAGAAACCTCCTTGAAATACCATTCGTACAATACGTCAAGTTCAATCCGAAGACCCATACGCTTAATCTATCGCTGAGTAATATATAAGCAAGGGTGGTATATAATCAAGGTTATACAGGCTTAGAAATTGATGATTCATTGTTATATATACTATGGAATTTACGTCCACCATGAATTTACGACCGTAAACTCAACGGTCTTGGCTGTAAACTCCTCTTTTGAGGGTTTATGGCTATTTTGATGGTCTATAACTTCAGTTGTCACTTCCTTTCACACATTCCTTTGGTGTACCAAGCTCAAAATGCATAATTAGACTCTATATAGTGCTAAAAGTTATCAGAAACAAGTCTGACTTTGATTGAAGTGAATAGTGTATACAAGATAGAAATTTCGGGTTATCACAAAGAAAGAGTTCCTTGAGGAAGCATTTCTTGGCTTGGAGCTTATGGATCCAAGCCCTAATCATGTTGATCTAGATCCAGAAAGCATAATGTTTGAATCTTGGTGGCTTTATCATGTGGATCTAGTGGGGTGATCACTAGTTATGTTTGGCTTTTGAAGAAGAAGGAGCTTTGAAAAAGGATAGCTTGAGCACCTAGCTTTTGGATCTATGTTCTTCTCTTGTTGGTGCATCTTCCAGAGGTATCAAGTTTTGAACTTGCTTATTATTGTGCTAGTTTTTGTTTTGGGTCCATTTTAGGGATTTTGGTCCCAAAGCTTGAAGCTTTACGAGTTGTTGAACTCTAGAGCATAATATATGTCCCTTTGAGTATATTTAGTGGTGTTATGTCAGAAAAATCCAATCTTAGATGTTGCAATCAAGTCATGCATGAGATAGGAGGTTTTTGAAATAAGGAAGTTAGTGTTTTGGGTGTTTGTGACCTTTCTACCCAAGCAAAGGCTTAAAGTCACTAACTTTATGGAGTAAGTGCCATTAGGGAGTCCAGATCTGGGGATTGAGGTAATGTCTTAACTGTTTAAGACCAAATGAGTAGAAAGAGTGAATCTAGGGAGTACACTGAGCGTAATTCCTGTACGCCCTAAGTACTACCCCAGTGTCCCTAATGGCCAATATGGATTCGTGAGTACGCTGAGCGTACCAAGTGAGGTACGCCCTGCGTAACCTCACTGTGGACTTTTGGGCTTAGTCTCATTTTGGGCCTTGAGTGTTTGGCCAAGAGTTTAGACTCGTTGCAATAGAGTCTTGGACCAGAGGGTTATATATATGTGCTTTGGGCCCTTGAGTTGGGCTTGCCATTAGATGTGAGAGAGTTGGGCCTCGAGAGAGCCCATTTATTATTGGGCCTTGGTGGGCCAATGGGTTTTAGGTCATTGATGGGCTGGTTAGTGGACTACCTGTAGACCTAATGAGCGAGAGTTGGGAATTAGTTCCTAAATGGGATAATTGTGGGTTGGACACAGAGTTAGAGGATGGTGCGTAACAGCAGCGTTTATAAGGGTTGTTCATCGTCCAAGGTGAATCTTTCTCACTATACCTTACCTAAAGTGGTGATTATGTGTGACGGGAAGGTTTTATGTGCTTGTAAGTGTTATGTGATATATGTCTATGTGATATGTATATGTTTGTATGGTTCAGACCGGAAGGTCAACAAAGTTAGGACCGGAAGGTCATCATGGGTAGAACCGGAAGGTTTACCCAAGTTGTGGGACCGGAAGGTCCCACTGAGACACAGTGACCGGAAGGTCTTGTAGCCTAAGGTGGCTAGTATGTGTATGTGGTATTTTGGGGAACTCACTAAGCTTCGTGCTTACCGTGTTATGTGTTATGTGTTTCAGGTTCTTATCAAGATCGTGGGAAGGCGGCGGCTCGATTGTACACACAAGAGAAAAGAGTCATGAATAAGGATCCTGAATTTTGATAATTACTTTTCAAAACAATTTTGAAATATGTTATGACATCGACACTTGAGATTTTGAGAATTATTATATATGATGTTGGTAATTGTAGAGGTTATGAATTGTAAAAGTCGAAATGTTTGTTTCTTTAGTTTCGCATTTTTAGTTATTTTACTAAGTCACAGTTTCATGCGAAGCGTATTGTAATAGACTTAGTATATTTTTTGTACACTCATGTTTCCTATAAATAGGGACTGAGGATAGAAGTAGAAAGGACTTTTGAAAACTCGAGTATTCTTTCTGCTTAAAAGCTTTGTAATCAGTCTTCATCAATATAAGATCTGATTAATATTTACTCGTTGTGTTCTTACTTTTCAATCATTCAATCATAATTGTTTTCTTAATCTAGATAACAATTTTCTTCAATTGGTATCAGAGCAGGATTCAAACCGCATTTTGGTTTTGAAAATCACATTTGATCTTCATATTTGAATTGATTCTGTCTTTGAATTGTTTATTCGAGTGATCTATTAGTAATTTGTGATCATTTCAGTTGATCAATTCTCAAATTCATCAAGTTTTTCAAGCTTTCTGAAAATTTCCGTGTTCATCAGTGGCGAACTTCAACATGAATACAATGACTTCTTTCTCTCACTTGCTTGGTTCCTCAACCAAAATTCCGATGTTAATCCCTGAATATTATGATTAGTGGGCTGATATAATTGAGGATTACTTAAATGGAATTGATGAAGAACTTTGGAATTGTATTGATGGAACAGTGCAAGCTCCTACTAATGTTCAACCAATTGGACAGTCTACTACTTCTGCTGAAGTTGCTGAACAACAAAAACGTTTGAAGAATAATGAAAAGAGATGCATGAGGGAACTAAGAGGTGCTCTACCTCCTGTGGTTTATAATTACATTCGTAGTTGTAAAACAGCCAAGGAGATCTGGAACACTCTAAAAGAGATGTATCAAGGTAGCGAAAAGACGAAAATCAACTCTGTGAAGCAATGTCTTGTTGAACTGAAGGAATTCAGACAAAAGGATTCTGAAACTCTTGAAAGTTATTATGATCGTCTGGACGAGCTTGTGTATCGCTGCAATAGGTATGGAATCCCTAGGTCTCTCATGGAGTTCAATTTAACATTCATCATGGGTCTTCGCAAGGAATGGCGAAGTGTGAGTATGATAATTAAGAATCAACAGAGTTTTGATACAACCAGCTTGAATGATCTCTACAATCAGCTGAAAACACATGAAAGTGAAGTTTCAGAAATGTAAGAAGAATCAAAAAAAGTATAGGAGGACCTTTGGCTCTTGTTTCAAAGGTATCAAAAGTCGAAATTAATGAAGCAGATGGTTCAGACAATGAAGGCTTCTTAATGAACTCTGATGATGAAGCTGTGGCATTCTACTCAAACAACAGAGTTAAGAAATTTTTCAAAAAGCCTTTTAATCCAAAAGGAAAGGCAAATGATGCGAAGAGTGGAGTCTCAAAAGCTGGAGGAGAGGAGAAGAAGAAAATGGAAAAAGTAGATGAAAAGCAAAAAGATGCTAAAGATGCGAAGAAATTGAAAGGTGATTTTTGAATTTACTGTCACTACTGCAATGGTGCAAATCACTACGCAGCTGATTGCATGTTGTGAAAGAAAGAGGAGAAAAAGAACAAAGTTAAAGATGAAGCTTACTATTCAGAAAAGATTGAAGAGTTGCGTGCAAAGACAAAAGGAATGTCACTAGTTGCGAAGGGTGAGTCTGATGAGGAAGAAAGTGGAACATATCAGATCTGGTCTTCAGGATCTGATGACGAAGAAATGAGACATCCAACTCATGGAGCTATGTTCGCAAGCTTTGAAGAAAATTGCGAAGCGGATGTTTCAGGACTGTGCTTCGTATCCAAATCAACATAAAAATCACCTATGACCACCAAGGTACGTGCTATTCTTGAATCTTTTAATATTCCTTTATCTGCTTATGATACTGAAATTACTTCTTTTGATGATACTGTTGCTTATTTTGATTCTGCTATTGTCTCTGCTAGTACTGAAGCTCAAAATTTAAATATGCAACTAGTTGAGACACGAAGAGAGTGAGAAATAAAACGAAGCAGAGTAGACAAACTTGAATTGCAAATCAAAAATGTAAACTGTGATAGGGACAATCTTGGAAATGAAGTTAGGTTGTTGCTAGCATAAAGAAATATATACTGTAACTGTTGGGATTAAAACCCTAATTGTGATTTGATGAACAAGATGCGGAAAATAAGAACAAACACAATAATGAAGATTATGTCGAATGATCACTCGATTTATTGAATTGTGAGGAACAAGTTACACTTAAGAAATAAGAATCTAACTCTACAAGAAACCTCACGTGGCGGCTACATTTTGCCTCACTCTTAACCCTAATTATGAATAATACATGACTATTTATAGGGAAAAGACAAGTCTTGGGCTTTTAACCTAGAATTCATCAAAGGGGCCCATTGCCATCATCCATGGAGTGCTTTGAAACCCTACAATCTCCCCCTCAAAGTATGGAATGGATGACAATGCTTTAACTTCCAATACAAGCATCTAGCAAATAAAAAGATCTGCAACGAGGAATATATGAAGGAATCCACGAATCTTGATTCTTCAATGGTCTTCAAACACGGGCTCTAGGATATATAAATCAAGCACTGAAGTAATGTCTTTAAACTTCATTTTCGAATGTAATCCCAAAGAATCTTCATGAAAACCAAACCCGCCATAAAACCCATTTCAGAACAAAGAAACTGAATCACTTCTTGTCTTTGAAGAGCTCCCCCTCCAAGTCACAACGATCTTCAAATAAGCTAATGATATAAGCCATCAAAAAATATCATGTAACAACCCAAACTTTAAGATTCGTAACGCCACTTGATCGAGAAAATACAAGAAGTCGGAGATATAACAAGTCCTTAGCAGAGCTCGATGAAGAACTCTTGCTGTAAAGGATACTTCTCTGTAAAAACCTTAGTAGAGCTCGATGAAGAACTTCTGTAAAAAAGCTACCTTCATAATTTTCCCACAAGCTTTATCAAAAATCTTCGACTTTGAAGAGTCACAAATCCAATTTCGAATGGCCATACCAAATTCTCCCCCGATTTATAATCAAAAACATGATTATAAAGCCTTCAAATGGTCATGAGAATGATCTTGAATGGATAAAAAAAATTACTAAGCTCCCCCGCGACAAAACGATATACACAATGAAGTATAAAATCCGAAAAAGTCGTGAAAAATTTGATGATATCACGAAAAACGACCTTCCGAACCACCAAGACTTGATGGAATCATTATTTTGCTGTTAAAAAAAAATATGAGCGTTAAAGAATCCAAAGCTGTTCACCGGCCCTCAATGTAGTAATTTTCTGAAAATTGGGCCGAAACTGTCACTTTCTGAAAGACAGGGGCTGGAATGGTAATTCAGCATCAACAAACCCTTTTATATGTAACAAAATCTGCAAATGGTCCAAAACTGCCAAGGCATGAAAAGTATAGGGACCGGAATTGACAAATCGTAGGTGTTGCAGGGACAAAAAAAGAAACTTTAAGTCATCTTACCCAAATTAAAGAACACGACTGGAAGGTGATTTCAAGCGAACGGGAATTTGAGCCACTATCGTTTCAACCACAAGCAACCGAACCAAGGTTCGTTTCAAGATCGCCACATAATCACGCGAACCGAACGTTCGGTTCGTTTCAAATCAAGCATTATCAGGCGAAACTACTTTCGCTTTTGGTTCATCCTTCGATCGCTCCAACCATTAACAACCGAACCCAGCTTAAACACGCGGATTCAAGATTGAGGTTCGTTCCAATAGCTACCAAAGCGAATCTCCCCCCTGTCGTTCAAGTGCTAACAAATGACCCCAAGATTATTTCACGTTCGTTTCGAGCATAAGCCTTCATACCGAGCCCTATGTTCTGAACACCAAGAATCTCACCCAAAGCGAACCAATTTCAAACACGAACCCAATGTCAGATCGAGGTTCGTTCCAATTCCGTTGATTATACCCCAAGGCGAGTCTCCATTCCCAGGTTCGCTTACTGTCATCCCTTCTTTCGTTCCTAATCAATCCATCACAAACACGACGCGAATCAAAACCACATCCAATCACAAGTTCTCAGTCGATCAATCGTGGGAGAAGAATGAGCGCGAACACAGAATCACAATCACCGAACCCTTAATCTTTCTCTCATGTTCACCCGATTGAGATACGATTCAGATCTCATACATTCTCAGGTAACGCCTTTTCTAACCAGTTTAGACTTGACAAAGCGAACTCAATTTCATTTGAACCAATTAATTAAGCCCCAAAGGTAAGACCCATTTGGCGATTAAGAACCTGATTCCAATTTGATTCCAGATCAACAACCCACAGTTCTTCGTTTGTATGAGTCGATTTTGACTTTTGAGGTTTGACTCACAAGAACATCTGCTCAATCCAATCAAGATTTTACCAACAGGGAATCGGTTTCTAGTTCCGATTGCTTCCAAAAGAAATACCGAATCAAGATCGACACTCGTTCGCATTCCAATTTTGACTTATTGCATAGGCCAATGTTCATCCCGATTAACACTCGTTCGCAGGTAAGGAATCCATTCACAAAATTGACTTTGCAGATTCGTTTTAACCTTTTGATCTGATTTTGACTTCCAGATTTAACTATTCAAATTGATCATCAAAAAAAATCAAGATCAACATTTCTCATATCGATTTCAAGATCGTTTATCATCATCAGTTCTTGACTTCACAGAACGATAAAAGAACCGATATTTGATAAAAACTTGAATGAACAAATTGATTTGGTTCAAACAAAAAATCAATTGATAGGATTAGAATCGATTTTGATAACAGGTGATTCGATTAGCGACAAACGATTTCATGGAATGATAGATCAATGAACAGAAATCGATCTTGGTTGGTCCAAAAACGCACAAACAGCAATCGAAACAATGGATTTAGGGAATGGATCATGAATAGTAATAGACCAATTATTTGGGCCAGATTAAAACAGTAGAATCGTTGTTGGAATTAGACGAATTAACAAACGGATCCAATCATGAATACAAACACTAAAACGAATCAGAGAAAAAAATACCAGATAAACAGTGATAGATCTCCATGAACAGTAACATGAATAAAAATCTTGATTCCATACCGCCAAAACACCAATAATCTTCAATATATGTGTAGAAAATCACCAAATCAAGAACCGATACATCAAAAATCAATAGATTTTCAAAGACCCGCTCTGATACCACTTGATGGGATTAAAACAACTTTTAATCTAAGAAGATCGATTAGATCTTGAACAAGTATATGAATTTAAAACAGTAAAAACGCAATAATAAGAACAAACAGCTTGAATCAAACGTGTCGAATGATTAAATAAAATCCTTAGAAGAGCTCGATTAAGAACATCAACTGTAAAGGATTGGAAGATTACAAGAACGATTATTGAAAAATATTGTACTCTTGATCAATCGCTATATCGATAACCTCTAGAATCTTAACCTAATATGCATGCAAGCATTAACTTAAATACTATACATAAAAGGCTCTCGGTTGGACAGGCCCAAACCGGAGAATAAAAAGCTAATCTAACGAGCCCAAAAGACGCAACATCAAAACTCTTTTCAGCCCAAGACTGAGTATTTTTACTAATTATTCATGAAACGAACGGATAAAAGGGAATGATTTCTAGAATACCGGGATAGCAAAGGAACAACCAACACCTTGGATTGGTGTTCATGGCCAAACAAGAGGGAGTTTGGGCCGTGAACTCTCACATGGCCGTGAACTCATGCCTTAGGCATGAGTTTACTCCCTAAATCCCTCATTTCTCACTTTCACCCTCAAGTTTACTCCCCATTCTCACTCAACTAGCATATCGTTCTTCCCCGATCTTCCGAAAACGTAAGTGTTTCTCGACTTGATTTGTTGTTATAACCTAACATCTAGTAGTTATACATCATTTCATCCATTCATTCTTACTTTTCAACTAGATCTTCAAGTGTTCTTCAAAACACCAAGAACACCAAGAACACACACTAGTGTTCTTTGACCTTAAACACCCAAACAAGCTTCTATCTTGTAAGTACACTTTCCCTAGCTTCTTGTGTGCTTAATATGAACTTGATAACACTTGAAAATCATCAATAATCATAAGAACAAAGGAGTTTACAACCAAGGATGTTATTGGACTTGAAAAACCCTCTTAAGGTGGTAAAATGGACCTTAGTCCCTTTCTAAGCCTTGGATGCCAACCTTGATCCTTCCTAGAAGTGTTTAAGACCTTAAACAACAATCAAAACAAGTCCCCGTGAGAGTTTACGACCATGAACACATAAGCATATGGTCCTTTGGCTGTAAACTCCACAAAATGGTCTTAATGTGCCCATAATGCTTTCCTAAGGCTTGGACTTATCATTGGATGTGCAATCATGATTTATATGTCACACCCCAAAACCGGAACGGCGGAAACGTTCTGGGGTGGATGACGTCATGTCAAGTATCACAACATATGCAGTATAGTAATCAAAGTACAACAACCAGTGCATTAATAGTAATAATTTTACATAGTTTACATTTCATAGCAACATTAAAGTAATACAAGGAATAATATAGATGCAGCTCGGTACTAGGTTGTCCTCACAAAAGCTCTCGGAATGTACCTGTCTATCGCTGACATGAGAATACAAGTCATTTTGAAAGCGAGTATCAGCATTTTATAATGCTGGTGAGTCCATAAGTATTTAGTGCCATTTGTATAAATATGCATTTTTATTCAAAATAACTTTATGAAAGATAGTAGTTTAGAATCTACGGTGTATTAGCGTCCATTCCAGAAAATCCTATATTTTCTAAATAAAAGCAGTCTTCTACCAAGACCCGACCGATTTATGTTTTAAGGAGTAGTTTTCCCCAAATTACTATCATCACCAAATACAGAATTGACTTTAAAAGAGTAACGAGAAAATCACAAGTGAAAATACTAGGGGCAAATAATATATATACCTTGGCAGTAACACTACTGACTAAAAAAAAGAAAACATAGACTCCAGGAGAGTATCGATTGAATGATACGCCTGGCTCAGTCTAACAAAAGGAAGCACAAACTCCATAAAGTATGGAATGAACGATACAACTAGCAAACTCTAAAACAAAGGGTGAATGTGAAATCGTATGTAACCATGCTGATCGACGATAGAGTATTCGATGACCCTCCAGGTCACGCATAGAGGTAGTGGCATTGGAGGTAGTGGCATTATGTCACCCATGGGCCTTACTGGCGCGGACTGTAGCTAGTAGTCTGGGTGTGGGAATGTCAGTCCCGTATAGACCTATACACCTGATGTTCGCTCTCCTTCCCGGAGACTCTAGTTACACGGCATTGGCGCAATGAAGCGTCTTAGAGGGAAATAGTGTGTCACATTCTAAAGTAAAAGAGAGAGAGAGAGAGAGGGAGAGGGAGAGATAGACAGAGACATATAGAGAGAGAGATAGAGTCTCCTAACTATGCCTATAATAGTTACTAGGGTTCCAGGAACATTAACAATCGAGGGATGCCTGTACTACTGAAGGCGATGAATTGAGTAAGAGAGAGAGAGAGAGCTTTTATGTCCATACATGTATACATGATATATAATTAATGTTTAAACGACCTTCGGATGGATAACCGATACCCACCAGACCACATCCCAACGAGGAAAAGGAAATAGGGCGAACTAGCCTTCCTAAGTCCTTTAAAGATTATTTATATAACTATACAAATATAGGCATGCATTTGACGAAATAAACGCATAGAAGAAAACTTTGGTAAAACATTTGGAAAACCTTTACATTTAAGAAATTTACGACTTGATGTCCCTTTGTAAAACAAGTTTTGAAAACCTTTGGGAATCCTTTGGAAAACCTTTCACAAACAGCTTTGAAAATGATTTTTATGAAACAATTTAAGTGAAGAAAACCTTTGGAAATCCTTTTAATAAGAAATTACAACTGGATGTCTCTTTAGTAAAAAAACTTTGGAAAACATTGGATAACCTTTAATGATCTACAAAGGGATATTCGTACTTTAACAAGATTCGAAAACATGATTTGGAAATCTTAAGTTGGATAAAACAGTTTAACATGCAAAATCTAATTTCCTATACAGTTATTAATCACATGTGATTTATCGAATAACTGTACAGTTCAACTTGTATCCCCCCCTATAAAAGCAGTTAAAATCATTTAAAAGGTTATTTCAGGGGTATGAACTCACCTGTTGCGAGTGGATCGGATGGAGGTGTCGGTTGAGTGCTCGGTGTCAAGTAAAGACTTGAACACAACTTAATGACCTAGTAACATATGAAGACATATTTTTACATATAATTAGTGACTATAACACTAATTAAACACGTATATGCATCCTAATGTGCGGAAAAACACTTTGGTCAAGTGCTAGGAGGCTATTGGGTTGCAATAAGGGAGTGTATGGCCTAGTTAGGGAGTTTACTCTTCAAGAGTAAACTCTTTATGGAGATTTCGGCCCAAAGACCATATCCCCATGATTTTACGACCGTAAACTCATAGGTGGTGTGTTTTTGGATGCTATAAGGTCTTACAACACTTGTAGAATTAGGCTAGGTTCAATTCTAGAGCATGGGAAGTGGTTAAGTTCTCAAATGGACCATTCATGGGAGTTTACGGCCGTAAACTCTTACTAGTCCCTTCCTTTTGTGTTTTGATGGTTCTAGATTAAGCATACTTGTTTCTAGTCAATTATACAAGTCATAAGGGGTGTTAGGGGCATCATATGACCATTTTATGGAGTTTACGGCCCAAGGGCCATTTCCTTAGGGGTTTACGGCCGTAAACTCTATGAGGTATAGTTTCTTTGGTGCTTAAGGTTCCTACTTTGATGGTGTTTGGTTCCAGACATTATTCCAAGCCATAGGAGGTGTTTAAAGGAAATTTTAACACCTTAATTGGTGTTCACGGCCCATGAAGAGTGGTTTATGGTCCAAGAGTGTTCTTGGGCCGTAAAATCATGTTTACTCCTCAAAAGACAAGGTTTTAGTGTGCTAAGCTCGTACATGCAAGTCCCCAAGTCATACCTAAGCCCTAGGAGTGATTTGGAAGGGTTTGGGGGCTTCAAAACCCCATTTTTGAGTAATTTCGGTCCAAGAGTCTTCTTGGGCTGTAAACACATGATTATGAGGGTTTTGGGTGATTTAAACACGAATTTGAAGGTATATCAAGCTAAACAACAAGGTAGGATAGATTACTTACGATTTTGGAGCTCGAAATGGGCATTTTTGGATCGAAAGTAACTTGTAGAGAGAGAGAGAGAGAGAGTAGAGAGAGAGAGTGAAAAGGGTGTAAATAAGGTTTACTCACCCTTATATAGGGGTTTGAGTTTGTGGCCCGGAGGAAATCTACCTGATACCGACGTTAAATGGGGCTCATGGTCGTACCCGATTAAGTGGTCGTAACTCGACGTGGTCGTAACTCGATGTGGTCGTAAACTAAAACTTTTCAATTTAAATAACCTAATCCAAATGTTAACGGAAAAGTTTAACAAAGCGATTTTTATTAGTGGAAAAGGGTTTACTGTGACGGGATAAATTTCTGGTTGTCACATCATCCCGTAGTCGGTGAGATAGGGTTTTACCAGACGAGTGTTTAGAAAGTTTTTAACCTTTTCATCATCATCTAGTTGACGCCTTCACAATATGATTCCTATCGGGAAAAAAATCATGCTCTTACTTGCTTTGCCATTTCATAAATAGCAAGCTCTGCTCATGGCTAACTCAATCCTTAGAGATTTTCTGAAGTGTTGGACTATCTCGGGAGGTGGTTCTACTATTTCTGTGTGAGATAGTATTCTTGGAACACCTAGTAGTCCAATGAATCTCTAAGATATGCCCTATTCTCTAAGGCGTCGATTTATTTCAGTAGCAGAAAGCGCGTGTGTTGAAACATAAAAGTGACCCTCTTGAACTAAGGTACCACAATCATCTATCAACTGCAACTGTTCACCATCAGCAATCATCTTAGCATCCGGAGTCAAGACGTCTTCAACATCCGCAGTCTTTGTTATTTCCTTTACTTATCTTTATGTAATATACTCTATTATCCAGCATGCCTTGCACAGCTTCTTTTAGAGTACTTGTTTATTTCTGAGACTCTATAAATAGAGACTCTTTCTAATGTATTCAATACAACTCTTAACTTCTTAATACACAAGATTTCTTCCTCAACCATCTTTCATATCACTCGATGACTTGTGAATTATTCTGAATATATTTCTCCAAGTTATCTTCTTCATTTCTCTATCTTACTACTCTTCACACTCTAAATTGTTACTGAAACATAACCTCTCTTCGGAGCAAGTCTTCTAGATTTAATCACTAAACTTGATCTTCCTTACTAACTCGGAGTGAAGGCATTCCTTGTTATGAATCAGTTTAAGTGTATTCTTGATATAACAATTGTTGTCATTTATATTTCTTTACTTTCCGCAACTAGCTATCTAACTATCTAACTATATTATTGTTGAGCTTTTAGATCCTTTGAGATTAACTATTCCGCAATATACTTCTTCTAACGTTTGTTCAAGTGTGTCTCCAAGTTTTTCTCTCAACAATTGGTATTAGAGCCAAAGTGGCTGAGTTTTGAATATCGGAACTCTGATTTCCTCATTAAGCCTTCTATACCACTAAAGCTCATTTCTCAAAAAAAAAAAAAATGGCACAATCGTTATCTCTGAATGTCTCCAATAGTGTTGGTGGTTCTAATAGAGCTCCAATACTGGTAGCAAATGAATATCATCACTGGTCACAAAGAATGGAGAGGTACTTAAGAAGACTGGGTAGCGATGTATGGCGATCCGTGGAAGAAGGACCACACGTTCCAGTCGTCACACCAGTCCAAACTGACGGCGCGGCAACCAGGCTAGGAGGAGGTCAACCAACCATGAGCCGTCCCACCAAGGATGATCTCGATAAAATGGAAAATGATGCTATTGCTTTTTATGAAATTTCTTGTGGTGTTGCTCCTGACAACTTTGATATAATCATAAACTGCAAATCAACAAAAGAGATCTGGGATGTACTCAAAAACTTGTACGAAGGCTCAAAACAAGCACAAGATAAGAAGCTCACTACCGCACTCAACGACTTCAAGAACTTCAAAGCTCATGCAAGTGGAAGTTTGGAAGACTCCTTCAAGAGAGTCAACCTAATAGTCACAAAGTTATCAAATGCTAGTACCATCCGTAGCAACCATGAAACCAATCTCCAGTTCCTTAATGGCTTAGGACGACATTGGACTACGACTAAGATGATAGTCCAAGGTGACAGGAAGATTCACTCTTTATCACTCGACAAAAACTATGGAGAGCTCCAAGCACAAAAATCCACTGTACTCAAAGACTGTGCTGACTTCGGAGGACCAGTTGCTCTCATAGCACAAGCTCCACCGCAGTCACCCTACTCTTCATCGTATGATACTCCACCACAGTCATACGAAGGCTATTGCTCTGGTTAGCCAACAGTTCAACCGCATACCACCTTCTTCTTTCTGTAAGAATCAACAATTCAACAAACCTCCATTCAACTGTAACTTTGGTCCTCAGAACAACCATTCTCGATATCCTAAAGGCTCTCAGAACAATCAACCAAAGGAGGTACCGCAGTCTCCTCAGAACAATGACTCTGGTACTCAATCAGAAGACAAGACTGATGTTGTGATTTGTCACAAATGCAATTAAGAGAATCACTTCGCAAAAGACTGTAAGGCCAATATAGTCAAGGACATAGCATTCTATCTTAGAATGGCTCAAGAGTTGGAAGAAAAAGAAAAGGCAAGGGCATATGTGGCTCAAGTTAAAAGAGACCATCAAGTTTGGTCATCAGGAGATGAAGAAGAGGCTATTAGCAGTGTTAAAGGAAAAGGGAAAATCTGCATGCTGGCCACTACGAATGATGATGGGTCAGCAATGTTGAACAAAAACTACTGCTACAAGGCAAAGGATGGGACTCCAAGCATCGTTGAACAGGTAAAACTCATGATCCAAACTTTAAATTATAGTATGCATGACTGTCAACCCTACATAGATGATCTTAATGACACTTGTGCTGCCGTCCTTACAGACTATAACAAAGCCCTAAATGAGAAGAACATTGCGTCCCAAGAGATGTTCCATGTGAGAGGAAGACCGGCTAACAAAAGACTTAAGATGGAAATGTTAGAGAAGGATCTAGAGTTAGAGAAAGATGCTAGAATGTTAAGTGAAACCCATTTAGAGATAGCTTTGAACCAGAGAGATTTAGCTCAGAGAGAAATTGTACGTTTAAATCGCTTAATTGAAAAATTGTTTAATGAAAGTGAGGCTATTGAAAATTTGGTAAACAATGGAACCGTGGACAATACATATAGTTAGGGTTGGTCAAATGGGTATCCTACTGCAATGGATTCCTCACCCCGGTTCAATAAAGACAGAGTGTATGTCCCTCCTGATAGAGAATTTCATTTCCCTGTCAATGACAAGACTTTTCCCGAAGATATCAAAACTCACTTCGGTAGATTACACAATTTGAGCAATAATTGTGTCATTGAGGAAATTGTGCCAAAGGATTCTAGTCACACGTGTGATCAAATTCCCATCTGCGGCACCACTCATTCAAATTCTAAAACTTCATCCATAGTTGATGAAGAAATTGTTGTTGAAGGCCCCGAAGTCTCAAAGGAATTTCCATCCTTGTCCTCAGACCACAGTGTTCCATACAGTAGTCAAATGTCCTAGAAGTGTCCCACCGCAGTTTCATCTAAAACCTACTCTGTGGTAGCCAAATCATCTTTACCAAAATCATCAGTTCAAGGAACTACAACTCTTCAGCCGATTTTTCATGAATTACCTATAGAAAATTTTGAAGTAGGTCAATGCTCTCAAATTCCAGAATCCTCAAGTTCTGATGATTCTAGCCCACGTTTTCAAAATCGTTTAAAAAGTTCCAGGGAACCGCAGTTGAATAACAATGACTGCGGTTCACCAAAATCTTTGGCAAAAAGAGCTTTCAAAGAAGAAATTAGATCTTGAAACAAAAGCAGACAAAGTTTTCCAAAAAATAAGAAACATCTAAGAATTCCAAAATCCAAGAGTCCAGAAAAATTTGTTTTCACAAATTACATTTCAAAAAACTCTTCTTTTGATGAAAACAAGCAAAAAGGGAAGTTCAGTTTCCAAAGTCATTCCTGCTACTTCTAACATAATCCAAAAAGGTGTCAAACTTGTAAGAAACTACGTTTTTCAGGTTTATTCCTCAAATGACCCTAATTGGAAAGGAATTTTAACCACTCCAACACCTTTAAAATCACATCAAAGCAAGTGGAAAGGTATCTTACCAAATCCACCTAAAGGGACTCAAAGATTTACACGTGCTAAACCTGGTTCAAAACAAACTTTTTAGAAATCAAATGTCAAATCTTTCAGAAGTTATTCACCTATAAACAGCTGACCAAGCACAATGTCAGATTCAATGAAAAACCCTCTTTTTGTAAATGTCAGTGCAGCTGTCAAAAGTTTTTATCTCATGTCAAGTAAAATCAAAGTCAGAAACCTTGTACTTTTCAGAAACCTTGTAACAATCCAAATCTGAACAAACACCCAGGACTAGGTCTAAAAGTTGACAAAAGATCTGTCCATGCAACCTCGGACCATGCATCATTTAAGAATACATCAATCGTCCCTGGCTCCAAACTTGTTTGGATGCCTAAACTTACCGTGTAATTCTTAGGCTTTATGCAAGGAGGAACAAGAAGAAGAATGGTTAATTAACAGTGCCTTCTCCTTGCACATGACCAGAAGGTTAGAGAACCTTCGGGATTTCAGGCCTATATGAAACGGTGGAAATGTCATGTTTGGCAACAATGCAAACGGTGTCATCCGAGGTTACGGTGTTCTCACTACGGGGAACTTTTCCATTCAGAAGGTTGCTTATGTAGAAAGCCTTAAACACAATCTTATCAGTGTTGGCCAACTATGTAAAGCAGGACATCGCGTTGAATTTGACGATTAATTCTGTTACATAATGACGAGTGATCGAAGCACTTGCTTAATCAAATCTCGCTCCGAAGGCACGATGTATCCTCTGGATGTTTGTCTCATCATTGGAAAACTGCAGCTGTGCTTTCTGTCCAAAGCTATATCCGAAGCCTGCTGGCTATGGCATCGCAAGCTAGCTCATCTCAACTTTCGGTACATCAAAAATGTCGTCACTGGAGAACTAGTCCGTGGTCTCCCCATTCTCAAATTCAGCAACGATACCCTTTGTCCAGCGTGTGAATGCGGTAAACAATCAAAAGCAAGCCATCCTCTGATAATGGATTCTTCTATCTCTGAACCACTGGAGCTATTACACATTGATCTCTGCGGTTCCTCAAAAGTAGTTAGTCTTCACCATAAAAAGTATATACTGGTTGTTGTTGATGACTATACACGCTTCACATGGGTCTTCTTTCTCATACTCAAATCAGAGACACCACAAATCTTCGTTAACTTCATCAAAGAAATCAAACTTCAGATCAAGCTTCCAGTCAGACGCATCCGTAATGATAATGGAACGGAGTTCACTAATCATCTTCTCAACAGTTTCCTAGTTTCCAAAGGCATCTCTCACAACTTTTTAGCACCCTATACACCGCAACAAAATGGTGTAGTAGAAAGAAGGAACCACACACTCGTTGAAGCAGCCAGATCCATGCTTAGCTTCGCCCAAATTCCTCTCTACTTCTGGGCTGAAGCAGTAGCAACCGCATGCTTTGTTCAAAACCGAAGTATCGTATGCAAGCTTCTCAATAAAACATCATATGAAGGTCTCAACAATCGTAAAGCCAATGTTCGTTTCTTTCATATCTTTGGATGTAGATGCTTCGTGATCAACAAGGTCGCATATCGAGTGCTCATCAGAAGAACAAGGTTGATCATTGAAAGCTTTGATGTGAAGTTTGATGACTCTCACATCCGCATTGCACCTCCGTCCACCAAAACCATTGCAATCATGGAAAGTGACATTCCAGCCGCTTCCGGACCTATGAATCTAGTTGAAATCAACTATGATGATCTTTTTTATCCCATTGATACGGAGAAACTATCCGAAGTTCTAGTGTCACCCACAGCTCAACAACAACATGCCGACGTATCTGGACCATCTCTATCTGAAGTAGTATCACTCAATACTTCCACCTCTCCGGTTGAGGGGGAAAGAACTACTGCGGATCTTATCACAACCGTTGAGGTTTCAGTACCTAATGCTGCTTACAATCCTGCCCGCAGTGAAGCTTCACCATCAGACGAACCTTCAGAGGACTCAGATGATGAATTCATAGAGAGTATTGACATGAGAACCGATCCAAGAATTGTCACTCTTCCATCTGCATTCCAGGGGGAAACTTCTCAGGTTCTAGAGGAACTCCCATCAGCAATCCAGGGGGAACCTCAACCTCTGCCGATTCCTCAAGTAAATTCTTCTCCAATGGATCAAGATGATTCAGCAGGATGTTCTCAAATCTATGGGGAACTGCCATCCCCAACCGTAGATTCCTCTGACATCCAAGATATCCGTTCTACCGCAGCTGCTGATCATCTAATGCCACGTCTTCATGTATGGACAAAAGACCACCCACCAGGTCAAATTATTGGCAACCCATCCGCAGGTATCTAGACTCGGTCTTCCAAGGAATTATCTGATCACTGCCATTATGCAGCATTTATGTCTTCGGTTGAACCTAGAACGATCAAAGAAGCATTACTTGAACCAGACTGGATAGCTGCAATGCAAGAAGAATTAGAAGAATTTGAAAGAAATAGAGTATGGCAACTTGTTCCTCTTCCGAAAGGTCATACTATTGTTGGTACAAGATGGGTTTTCAAAAATAAGCTAGATGAATTTGGCTCTGTCATCAGAAACAAGGTAAGACTTGTTGCCAAGGGCTACAATCAACTAGAAGGCATTGACTACGATGAAACGTATGCTCCGGTAGCACGCATGGAAGCCATCCGGATCTTTCTAGCATACGCAGCCCACAAAAATGTCAAGGTACACCAAATGGATGTTAAGAGTGCTTTTCTCAATGGTGAACTAAAAGAAGAGGTTTATCTTCAGCAACCACTAGGATTTGAAAATATTGAATTTCCAGACCACTGCTAGAAGCCTGAAAAAGTTGTCTATGGTCTGAAACAAGCCCTAAGAGCTTGGTATGAGACACTCTCTGAATTCCTTGTCTAATCCGGGTACAAAAGAGGAGTTAATGATCCCACATTATTCAGAAAAGCAAATGGTGACCACCTTATGATGGTATAAATATATGTGGATGATATCATTTTAGGGTCTACTGATCAAGGCATGGTAGATGAATTTGCTAAGCTCATGACTAACAAATTCAAAATGAGCATGAATAGAGAGATTAATTTCTTTCTAGGTCTTCAAGTCAAACAAATTCAGCAAGGAATTTTCATTCATCAAGAGAAATACACCACCGAACTTCTGAAGAAATATTCAATGGACAACTGCTCTTCTGCTAAGGTCCCTATGGCCTTCGGTTATAAGATCTCTGCTGATCCCTCTGGTGAATCTGTGGATCACAAGACTTATAGAGGTATCATTGGTTCACTAATGTAGCTCACCGCAAGTAGACCTGACATTGTCTTCGCAACTGGTGTATGTGCAAGATACCAGACTGATCCAAAAGTGTCTCACATGACCGTAGTGAAACAATTTCTTCGGTATCTTAAAGGAAGCAAATCAATGGGTTTATGGTATCCCGCAGGCAACGACTTCAGTCTTCAATCCTTCACTGATGCGGATCATGCAGGTTGCAAGCTCGATAGAAAATGTACATCAGGTGGATGCCAATTCCTAGGAGGAAGACTTGTAAGCTGGTCTTCAAGAAAACAAACGTATGTATCCCTATCTACTACAGAAGCCGAGTATGTGGCCGCAGCCAGCTGCTGTTCCCAAGTTCTTTGGATGAAGACACAATTGCTAGACTACGAGTACAGACTGTTGCGGATACCAATCTACTGTGACTCTGAAGGTGCTATAGCGATCTCTCATAATCCTATTCAGCACTCCAAGACAAAGCATATTGAGTTATGGTATCATTTCATCAAAGATCATATTCTGAAAGGTAATATTGAACTCATCTTTGTTCGTACTCATGAAGAGATTGCTGATGTTTTTACAAAAGATCTTGACTCTACAAAACTCAATGCATTCTTACAAATGTTGGGAGTGATGAATCCGGACCCACAATTCTTTCTGAAGTGTTATGTACCTCAGACCATCATTGGTCCCCATTGCAGTTCTAACTGAGAATTACATATGATAGATGGTTTTGGTACCGCAATCTAGGTACCGCAACCATATGTCATACGTACCTCTCATGGGTTTTAATGATCTTTTATTTCTAACCTTTGTATAAGTGTTTTCTCACAAATTCACTCTGAAATCATTCTTTGCTCATCTGCGATGAAGTTTCTCAACCGCAATAATGATTTCATCCGCAATCGTCTTAAATAAATTCCAACATATTCATTAACTCTCGAATCTTTGTGTGCTATTTAATGATACTTCATTAAATAAAATACAAACATTCCCTTTAGAAACTGTCACATTCCCTTTCTGAATAAACCCCATATCAGGCCTATTTTAGGGATGATGACAAAAAGAACGATTCCCAAATAAATCCATCCTCAACTTGTCCTTCCTCTCCCAACCACGTCCCATCAGTTACAACTTTCTCTCTCATCACCCCATGTTTACCTGACGTATCTCCATGCGTCTAATCCGCCATTAAATACAAACCCCTTTTTAAGATCTCTCAAAATCTTTCCAAAAACCCGTTTCATCTTCGTGTGGCTGAGATTGAATCCCAGAATCATTGATTCCCCCCAAAAACCCCCTACTCAACTTCTTACCCTCTTCTATCTTTTACCTAGGGTTATAATCCTGTTTACCTCCTTTATAAACCCATCTTCTTCCCTAAAATCATTTATTCTCTCTGTTTAATCAATTGTTCTCTCTCAACTCTCCCAAACTCCCATAAACTCTCAAGAACTCCAATTTCTCATATATCAATGGCAAAATCAGGTGCATCAAAGAAGCAATCCAAGGCTTTAGGCTCCATGAATCCAACCGGTTCCACATCTCCAACGATTGCTTCAAGCAACTTCAGAGCAGTTTTTGAAGATCATCAATCGTACAATGTACCAACAAAGCTCATGATCAAGTATCTCAAGAACCAGAACTTATTTGGCCCATTTGACGCATTCACTGATGTTGTCCCTGTTTCTACACTCTTCAAGTGTGCTCTTTCTGCATACAGACCATTGGAAAACCCACAAGAAGTGCGTCTTAACCTCATCGATGATTATTTGGTCATCTTGACCAAAGAGAATTTCTTGTCCGCCATAAATCTCTTGATTCATCCCTCCATCAAGATCTTCACCCCATCCTTATCTGACATAACCACCGCACTCTACCAAATGGGTTATCAGAAACCGATATGAGGGATTGGTGAATTTAAGAAGAACCAACTGCCTGCGGTTTGGCAGTTCGTATGCCATTTCGTCATCCGCTGTCTGTCTGGCAGGACCGGAGGCATCGACAACATGGGTTTAAAGCTCCTTGAACTAGTGTGGAGCATCTACACGGGCCACGATGTCATTTATGGCCAGATTCTTTGGGATGATTTCCTCCAATACATCCCCAAAGAGCACCCCAGGGAGAACCCAACCGAGCTCACCTTTGCTCGATTCTGGTCTTTGGGCATATCTGATCTACATGCGGATGTTGGTATCAACATGGGCAGTGACATCAACTTCTTTGTCACTAAAGATCTAAAAACGTACAATCCCTTTTCCGATCAAAATTTATTTAGACCTATCCGCAAGCTCCCTGTTCATATTCTTACCTTGCTTGGTCTTGAGACTGCTGATGTCTCAGATCATATAGAGGCCACGGAGGGTATTATCCCATACCCTTCTACCCCAACTCTTCCTTCTATAACCATTCTTCCTGAGGGTACCGCAGCCCCCTCTGCTACTACACTATCTAACCCTTCTCAATGGAGAAAAACGGTGGCATCTGAAAAGAAAACTAGCACACCTAAGAAGAATGCCCAAAAACGAACCGCACCCTCAAAGAAACGAAAAACCAAACCCACCACTGTATCAAGCAGTGACTCTGAGGAAGATAGGCAACCAATATCTATCCTCAAGAAAAGAAAAATAACCGCAACCTCTGGCCAAATGCGTGACCGGACTGATACTGTAGCCTCTCAACAGGCTCCGGTAGTCCTTGGGATGGCCGCACATCCATTCAATACCACACTCGAATACCAGTCAACCTCATCATGTGAGATTGTTTCATCCTCTTCATCATCCGAACGTGGAGACAACCCCCGAGTTATATTTCAAGTAGATAAATCTGGACATCGCCCTAAGGTATTCAGGGCTACCCGACTGCATACTTTTTCTTTTGAGGAGTTAGACTCCATCCTTTTGCATGTATCCCAAACACTTCATACACCACTCCATCCGTAGGGCATCTCTTTCGCCCATGCCAGAAATGGGCCGAGGCCAGACTTTACCACGGGTCAAGGAGACCAAGGAAGCCCAGGAAATCATACTCTGCTTCCATTCCTTTCAGGTGGTTTAGGCATGGTGAGCACTCATGTGCAAGGATCCGTGAACCCAAGGGACACCTTGGTGCGAACACAACGAATTGACGACAATGATTCAAGTGACTCTTGGAGTCGGTATCAGCCAACTACTGATGCCGAAATCAAGAAATATGTTGCTTTTAAAAGAGCATTCCAAGCCCGCAAGGAGCAACAGGTCAAAAAACAACAACAGAAGGAACAAGAAATACTGTCTGTAGCCAAGTACTGGGCAAATGCCATCAGCAATGCCCATACTGCTGCCACAATCCAATGGGTTCAAACCTTGATGGATCAAATGCCAGAAACTATGTTGAAAGCTCAAGCTTCAGCCGCAGCTGCAACTACCTGAAAGGTTCCTCCTACTCTAACTCCGGTTCCATCTCCCGCAGTCAATCCATCTCAAGACGAAGAGCCGACAATTGAACTCAGCTCAGCCCCTACCTTCGGTTTTGATGATGAAGACATCCAAGAGGTCAACAAACCAAATCCTTCAGACGACGACCTTATGATGTTCGAAGAAGAAGAAGATTCCAGCGGTTCTCAACATTGCACTTCTAAGCCCAAGGAAAAGAAAAAGAAGAAGAAGAAGGATGATGTCACCAGGAAGGAATTCCTCAATCTCCAAGCCAAAGTTGATCAAATTTTGGCTGCGTTTAAACCCACCCAACCTCCATCTGAAGATATTCCAGGACTGCAATCCTTAATTGAACGAGTTGAAAGACTTGAAATGAGAGAGTGTATGGCTGCTGAGCGCATCTCTCTCAAAGTCGAAATGGGGATCAGATCTCTTGACAACAACCGCAGGGCCGATCATCAAGACTTTATGGCTACAGCGGAACACCTCATTACTGAGGTAACCTCAATCAAACAAGATCTTCAAACAGCCATTGCGGACCAAGCTTCTCTATCTCAGAAAGTGATAGATGAGACTCATACTGCCTATGAGTCCACTATCTCTGTTCTTCATGCCACAATCAACATAATGCAGAAATCCCTCACTTCTGACTTCCATGGCCCTGAGATCCTCCAACTTACCAAGGAAATACACAAGCTGCTCTTCAACTCCTCCACCCCAAACAACTCACAGCTGGCCGAAACCATGAAATCTCACTTTGCAGAAGTCTGTGCCAAAGTGGATGTCCTTAAACAATGGCTTGAGGAAGCACCTCCGTTGCATCCCTCAAGAGGGGGAAGTGATGAAGAAGCACACCACTCAGATACCTCCATCCATCAGAGTCCTCCCATCACCACAAAGAAAATTCCCACACCGCAGCCCTCACCTCCACCATCCCACAATATTCCATCTCCTCACTCTTCACCTAAAAACAACACTCTCAATAGGCCTGAGACTCCTCCTCACCTCAAAAATCTTGAGGAAAATATGTCATCAGCAAGTTCCATAGACTCTCCTGCCACAGCCGAAAGGAAACACGATTGGAAAGCGGCCAAGCTTGCTGAACTCATATGGAGAGAATGCGGATTTGATACAATGAAAGATAAGTCGCTGATTAACTCATGGGTCAATCCGCTCCGTAGGCTACTGGATGAAGACTACACTCCACATCTCACGTATGCTGAACCTCCCTCCGATGGTTATTGGGATATTCCAATTTCTCCCAATGCTAAGTGTTTTGCAGTTTTTGAGTCCTTTGACTGTAGTCTCCCTGATCACAAATGATTGCCTATGGAATTTGAAAGACTCAATCGCTTTTATGCGAAGCATGGCTCATCTGTGGAAAACATATGGTCTAACGATAGACCATCCGCAGTTAAAAATTACAAGATGCGGAAATTCATGAAGGCTGACTTTGTTCAGTACACTCTTACCAGAAGAGAGCATGACTACTTACGAACTCAGGCAGATTTTCCAAGCATGAATCCGGAAGAAATATTCCTCATTGCCAGAGTATTCCAAAACAAGGCAGAGAAGCATCCGAAGATGCAAATGGCGCTTGACAAATCCAAATCCTTTCTAAGGGACACACTTTGTGACTTCTCCAAGATCGATGCGAATATCCACCCCACCATCATCAGGAAGTTTGATCTCCCCCCACTTGAACCTGTGCCAATGCCCACCAAAGGCTTTGAAGAAAGATCATTAGGCGCAACAAACATTCCTGAACTTGGGATCATTTTCAAACAGAAGGCGGACAACGTTAAATACTTCATTCCGATGAATGTTATGCACCGCCTGCCCAAGAAACAACTTGACATCTGGAAGACCACAGTAGAAAGATCAAAGCACACTACTGCTGAAGTCAAGTTTGAAATTTCTAGAAGAATCACTTGGCTTGAAAATGTCAGAAAATTCTGGTGGATTTTGATCAAGGTCCTCAAACTTGACACCTGAACCGAAGTTAAAGAGGTCACTTAGGGGGAAATTGTTGAAACATAAAAGTGACCCTGTTGAACTAAGGTACCGCAATCATCTATCAACCGCAACTGTTCACCATCAACAATCATCTCAATATCCGGAGTCAACACGTCTTCAGCATCCGCAGTCTTTGTTATTTCCTTTACTTATCTTTATGTAATGTACTCTATTATCGAGCATGCCTTGCACGGCTGCTTATAGAGTAGTTGTTTATTACTAAGACTCTATAAATAGGGACTCTTTCTAATGTATTCAATACAACTCTTAACTTCTTAATACAAAATATTTCTTCCTCAACCATCTTTCTTATTACTCGATGACTTGTCAATTATTCTAAATATATTTCTCCAGGTTATCTTCTTTATTTCTCTATCTTACCACTCTTTACACTCTAAATTGTTACCGAAACATAACCTCTCTTCGAAGCAAGTCTTCTAGACTTAATCACTAAACTTGATCTTCCTTACTAACTCGGAGTGAATGCATTCCCTGTTATGAATCCGTTTAAGTGTATTCTTGATATAACAATTGTTGTCATTTATATTTCTTTACTTTCCGCAACTAACTATCTAACTATCTAACTATATTATTGTTGAGCTTTTAGATCCTTTGAGATTAACTATTCCGCAATATACTTGTTCTAACGTTTGTTCAAGTGTGTCTAAATGTTTTTCTCTCAACAGCATGCTCTTGTATAACCCATCGATTTACACCTAGACTGGTGTCAAGTCTATAATCTCTTCGGGATCTGGGTTATAAGGCTTAACGCCACCTACTTTCGTACCTTATTCAAGTATCCTTGGCTGCAAAGGTTATCCTATGGTTCTTCACATTTTAGTGTTCACTTCGGAGAATGCAGTCTATCATCTACAGGGCGACGATGACTTCTTCTACGTGAGGAGGCGGAGTGTCCTAGGCACTACTCGTCAGCAGCAGGGTGGACGAAGTGCCTGAGTAGTGCGAGCATCTTCTGCAACTACTCTTCTAGTGGTTCCGAGTTTCCTTGATTTAGATTAGGTCTAGAAGTATAGGGTTCTGTCACTCCGAACTTCTAATTTCCTCATCCACTCTTCTCAGAGCTTATCTTATCGCAGCTTCCAGGTTCCGGGATATTTGCTGAGATGCTTAATTCGTGGGATTAAGCATTAATGGATGGTCGTAGTCAATGTCCTTGACTCTGACGACTAAGATTTCTTTACCAACTGATAGTGTTAGCTACTATGTTGGCTTAACCGGGATAACAACAAATTTTGGATTTGTGGTCATTTTAGTAGCTCAACCCGCAGTGGCTCTCTTGACTCTAGTTCCTATTCTATGGGATAGGATGAAGGGTTTTACTATGAGGGTCGTGGTAGAGCTCATACTTGGCTTAACCACTAATACTTGGTGTATGGAAGCCGAATATAATATAGGTCGACATGATGTTCAGTTGTGCGAATCCACCCCAGACCCACAACCCAACGAGGAATAGGGAGTAGGGAGGAAGCACACATATTAAATCTTCTTGATCTCAATTATATACCACTCTTATGCATATACTCCGTTAATAGTAGACAATCCCATGAGTTCTTTCCTCTTGATTCACGAACTTGATTGTGAGGTGCTAAGGGTCTCTCCGGGGGATCTATGGAGTAGGTTTCGGGTGGTTATCACATTCTGGAATACCTGTAGTGTCTTCCGCTTCGGTTTTTATCTGTCTAAGAAGGGGTTGGTTAACAGCACGCGATACCCTAATCCCGGGTATTTCGGAAGATTTTAGATAAGAGCGACGACCGACAGATTGCATTAGGTTTTATTATTAATTTTTGAAGGACTTTTATTTGCCGAAATGGCTATGGTGAAAGTTCTTTTTACACAGCACTAGGAATTTACACATGGTTGTACTATGTCGAACCATGATTGATAGAGGCGTCGAAGTTGGCATACATCGACATGACATAGAATGAGGGTCGATAGGGCCATGTGCTGAATGGGCACACAAGTTCTTGGCGTCTCAGGTTTCGTCCCGTTTATCACTGTCGCGGATACTTGGACCGATAGAGTCGACGCGGAACTATAGAGGATCCTGAGTGTTTCGGAATAGTGTGATTTTCATGAATGGATTCTTACGAGGCCTTTCTATAATCGCCTAACATACACTAGTCATGTATAGTTAAGGTGGGAATGACTATTGACTGAGCGACTCCGCCCTAAATCCACAACCAAACGAGGAACAGGAAATAAGGCAGCATCACTCACTCGAGGTCTATCCATCTTAATTATACATGGCTTTAACGTGTATATTAAGCCATATAGCTTTACCTGATGAAAATTTTTAATCTTACAACAGTGCTGCGACTTTCGACTTAACAAGAGAGTAATTACATTTAGAATAAGCCTTTTAATGTTTTCGATTAATGTTTTCGGTTAGTTATCTGAGATTGAGAGACGTACCAAAATTTTACCGGGTTCATTCACGCTTCTCCTAGGTATTAGGGTTAGGCTCCTCCTGTGCCCTTGTCGTTTCTTTTAGTTGGGCAGGCCTTCTTGAAGTGCCCAATCTCACCACATAGGTGGCATATTGGACTGGTCCCAACATTGGTGGTCAATGTAATGAGCTCAACCGGGGTTCTGTAGACGCGAGCGGTATGCCCCTTCATGTTGCACCTAACATAAAGGAGGTCTCGACAGGTACCATGATGATGGTAGCTACATTTGCTGCAACGGGGGAGGCTTCCTAGGTATGGTCTTCTAGGTGTCGGGATGGAAGGGTTGGTAGGGATATTGACTGCCTCAGCTCGTTGCCCTTCGGAAGGTCCTTGAGCCGAGGTACCTCCCTCCTCATTCTTGAACTTTCTCTTCAATGGCTTCGGTTGGGGCTCTTGGGTGGCTGAGTATGCAGGTGTTGGTTGTTGTTGTCCATCGTTAGAATCAGAAATCTTGATAGGGCTCCTGCTAACACTGGCGTTGTTAGCATTCAGATGAGCCATGACAGCTGCTACGGATGCCGAGACTGCAGCTTGAAACGTAGCTTTATCGAATAGGAGAGTCGGTTTCTTGTCAGCGGATTGGTTACGTTTCTTCGGAGGCATGGTTTTTCCTACACGGAAAGGAACACAAGCTGATGAGAGACGATGGTTAACCCTGGACGTATCTATCTTTCCTATAATAGGCAATAATTTTTCCCACGCCTTGGATATTGGTTATCTGAGTGTTGACCTACATCCCTATGATGTAGTTCGGGTATTCAAAGTAGAAGTAAGAGTATCGGGAAGCCATAAGATGGGAGTCATTACTACTAAGTCATCTTTATGCTGGAAAGGTTCACTCTCCGGCTTGGAAAGATTTGAGGACAATTCGGAACAAAGACTGTAGGAAGAAAGGCTCATGAAGAATTATAGCTAAACATTCTCAATCGAGGTTTTGAAATCAGATCTAATCGTATTACTAGCGATGGGAAAAGGCGATTTTACCTAACACATAGTGTGAGTAGTGTAATCAGTAACTCAATAATTGTATTATTTTATGGGTGTATTAGCGCGACTATAAAGACGAAAAGACACTTCTCTGGTTCCATGTACTGGCTCCCTCTGCCTGCCTCTTATCCTTGTCTGGGATCGGCATTGGTTTTCTTTGGGTAGTTACGTAGGGTTTTCTTCTCGTGTAGACATATTGAATTTCTACTCCGTCTTACTTCCGATTCTGACTCTGAGTGTCAGCGCTGTCTTACTTCTGATCCTACCCCTAAATGTCATCGCTCCATGATGGATGACTGAAAATCTCGAAAGTTCAGGCGGATTTCCCACCGATGTCCCTAAAAGGTGTAGGCACTTGGTGGTTTCAATAGTCTCCTCCTAGTTCATTTATTTCTAAACTGGAAATCTTCTCAATGAACCACTTCTAGGTCTGAATCATTTCTTCTGTCGAACACTGAAGTGGGTAAGGTTTTCTACAGCGTTCGTGCGAGAATGGAAATGTATAGAGAATCCTAAGAGATTATTAACATTTCACTGGGTGATCCATATCGAGTCTTGCTAAAATTACATAGGGTACACAAATAATATATATAACCTAGATCCGATAAGCCTTCGAATATGTGATAATACTCTATATCCACATCCCAACGAGGAAAAGGAAGTAGCGCGAAACCACACATTCTTAGTCTATGTAATCCTTATTATATATAACCTTGGGAGTATACCCTTTGTAATCATAGGTATGTCAATAAGGATCTTTTTAGTTTTTCACACAAGGTTATCTATGGATCCTAAAATACCCCTATGGTATTTTAATTTCTTGTTTGATTCTTAACTTCTGAATATGGTTCTGGGATTAATGTGAGTCTTTTAGTATTCCAAAATACTCCCATAGTATTTTAAACTTTATTTTTGGCTCTAGCATTCCTAGTTGGTAAGTTTCAGACTCGTTGCAACACCACCATCACTCCCAAGCACACGTTGGTTGCATCTCGAATAAATGTAGTTGATCAGGTTATATTTATTCCAGCTTACGATTACATAACTGCTCAGGTTTGACGGTAGTGGTCAACATCCAAAGACTTTTATTTTGTTCTTCTTGTGATACTTTTATTTGAGTGTTTAGATTCTGGATGTTCTTATACTTTGGTAAAATATGGTTATATTTTAAAGTATAATTCTTGGTCAGAGTGTTTTATCCCAAGGTATTTGTAGGCTATATATCTTTTATGAATTGATATACTGAGCTCACTATAAATAATGCTCTGATACCAATACGACAGCAACGTTCTGGGGTGGATGACGTCATGTCAAGTATCACAACATATGCAGTATAGTAATCAAAGTACAACAACCATTGCATTAATACTAATAATTTTACATAGTTTACATTTCATAGCAACTTCAAAGTAATACAAGTAATAATATAGATGCAGCTCGGTACTAGGCTGTCTACACAAAAGCTCCCGAGATGTACATGTCTATCGCTGACCTGAAAATACAAGTTATTTTGAAAGCGAGTATAAGCATTTTATAATGCTGGCGAGTCCATAAGTATTTAGTTTCATTTGTATAAATACGCATTTTTATTCAAAATAACTTTATGAAAGATAGTAGTTTATAATCTACAGTGTATTAGCGTCCTTTCCAGAAAATCCTATATTTTCTAAATAAAAGCAGTCTTCTACCAAGACCCGACTGATTTATGTTTTAAGGAGTAGTTTTCCCCAAATTACTATCATTACCAAATACATAATTGAATTTAAAAGAGTAATGAGAAAATCACAAGTGAAAATACTAGGGGAAAATAATATATATACCTCAGCAGTAACACTGCTGACTAAAACAAAACAAAACATAGACTCCAGGAGAGTATCGAATGAATGCTACACCTAGCTCAGTCTAACAAAAGGAAGCACAGACTCCAGACAGTATCGAATGAACGATACAGCTAGCAAAGTCTAAAACAAAGGGTGAATGTGAACTCGTATGTAACCATGCTGATCGACGATAGAGTATCCGATGACCCTCCAGGTCACATGTAGAGGTAGTGGCATTATGTCACCCATGGGCCTTACCCGCATACACTGTAGCTACTATTCTGGGTGTGGGAGTGTCAGTCCCGTATAGATCTATACACATGATGTTCGCTCTCCTTCCCGGAGACTCTGGTTACACGACGTTGGCGCAATGAAACGTCGTAGAGGGAAATAGTGTGTAACATTCTAAAGTAAAAGAGAGAGAGAGAGAGAGAGAGAGAGAGATGGAGAGAGAGATAGAGGAAGAGATAGAGAGAGTGAGAGAGATAAAGAGAGAGATAAAGAGAGATAGAGTCTCTTAACCATTCCTATAATAGTTATTAGGGTTCCAGAAACATGAATAATAGAGGGATGCCTGTACTACTCAAGGCGATGAATTGACTGAGAGAGGGAGCTTTTATGTCCATACATGTATACATGATATATAATTGATGATTAAACGACCTTCGGACAGACTACTGATACCCACCAGACCACATCCTAACGAGGAAAAGGAAATAGGGCGAACTAGCCTTCCTAACTCCTTTAAACATTATTTATATAACTATACAAATATAGGCATGCATTTGACAAAATAAAAGCATAGAAGAAAACTTTGGTAAAACCTTGGGATAACCTTTACACTTAAGAAATTTACGACTTGATGTCCCTTTGTAAAACAAGTTTTGAAAGCCTTTGGGAATCCTTTGAAAAACCTTTCACAAACAGCTTTGAAAATGATTTTTATGAAACAGTTTAAGTGAAGAAAACCTTTGGAAATCCTTTTAATAAGAAATTACGATTGGATGTCTCTTTAGTAAACAAACTTTGGAAAACTTTGGATAACCTTTAATGATCTAGAAAGGGATATTCGTACTTTAACAAGATTTGAAAACATGATTTGGAAATCTTAAGCTGGATAAAACAGTTTAACATGCAAAATCTAATTTCCTATACAGTTATTAATCACATGTGATTTATCTAATAATTGTACAGTTCAACTTGTATTCCCCCCCTATGAAAGCAGTTAAAATCATTTAAAAGGTTATATCAGGGGTATGAACTCACCTGCTGCGAGTGGATCGGATGGAGGTGTCAGTTGAGTGCTCGGTGTCAAGTAAAGACTTGAACACAACTTAATGACCTAGTAACATATGAAGACATATGTTTACATATAATTAGTGACTATAACACTAATTAAACACGTATAAGCATCCTAATGTGCGGAAAAACACTTTGGTCAAGTGCTAGGAGGCTATTGGGTTGCAATAAGGGAGTGTATGGCCTAGTTAGGGAGTTTACTCTTCAAGAGTAAACTCTTTATGGAGATTTCGGCCCAAAGACCATATCCCCATGATTTTACGACCGTAAACTCATGGGTGGTGTGTTTTTGGATGCTAAAAGGTCTTACAACACCTGTAGAATTAGGCTAGGTTCAATTCTAGAGCATGGGAAGTGGTTAAGTCCTCAAATGGACCATTCATGGGAGTTTACGGCCGTAAACTCTTACTAGTCCCTTCCTTTTGTGTTTTGATGGTTCTAGATTAAGCATACTTGTTTCTAGTCAATTATACAAGTCATAAGGGGTGTTAGGGGCATCATATGACCATTTTATGGAGTTTACGGCACAAGGACCATTTCCTTAGGGGTTTACAACCATAAACTCTATGAGGGTATGGTTTCTTTGGTGTTTATGGTTCCTACTTCGATGGTGGTTGGTTCTAGACATTATTCCAAGCCATAGGAGGTGTTTAAGGGAAATTTTAACACCTTAAATGGTGTTCACGGCCCATGAAGAGGGGTTTACGATCCAAGAGTGTTCTTGGGCTGTAAACTCACGTTTACTCCTCAAAACACAAGGTTTTGGTGTTCTAAGCTTGTACATGGAAGTCCCTAAGTCATACCTAAGCCCTATGAGGGATTTGGAAGGGTTTTGGGGCTTCAAAACCCCATTTATGAGTGTTTGCGGTCCAAGAGTGTTCTTGGGCCGTAAACACATGATTATGAGGGTTTTGGGTGATTTAAACACGAATTTGGAGGTATATCAAGCTAAACAACAAGGTAGGATAGATTACTTATGATTTTGGAGCTCGAAATGGGCGTTTTTGGATCGAAAGTTACATGTAGAGAGAGAGTGAAAAGGGTGTAAATGAGGTTTACTCACCCTTGTATAGGGGTTTGAGTTTGTGGCCTGGAGGAAATCTACCCGATACCGACGTTAAACGGGGCTTATGGTCGTACCCGATTAAGTGGTCGTAACTTGACGTGGTCGTAAACTAAAACTTTTCAATTTAAATAACCTAATCCAAATGTTAACGGAAAAGTTTAATAAAGCGAGTTTTATTAGTGGAAAAGGGTTTACTGTGACGGGATAAATTTCCGGTTGTCACATTATTAGACCTCAAAACACAAAATGGCACTTAGTACCATGAGTTTACGGCCATAAACTCATGGGGAAATGGTCATGGGCCGTAAAATCCATAAGTAATGGTCCTTGGGCCATAAACTCCAATGCCATGCCATACAACCCTTTAGATGCAACCCGTTTGTACCTATAACACTCGAATCAAAGTATTTCCATGTCCTAGGGTGTTTTAACTTGATTAATTAGTTGTTAATTGACTAATTAGATACATATATGTTTTATTATATGTTAACTAGGATCATTGAGTGCCCAAGTCCTCACTTGACACTTAGGATCCTTTACCGATCCTACTATCGCATCACTCATTTCAGGTGAGTTTATACCCTTTAAACAACCTTTTAAATGCTCTTGCTTGCTTTTAAATACTTTTATGGGGGGTGGGGGGGGGGGGGGAATGCAAGTTGAATATCATAATTATTATATCAATCATATGTGATTAATAACTACCAAACAGATGGATTTACTATACTTTCAAACTGTTTTATCAAACAAACTACTTTTGAATCGCTTTACCAACTAACATCAAGTCATGATTATTTTTTTGTTTCAAACCCTTTAAATGTATTACAAAACCTCTCTTTCCCTTATGTATTCATAGAAACCATATCTATACACTTATGTAGTAAGTATATATACTTACATGGACACTTCAAAGTTGTATAGCAAAGGTGTATAAACTTACATGGACACTTCAAACTACATTACTAGCAAACTATAATAGGTATAGTTTGGGAAATAATACCTACTATTCTCAGTACAAATGGAACATACATGAGTCAGTACATTCATGAGTCTATACAATTGTGTTACATACTATATGAAGAGATACAATTACATACTATAGGAAGAGATACGATTACATACTATATGATGAGTTACTATTACATATTATATGAGTAGATACTGTTATATAAGTACGGGACTAATAATTCTACACCCAGCTGTTAGCTACAGAGGGAAAATGCACATCGATGGATGTCTACGGTTAATACTATTCGGCAAGTTACTCTGCCATGTTTATCCTAGTACCAAAGGATAATACTTACATGTTTATATAATGTTCCCTATTACTTTTACTTTGTGACACATTCAAATAAACGATGAAGTAGACTATATTTTGATAAAAATAGTTACACATGGGAAAATTACACACTTTTACAAGAAACAAACATACAAAACAGTCGGGTCTTGGTAGAAGACTACATTTTATACTAGTAGGAAATATAGGATTTCCTAGGGTTTTCACACTTATATGAATTGTATCATTAAAGATTTACAAGTCTCTTTCTTATGGATTTACAAATCAAAGACATTAAAATACTTATGAATTCACCAACTTAAATGCTAATCTATGCTTTCAAAATAACTTGTATTCTTAGGTCATCAGTAGACAGGTACTGGTGACAAGTTTTTGAGAAGACGGAGCACAGACAAGACTCGTCTTTTATCATTCATTTTTGGTGTCTATTACATTACAAAGAACACACATGTATTAAAATTTTATATTTAATGCAATGGATGATGTTTGTTTACTTATTTACTATTACTGTGTTGTGATAGTATACATGACGTCCTCCGCCCCAGAACGTTTCCGCCGTTCTCGGTTTTGGGGCGTGATAGATTGGTATCAAAGCATTGTTTATAGTGAATCAAGTATATCAACCCATAAAAGATATACTAACTATAAACAAAATGGGATTAAAACACTCTGACCAAGAGTTTATAAGTACTTTTAAATAATAAAATATTTAACTAAGTATACATACCTGCATTCATACTAAAATCAGTGTCATAATGACAAATACAAAAGTATTATGATTGTTGAATATCACAAGTAAGCTCGGGGATGTATGGTCAGTCCTGGGAGTGGCATAGCCTGATCAACTATGTTGGTCCGAGGAGTGATTAGCATATGCCCAAGAATGGTTGTGATGTGGCAACAAGTCTAAAAACTTACCAACACTACTACAATGAGAACCTTAGAACAAAACATAACTTAAAATACTATAGGAGTATTTCGTGTTACCAAAAATATCTTAGCTAGTTCGTCTCTTAAACTAATTCTCTTACCCCTATTTCTCGCGTAGATAACATGGCTGGATTCCATCATCACGGAGACCCGTACTTTCCACCCCACGGCAATGTTGGATGGCTTGAAGAAGAGCCTGAAGATGAGCATCCAATCCCTTTGGATAACCACCTCGCAGAAGGCTTCTCGGATGGATGTGACTACGAGCCCGAAGTCAACAACCTACCCCAAGTAGGTCAAGCCGCGTGTAACAACCCCCGAACCGCGTTTCAAGGTCCCACACCCTTGTGGGCAACTAACTTGAATCGCTGGAGCGATGAGCAAGGTCAAACCTTACCCTACAATGGGGACCGAAGCTTTTACAACGTAAGCGAGGGTGGCTCGGCTGACCGAGCGCTACCTATCATCGTCCGCAGGATTGCTTGGAATGTTGAACAAGGTCGAGCAGCCATTGGCCAAGTAGTGGAGATTGATGCCAACTCTGGTGTCAACACGGTCCACATTGGCCATCTCGAAGAAGCAATGGAAAGAACCAGGATGACCAATGAGACTCTTCAGCAACAACTAGCTGCCTCCCAAGCTGAAGTCATAGAACTTCGAGTTCGCCAGAGGGCTCATGAACGACACCATCAAGTAGTGCTTCGTCAGATGGAAGACCTTAGGGTTCGCCCGAGGAATTCCCATTGCTGTTAGAAGATGTCTAGCACATCTTTTTCTTTTTATTAAGGAATAGCCTTTCTTATCCATGCTCTATGAAGCATTTGTCTGTAAAATATTCCTGTCTTTCAAGTACTTTATTAGACTTCTTAACTGCCAATATTTTCCCCTATGGTCTGATGTAAAACCTTCATTTAGGTCATTTTCCCGAACTTGATTACATCATTAATACCTGTTATTTTGGCATGTTATCTAATCTATTCAGAAACTCATACTATCACCTGTTGTTGAACTATGGCGATTTAGTTCATGAGACACATTCATTTTCTATACTATTGAATTCTTAACATTGTTTTTATCTTTTCAACTTATAGTTCAAAAATGCCGCCTCGTAGAAATCCCAGGCGTAACAATGCTGAGGAATCACCAATACCACCACCACCGCCTCCACCTCCTCAGTTTGACGTTGCTATGTTCCAAGCGGCTGTCACTGCGGCAGTAGCGGCTGCCATGTCACAAATCAATACTCCTGTCCCTAGTGGATCAGGAATTGGAACACCACTTTCTAACCATGGCGAGAGTCATGGGCACCTCAGGGAGTGCAACTACAAGGATTTTACGAATTCCAAACCCCAAAATTTCAATGGAACAGGAGGGGTGATGGTTTTGAGGTAGTGGATAGAAAAGACCGAAGCAGTCTTTGAAATCTGCGCCTGCCCGGAGAATTATACAGTCAAGTTTGCTACTTGCACCTTTTCTGAAAGGGCCTTAACTTGGTGGAATGGCTACGTTAAGTCACTGACTCTGGTGGTGGCAAACTCAATAAGCTGGGAGAACCTGAAAGCCATGCCGATGAGAGAATACTGTCCTTGAAGGGAAGTTCAAAAGCTCGAATAGGAACTCTAAGGTCTTAAAATGGTTGATTCTGATGTATCAAACTATGCCAATAGATTCTGTGATCTGGCAATTCTTTGCCCAGATATGGTTGCTCCTGAGAGCAAGAAAATAGAGCGATTCATTTTTGGTCTGTCGCCTCAGATACAAGCATGTGTGCTAGATTCCAAGCCTGCTACTTCTGACAGTGCTAAAGAACTGGCACAATCTATTATCAACCACGAAAACTACCAGAACACAACAACTGCTTCACCTAATCAACAAACGGGAAGCAACAACAACAGGAGGAAATGATGGAACAAAAGGAAAGGACGGTCTTCACAAGAATCCTCAAAGAAACAACAGCTAGTTACAATAAATGTTGCTGTTGTACCTACTGCTTTTCCTACTAACCCCTACCCAGAAAAGCCTTAGGTGGGTAACCTTCTGAAGTGCAACAAATGCAACTTCCACCACACCGGACCTTTTCGGGAAATGCATTCCTCCAACTGCAACAGAAAGGGGCATACTACCCGTTTCTGCAAAGCTCCCGCAAAGCCAAGCACTCAAGTTCCAAATGCTGGGGTGGGCCAAACTTGCTACAGCTGTGGCGAGGCGGGTCACTTCAAAAGGAACTGCCCGATGGCAGCAAATACCGTCGGAGTGGGACAAGTTCTGGCTATGGGTCACGAGGAAGCCGTAGCTTATCCTACGATAGTTACTGGTACGTTTCGCCTCGATAATTCATATGCATGCATAATATTCGATAGCGGAGCGGAGAGAAGCTTCGTAAGTCAGAAATTTGTTCACTTGCTTAAACAAAAACCACGTACATTAGAGGAATCATTCACTGTAGAAATGGCAAACGGGAAAACGAAAAATACAAACTGTATATGCGTAGGATGTACTCTAACTTTACATGGTCATTCTTTCCAAATAAACCTCATGACGGTGTCAATTAAAAGTTTCGACATATTGTTTCCAATCCTTGGATACATAGGTTATACCTATCGCTTTACCAACAGACATCAAGTCATGATTATTTTATTGTTTCAAACCCTTTAAATGTATTTCAAAACCTCTTTTTCCCTTATGTATCCATAGAAACCGTATCTATACACTTATGTAGTAAGTATAAATATATATATATATATATATATATATATATATATATATATATGGATTTGATAGGATGGCTGTGACTTCAGCTCCAACACCTTGTATAGCAAAGGTGTATAAACTTACATGGACACTTCAAACTACATTACTAGCAAACTATAATAGGTATAGTTTGGGAAATACTACCTACTATTCTCAATACAAATGGAACATACATGAGTCAGTTCATTCCTAAGTCTATACAATTGTATTACATACTATATGAAGAGATACAATTACATACTATAGGAAGAGATATGATTGCATACTATATGATGAGTTGCTATTCGGCAAGTTACTCGGTGGTGATTATCCTAGTACCAAAGGATAATACTTACATGTTTATATAATGTTACCTATTACTTTTACTTTGTGACACATTCACATAAACGATGAAGTAGACTATATTTTGATAATAATAGTTACACATGGGAAAATTACACACTTTTACAAGAAAAAAACATACAAAACAGTCTGGTCTTGGTAGAAGACTACATTTTATACTAGTAGGAAATATAGGATTTCCTAGGGTTTTCACACTTATACGAACTGTATCATCAAACATTTATAAGTCTTTTCCTTACAGTTTTACAAATAAAAGACATTAAAATACTTATGAATTCACCTGCTTAAATGTTGATCTATGCTTTCAAAATAACTTGTATTCTCAGGTCATCAGTAGACAGGTACCGGTGACAGGTTTTTGAGAAGACGGAGCACAGAGAAGACTCGTCTTTCATCATTCATTTTTGGTGTCTATTACATTACAAAGAACACACATGTATTAAAATTATATATTTAATGCAATGGATGATGTATGTTTACTTATTTACTATTACTGTGTTGTGATACTATACATGACGTCCTCCGCCCTAAAACGTTTCCGCCGTTCTCGGTTTTGGGGCGTGACAGTGTACGATCAGCCGGAGCTCGCGGATAGACCCCAAAATGCCATCCAGTATTTGATTATGTGATATGTTAGAATAACATGCTAGTACTAGGCTAGGGATCTTCAGGAATTGCATGATAAAATGGCCTGACTTCATGATGCCTGCTATCCTAGGGTTTTCCTTACATGAGATTGACATCATTACTGTAGTTACTTGTGTGTATCACGTTCATAGATAATTAAGATCTTATAGCCTGATAATGTTTGATTTAGCCTTATGTTCTGTTCTTGTCTGATTGGGAGCTTAGAGTAGGACTGGATATTCAAAAGTCTACAGGGTCCAACATTATGTATGGATAGCACATGCTAATGTTGCAGGGTTGGTGGAAGTTTCATGGGTAGATAGGTTGTTTGGGATGAGTCCGCTGAATTTGAGGCATTTAGCCTTCCTTTGGGAGTGAGGCTTGAGTGCTTGCTATGATTATGTGTATTGTTAGGGCGTTGTGGTGATACTTGGGACAAATAGGGGTAGGTGTGGAAAGTAGTATGGACTAGTACTATTAAAAGCACAGGACCCATACGCATAGCAGGAAGTCACAACCCCTAGGGTTTTGTCGGGAGTTGGTTCCCAGTTATTTGTATGAATTATTTGATACCCTGTGTTATGTTTCAGAATGGTGATGACCAGGCGCTTTGTGACTGGATCCGGTTCGGGATCAAGATCCGGTTCAGGAGAGGGCGGACAAGGGGCGCCGACAGCGCCTGAGACTATCAGCCAAATGAGGCCAGATGAGATGGATGACAGGATCTAAGAGATTCTACACGATAAAGTTGTTGCATTGTTCCGGGCCGAATTGTCAGAAATGTTCGGGTCTATTATGACCACTATGGTGGATTTTTTTCGATGATCGTTACTTAGCCCTCACTAAGGCGGCCGCCGCAGCAGCTGTATCCGTGGTAGGGTTGGGAGCCGGTCGGGCATTTAAGTATCGGGACTTCGATAACACGAAGCCTCCTACTTTTGATGGGGCTCAGGACCCCATCAAAGCCATGAAGTGGTTGTCTGAAGTGAAGCGTTGTTTCTTCACATATGTATGTCCTGCTGACAAGAGGGTCAGATATGCCCTGAGCTTGCTAAGGTCCGGGGCAAAGGACTGATGGAGGTTGGTGATTGCGTCGTATTCAGACGAGTAGAGGGTTGTTGTGTCATGGTAGCAATTCTGGGATATGTTCCGTGCTCACTACATTCCTTGAGTCGAGCGAGAACGGTTAGCTCAGGAGTTCTTGGAGCTGAAGTTAGATCGGGAGACGTTGACGGAGATCACTGGTATGTCTACTGAGAGGGCGATATTCTACCTGGAGTTTGCTTATGAGTAGGCTTAGATGACCCAACGTTGTGATACACTTTTGGAGCTACAAGATTTCGCTAGGCGGCGGGAGCTTGAGATTGAGTTACAGCTGAGAGAGCAGGGTCAAGTCCTGGTACAGTCACAGCTGGTGCCAAAGCGATCTAAGACCGTTGATTCCAGGCAAGGGAGATAGCAGGGCCGCACTTGTGGCAAGTGCGGAAAGGGGCATTCGGGTGCTTGTAGGTCGGGTAGCGGATGCCGCAAATGCGGCCTGGAGGGGCATTTTGCGAGGGATTGTCATTAGACAGCCCCAGTTCAGGATATGAGGATCTACTACCATTGTCATGAAGTTGGTCATGTGAAGACCAACTATCCGCAGCTCACAGCCAGGTCGGCGCAGGCTCTAGCGCCGATGACATTGAGGATTACTGATGGGAGACCAGTTAGGGCAGAGCCTCTGAAGGCTCAGGGGCATGCCTTCCAACTTACCGCAGAGGAGGCCAGAGCAGCACCAGATGTGGTTGTGGGTATGTTTCTATCTTTATCTCATTTATTACATATGTTTTATGCTTATCAGTTGTACTTGTGCTTAGGTACGTACTTAGTGAATTCCCTGCCTGCTTTGGTTTTATTTGACTTGGGGGCAAGTTGGTCTTTCGTATCTCAGACTTATATTAGGGAGTTTGGTGTGCCAGTGGGCGAGCTAGAGTGTTTGTTGCGAGTCTCTATCGCCAACGGACACGAAGTTTCAGCTTCTTTGATCTATCGAGGGTCCGAGTTGGAGATCTTCGGAGTGACCTTTCTGATTGATCTGATACCGATTCCCATGGGGGAAGTGTGTGTAATCATAGGGATGGATTGGCTTAGCCACTTCGGTGCCATGATAGATTACGAGGGTCAACGAGTTTTAGTTCGAAACCCAAGTGGGGGAGAACTAATTATTTATTGTGAGAGCACCAGAGTGGGATCATGGTTTTGTTTAGCTGCCAGGGCTCGGCAATACATTAAGTACGGGTGTGCGGGATTTTTAGCGTATGTGGTGGATACGCGATTCAGGGATCAGACTCCAGTTTCAGAGGTTCCGGTGGTTAGGTAGTTTGTCGATGTGTTCCCAGAGTAGTTACCCGGAGTGCCTCCGGAGAGGTAGGTCGAGTTCAGAATCGACTTAGTGCCACGTGCGGCCCATATCGCCAAGGCGCCATACCGATTGGCACCACCAGAGGTGCAGGAGTTGTCATCACAGCTGCAGGAGCTGCTGGGAAAGCAGTTCATTCGTCCGAGCAGTTCTCCATGGGGAGCACCGATACTCTTCATCAGGAAGAAGGACGGTTCGCACATGATGTGCATTGATTATCGGGAATTAAACAAGTTAACGTTGAAGAACCGTTATCCACTCCTGAGGATAGATGATCTTTTCGATCAATTACAGGGTGAGTCATGGTTTTCCAAGATAGACTTGAGGTCTAGATATCATCAGGTCAGGGTCAGAGAGGAGAACGTGGAGAAGACCACGTTTCGGACTCGTTATGGTCATTACGAGTTCGTGGTGATGCCGTTTGGGCTCACCAATGCACCAACAGTATTCATGGACCTGATGAATCGGGTCTGTAGACCGATGCTGGATCGCTCGGTCATCGTGTTCATAGATGATATCTTGGTGTATTCCAAGACTCGAGAGTAGCACGAGGAGAATTTGCGGGATTTATTGGGAATTTTGAGGGGAGAACGGCTTTATGCCAATTTATCGAAATGCGATTTTTGGGTACGAGAGGTCCAGTTCCTGGGACACCTCGTTAACCAGGATGGGATTTTGGTCGACCTGGCCAAAATCGAGGCAGTCATGTAGTGGGAGCGTCCGAAATCTCCCTCAGACATCAGGAGCTTTTTAGGATTGGCAGGGTACTACCGGAGGTTCATTCAGGATTTCTCCAGGATTGAGGTACCCCTCACTCGTCTGACAAGGAAGGGGGTGGATTTCCGGTGGGGCCCTGCGTAGTAGAGGGCGTTCGAGACCCTCCGGAAGCAATTGTGCGAGGCCCCAGTCTTGACACTCCCGGAGGTAGTTGAGGATTTTGTAGTGTTCTGTGATGCATCCATCACAGATTTGGGGTGGTCCTCATGCAGAGAGGATGAGTGGTAGCTTATGCGTCGCGACAATTGAAGCCGCGTGAGAAGAGATACCCTACGCATGACTTGGAGTTGGGGTCGGTGGTGTTCGCCCTCAAGATATGGAGGCATCACCTTTATGGGGTCCGGTGTACCATATACACGGATCACAAGAGCTTGAGGCATATCATGGATAAGCCGAACTTGAACATGAGGCAGCACAGGTGGCTGGATATAGTCAAGGACTACGATTGTGAGATCCTTTACCACCCTGGTAAAGCGAATGTGGTTGTGGATGCTTTGAGCCGCAAATCAGCTGGGTCTTCCACCCTAGCGGTATGTATGAGGATAGAGGTGGATTCTCTGCTGGTGAGTTTGATCAGAGATGCTCAGGTGGAGGGCATGCGACCAGAGAACTGGAAACTGGAGAGGATCAAGGGCAAGAACGCCCAGTTTGTGTAGGATAGTCGGGGCTTGTTGACCCGATGCATATGGGTATGGGTTCCGATGTCTGGTGGAGTTAGACAGACAGTCATGGAGGAGGCTCATAAGTCTCACTTCTTTATTCACCCAATGACCACCAAAATGTACCGGGATTTGAGTTTGAGCTACTGGTGGCCGTGCATGAAGCAAGAAATCGCTTGGTATGTCGAGAGGTGCTTGACCTGTAGGATGGTTAAGGTCAAGCATCAGAGGCCGCATGGCAAGTTGTATCCCCTGTAGATTCCCATGTGCAAATGGGAACATATCACAATGGACTTTATTACCAAGCTGTCGAGGACGGCGAAGGGGTTTGATGCCATTTGGGTCATCGTGGATCGATTGACCAAGAGTGCACATTTCTTGGCTATATGGGAGAGTTCATCGGCCGAGAAGTTGGCCGATGTATACATCCGCGAGATTGTTGCTCGCCATGGGGTTTCGATATCCATTATCTCCGACCGGGATGTTAGATTTACCTCCCGTTTCTGGCAGAAGTTCAACAAGGAACTGGGCACGCGATTACACTTCAATACAACATTTCATCCCCAGACAGACGGACAGAGTGAGCGGACCATTCAGACCCTCAAGGACATGTTGAGGTCTTGTGTCATTGACTTCGGTGGGAGATGGGCTTCCCACCTACCGCTTGCAGAGTTCGCCAACAACAACATCTATCATGCTAGCATCGGCGCTCCGCCTTTTGAGATGTTGTATGGCCGGAAATTCCGCACACCAATTTGTTGGGGTGAGGTCGGACACGGGGTGATGGGACGGACGGAAGTAGTCCTGCAGACTACCGAGAAAATTCAGCATATTAGGCAGCGATTGCAGACCGCTCAGAGTCGGCAGAAGAGTTACGCCAACAAACGCCGATCTGAGTTAGAGTTTCAGGTGGGGATATGGTTCTCCTGAAGGTCTCACCTTGGAAGGGTGTGATTCGCTTCAGGAAGAGAAGGAAATTGGGTCCCCGTTACATTGGGCCGTTTAGGATCATTTCCAAAGTTAGCAAGGTGGCTTATAGGTTAGAGCTGCCGAAAGAGCTTAGTTGGATCAACAACACTTTCCACGTTTCACAGCTGCGAAAGTGTGTCATGGATCAGGAGGCGGTAGTATCACTGGATGATGTTCAGGTCGATGAGTGCCTGAATTACGTGGAGAGGCCTGTGGCCATTTTGGAGAAGAAGAAGAAGATTTTGCGGAACAAAGAAATACCTTTGGTGAAGGTGCATTGGGAGCATCGGAGGGGGTCCGAATGGACATGGGAGCCGGAGGTGGAGATGCGTGAGCATTACCCGGAGTTATTCACTGCAGCAGACTTTGAGGATGACGTCTACTTCAAGTGGGGGAGAATTGTAACGCCCCAATTCTCAGGTATGGAATTAGATGAAATCTTATTTTGTTGAAAGATCTACTCGATGAGTTGGCTGGCCTACACATCAAGTAGCAGCGAGGTGGGATCGCACATTTAGTGGTCTACTCGCCGAGTCCATAAAGGGACTTGACGAGTAGGAGCTGACAGATGAAACCCTAAATTTCGGGGTATTTCACCCTATTTAAAGGATCATTGGCCTTCCCCAGCCTCCCCATCATTGCTTCTTTTCCCTTTAAAGCCCTAATCATGTGTTTGTGCTCATTTTGTGCATTCTTAAGCTTGGAGGAGGATTTTCTTGGAGAAAAGAGCTTGGAGATCAAGCATTCAGAAGCAAGGAGCTTGAAGGACCTGAAATCTATTGTATTTAGCATCTTCTGGAAAGTATAAATCGTTACCCTAACCTCATTCATTCTAGATACCCTCTTTGGTCATATTCTAGGGTTTTCATAGTGTGATTGGAAGCTATTCTTCTTTGCAATCTCATATCTGAAGTTGTAACTTCAGAACAGAGCTCCTTTGGGCTTCTTAGTACATAAAGTTTCTACCTTGTGCAAGAATGAGACTCTCCCAAGGTGTAAGGCTCCATTGGAAGCATAGATTGGTCATTTAGGGCCTTTAGAACCTTGCATGTGCATAAAGTTTGCAACTTTACGTGATAAAAATGCCTTAGAAGCTTGGATCTGTAATCTGAAGCCTTGGCATGGCTTAAAAAGCGTCTGCATGGATGAAGGTCTGTGAGGACTCGGCGAGTTGAATGAACAACTCGGCGAGCCCGATGAAGATGGCCATGAACTCGACGAGTTGGATGAACAACTCGGCAAATCCGTTGATCTTTGCCTTGAACTCGGTGACTCGTTAGAAGACTCAACGAGTTGACTGGGGTTTCTCTCAATTCTTGGACACGTATGAACTTGGCGAGTTAAATTAGAACTCAACGAGCCAATCTAGGATTTCACGATTTCTAGAGTTCAGGAAGGACTCGACGAGTAGGTGAACTGCACTCGACGAGTGGAGTCAACATGGACTGTTGACTTTAACTGTGGACTTTGATTTTGACCATGAGTTGACCAGTTGACTTTTGAGGGTATTCTAGTAATTTGGAGATTTATGAAAGGGGATTTTATGGTATCTATAGGTAATGAAGTCCGTGTTGGTGATCCGGGAGTCGAAGCTTTCTAGTTTTAGACGTCAGTTGCGAGGTGAGCTCTCCTCATTATATCAACAGGGTCTACGACACCAAGGCCGGCCCTTTATGAATTATATCCTGGTTTAGGATGGTTGCTATGCTAGATTACATCCTAGTTTAGGTTGGTTGCTATTCTAGTAATTTTTTTGATTGATATCCTGGTTGTAGGAAGGCGTCTACGCTAGAGATCGGTTAGATCTGTATGACTCTTTGTTATTTCATGCTAGCGTACGATAATTATGTGCACATGTTTATTGGTATACGGAAGGGTTGAGGCAGGTCCTGCTGTGTGTTGTAGTGCTAAGACACCCCGGGTGGACCAGGTAGATTGCAGGCCCGAACCGGGCAAATCTAGTCAGGCCGAAGGCCCAGCGAGCGGTCCGGATAGGCTGAAGGCCCCGAGGGGGGGGGGGTCCAGACATGCCGATGGCTCAGAGAGCGGTCCAGATAGGCTGAGGACCGGGAGTCGGTCCAGTCAGACTGATAGTTCATTATCAATGTTGTTTTCTATTTTCTTATATCTTTATACGATATGGTTATATCTGTATTGCATTGGTATTTTGGGGAAACTGACTAAGCTTCGGGCTTACCATTGTTGATTTTGTTTCAGGTACTTCTGATGACCGCGGGAAGGCAAAGGCGTGATCGTACAACTCCTCATGCTTTACCTATGTGTCTGGGAAAACTCTGATATTATACATTTTGAGAACAAAGCTGTAATGGTTTTTTTAATGGTTTGAAATGTTTTAAAATTTTTAAATTGGTGTGAATTTTTGGAATGTTACAAATTCGTACCATTTGATGCTCACAATCAATTACTAACCCATTGGGGCCTCACTAGTCCATCCTTATAATAATTGTGCTCATGCGCAAAGGAATGGGAACCAAATCAATTGGATACTGCTCGTTGGACATCTCCAGAATACAACCTCGATGAACCCTCGATACCTGGACAAATCGATCATCCACAATATTAACCTCTAATTGACAATCCAGCTCCCTCGGAGCACCGAAAAACCTCTTGTTGAGCGCAAGAGATACAAAAGATCCGGTAGTCCCCGAATCAAACAATACGAAGGCAGAGACACCGTTCACAAAGAATGATCCTAAAAAAACACACAAATATAAGGAAAACAATCAACATAAATAACGAGATGAGGAGAATATACATATTCGTCACCATATCAGGTGTTGCGCGAGCCTCCTCGACCGTCAGTTGAAAATCCCTGATCCTTACAATATGCGCATCCGCCTTGCCTTGGCGGTCATTAGTAATCTACAGAGTCATTGGAGCGGGTGCTACCACTGGTCCCGCTTCTATCAAACTCGGGAAATTGGCCTTCTTATGGCCCCTCTGATTTTAATGGAAGCAAATCAGATCTAATGTCTGGGTGGTGGTGGTGGTGGCAGTGCAATCCCTATTGAAATGACCTATCGTGCCGCACTCAAAGCAGCCAGAACCACCCGACTTGAACGCCCCATCGTGCATCTTGCCGCACTTGCCACCGCGGCTCCGACCTTGTTGGTCTATCGATTTCGAATAAAAAACCTTGGGCCTCTTTATTGAACTCCGTAAATCCTAAACCTGATCTAGTTTCCTCTTCCTATCTATCTCCAAATCAATCTCTCTCTCTTTCTCTCTCTCTCTCATTCTAACATTCTCTCTGTGACTCTCGCAATCATATCCTCAAGTGTCCTGTAACTGGATTGGCTCATAAACTACCGGATATCACTACTCAACAACTCATGGTATCTCGCCTTCTTCATCTCCTCATCCACCACATACTGTTGAACCAATAATGACCTCTCGCGGAACATAGTGGTGATCTCAGACACCGTCTCAGTAGTGTGGCGAAGGTCCTAGAACTCCCTCACCAACCGCTGCACGTCAATCATTGGCGCAAAATCAGCTCAAAATCTAATTAAAAATTCATCCCATGACATCGAATCAACTGTCTCATCCATTACCATGTCTCCATCCTCCTCTCACTAATCTCGAGCTCCGTCTTTCAGAAAACAGGAAGCAAGTATAACCTTTACCCCCCATCAAGACAACTGCTAGTGTGGAAGGCATTAACGACATCTGCTAACTAATGTTTGCTACTGATCGGGTCCTTCTCCCTGAGGAACTCTAGAGCCTCATATGCCAGGAACTCCCTGAAAGTCAACGTGCGAGCTCCAATAAATGCCACCATCTTAGAATGAAAAGCATTCAAGCGCTCATCAAAAATCTCCAGAATTCCCTCCTTGACCGTACCAAAAATCACAGGAGTCTGATCAAATATGATGCGGGTGATCTCAGATGAAATGAACTCCCACATCTGCTCATCCAACTATCCAGCTCCAGAGGCCAAACCTGAACCACTGCCAGAACCTTATCATGTGGCCACCATACTGAAAATAGAACAAACAAAACATCATAACACACACACACACACACACACACATATATATATATATATATATATATATATATATATATATATATATATATATATATATACACATCAAGGAGTCTCATACTCTATAATATTCCTAGTATCATTGCAACTTTCCTTGACTCGAGTACAGATCCTCTACTTCCAGTAGTATAGGCCTATACTACCTTCCACATCTATCCGTACTTTCCTCGAGGATTGCTCCGAATCATCCAAGTTACTCCTTTATCCATACATACAACCCTCAACATGACAAGGCTCCCAACACTAAATCTCTTCCTAGGTTTTCCTAGGGTAATCACCACACCACTCTTCGCCATCAGCTGCAGAAGGAACTCCCTCTAACACCCTCTAACTTGCTAATGAGTACAATTGCATATCACTGACGCCAGATAATTCTTAGAATGTGTAATGTCCCAAAAATCATAGGATAAAATTTTCATTTTTAATATAATCAAAACACTCATTTATTCTTTATTCAAACATTTAGTAGTTTTTCAAATAAAACAATTATCAGAGTACATTCCCAAAATCACAAGTTACAAAAAACACGAGTGTGTGTGCTGCGATCAAGATGGGCCCTTCCCTTTCAAACCGAAAGTACCTGAAACCATAATCCACAAACTGTAACCACAAAGCTTAGTGAGTTCCCTAAAATACCACATATCATACATAACATATGAGCCATACATATCATACATATCAAACATGCGATAAGAGATGCTATGTGCCTACCATAGTCTTGCCATTATGCCACGAGCCGTATCATGGTCGTCCTTGCCAGGCCGGGGGCCAAAACCTTGCATCTTACAGACAAGTTCCAGGAGCCACTTCCTGTTCTTCCATGCAAGCATCACAAAGACAACTAGCATACAATCTACAACTACTTATATACTTCACTGCTAGAGTCCACACTCTGGTCTTGCATACAGATTTGCAAAGAGCCACATCTGGGTGTTTCATACAAATGTCAGGGGTCACCCCTGGTCTTCCTACAATACATAAACCACTAGGGCCGGCATTGGAATCAAATATGAGAGTTTACGTGATAAGTCATCCATAGGAATCAGATCTGATAGTTTGGAGCAAGGACTTAAGTGATTAAGTGTTTAATGGAGAAGATTAGGGTTTAGGGGAGTACGTTAGGCGTACCCATCTGGTGCGCTGAACATACTGGCCTCAAAGGGTGTATGTTGGGCATACCAGCTGAGTACACGGGGCGTACTCGGCCTGTTTGACTTCTCTTGTTTTTTTGACTTGTTGCTATGAACCTTTGCCCAGGGTTGAATTTTGGATATTTTGGGCCTTTTAGGATATTGGGCCTTCTTGGTTTAGGTCCATGATGGGTTTGTTCCCAATTTGGATAATTGGGCCATATTTGGGCTTTGGGAAATTAATGAGATTTTGGGCTTTCGGATTTTGGGTTATCAAGTCAAATTTTGATTTGAAATGTGTATTTTGTTATTTGGTGCAAGGATTATCCGGTTTGGCGGTGCGAGTAGTCATTGGAGTATTAGTGGGTTGAGGTGAGTTTTCCTCGCTGTATTTTTGGGTTGAAGGCACAAAGGCTGGCCCATCAGTTTGATATAATCTTATCCTTTGATATGCTGAGTATGGATTGGATATGCATGATTATGCTAGTTGTCGATATGCTGGTCTGGTAGATCTGCAGGACTACCTGTGACTTTGTCTGTATGATTTTTGGTATATGTATGGGTATTGTGTTGGGTTAACGATGTCTGTAGCATTCTAGATATGAGTTGGGGGTCGGGTAGGGCAAACCAGACTCATACTGAGGGCTCACTAGCATTCCATATATGAGCTCAGGGCCGGGTAGGGAAAATCAGACTCGTACTGAGGGCTCAGTGGCATTCCAGATGCGAGCTGAGGGTCGGGTAGGGAAAGCCAGACTCACACTGAGGGCCCAATGACATTATAGATATGAGTTGAGGACCGGGTAGTATGCCATATTCATACTGAGGGCTCAACATTGGTATTCCAGTCCGATGGCTGAAGGAGTAAGCCAAACATACACTGTGGGCCTCGAGGGCAAGCGATACTTATGTTGTGGGCTTGGGAGCAAGCCATATATAAGTTGTGAGCCCGACAGGTAAGCCAGACTCATACTATGGGCTTAAGGGTAATCCAGTCTTTTAAATGGGGACCCATTTCATGTTTTTATTGCGTATATTTTATCTGTTTTTTTGTTGGTACTTTGGGGGAACTCACTAAACTCTATGCTTATAGTATTGGTTATGGTTTTGGGTACTTCATAGAATCGTGGCAAGGCGATGGCGTGACCGTACACATCCTGATTTTATGTCGTTGATCTTGGGAGACACTAATTTTAAATAATATTTTTGGAAGCAATGTATTTGTATACAATTTTATTAGTAAAGGGGTTGTATTGAAAAACTTTAATTGCTTGAAATTTTTGGGATGTTACTATTGGTTCCTTCGACCCACAGAATAGTGAGGAGATTCACCTCGTACTGCTGGATCACACTGATAATCTCCGATAGCTGGTTTAACAATCCCCCAAACAATCAATAACCAATAATACCCAATTAACAATTAGAGTGAAATCTATATCCTCCATTCATACTTAGGGTAAAAGACCATTTACCCCTTATATAGCCTGGCCCAAGACAGAGGCCCAAATAAAATCCAAAATGCCCAACATGGCCCAACATATCCCATGGTTAACCCTGATCAAACTTCTGGTCAAAGTTAAAGTCAACAGCCCATGTTGACCAAACACGTCGTGTTGCCCCTTGGACACGTTGTGTTCTTCCATCATCTAGATAATCATGAAAACCCCAGCCAAGACGCCATGTTGGCATGCAAACACGCTGTATTTGCCCGAGATTCAACGGCTTAATAAAATAAGTTGTTTTCTTCGATTCCAAGAGCTCCAAAGCTCAGATCTAGTCCATAACATGGTCCAGAAGGATAAAGTTTCCTACTTTATCCATTTAGACTACCCAAAAAGGTTCAAACCAAATCCATAAATCTTAATAGTGCAAGAGCTTAACCAAAAAGCACTTAATCCATAAAAACATAGCTCCAAAACATAGATCTAACTTCCTTAAGTTGGAAAACAATGTAAAGTTGCCAACTTTACGTTCATGCATGTCTAAATGAAGTTCTTAAGCTTTAAAAGGACTTAATAAGTGACTTAATGCATGCATGACACCAAACTCTCATAAATCTTGCACGTTTATGCTCAAGGATACCAAAACAAACTCAAATCTAAAAGAATAAGCCCTTAAACGACCTAACTCATCCATTAACACAAAATGGACCAAAAGCACAACTAAATATGAAGAGATCTAAACATATACAAGACAAGATGCAAACTTGATACCTCAAAAAGCTTCCCCACAAGATGATGATTATGGACCCTGATGAGAATTAATTTTATAAGATCAATAGATTCAGCTGATATCAATAAAACGATAACAATCAATGACAAGTAATTAGACAACAAGATGAATCAAACATATGTCGAATGATTAGTATGCTCCACCTCAGAAGAATTCAATGAGAATTGCTACTGTAGAGGTGTGCTAGGGTTACAATACTTAATGTGGAAAAATAATCAAAAGTGTTAACAGTATAATGCATGCATGCACTATATGTAAGCAAACCCTAAAACTAAACATGGTTGGACAGGCCCAAACCACGAGTAAAAAATGGACTGAACCACTAAAGCCCAATGGCGAAACCCTTAAACTCAACAATCTCCCCCTTTGCGCCAACTGAGGCGAGAGATCACTTCGGTTGAGTGGGAGCAGATGACTTCACGGTCTTGAACAGCTTCGGTATTAATGCAAGCAAATTTTGTCGAAAGTGCATATACCATCGAAGCATGTCCGTAAATAACTTCTTATCTACTTCACTGTTATGATCACACCGGTATATGATTTCAAGAATATGTTCTAAGCACGTGGTGGATAACAAGTGTTTATCAGCCAAAGTGAACATACATCTTTGACATTCGCCCCTCGTGAACAAAACTGTGTAAAATCATGGATCAATTTTACCTTTAATCATCATCGTCATGTCACTTGCCTTCTCGATTGGCTTTACAATAGGCTTCTTTCTGATTGCAGAGGCGACCTCCTGATCCTAGTTTCGCCACCTCAAGAATATAGCAGACAAGCATCCGCTTGATATGATTAATAATAGGCCCATATTCTTTTTGATTGGTCAGCAAATGTTGTTCAAAACAATCCAATCATGGGGTTTTAAGTTCGGCATATCAGCAAGGGTGATGTCATGAATCGAGCCACTTGAGCCTCGTGTCACCTTGAATGTGAAATTTATAAATTTCCCAGCCGATGTAGGTTTCAATACCTTCACTGTTGTGATCTTCTGATTGCTCCAAGTGAGGTATTGCGGTTGCGAGAAGGAAAGATAATATTTGAGCAAATATCGATCATCCTTTGGATCAGGAGAGTGGATTGGAACAGTTGAATCAAAGCAATGAAATACAAATGCTTTTTGGGTGATGGGCATATCAAACTGAGCATCCTTTGAATTTTCCAGCCCCAAAGAGAGGAACGGCTCCAGCCAATGCATGCTCGGAGCTTCAATAGCCTCTCTCAGAAGACTTTCCATTGACCATAAAGGAAACAAAGACTTATTTCGTTCCAGGGCCTCGTAAGCTTCTTGTTCCTTCTTTTTTCTTTCAATATCTTCATCAGCCTATTTAATCTTCTCGGTGAGATCTTGTTTACTATGTTTGAGTTTTGGATTTGCAGGTTTAGTGGCTTCACCTTGAACAACATCTTCAAAAATTACATCATCTTCAGCAACAACTTTGTTCTTCTGTTTATCCTTTAAACTGACCGAAGCTACATTAACCTTCGGTTCAACTATGACTTTGTGTCCCTTATCTCCCCCTTGTTTTGAAGGGACACCAGTCTCCGAAACACCCTCTATCCGGCTAAGGATGTCCAAAGCTGGTCACAGTTTCTCAGCCAGGTGACGACGAGTAGTTATTGTGAGAACCGGATCATGGGCGTCTAGCAGATGTAACAGAATAGAATGGACAATACCAACATTGCTTTGAAAAACAACTCGCTCTGATTTGAGATTATCATTTTCTGTTTGAAGGTGGGTGATCTGGTGAACTTGAGTTTGAACTTGAGATGTGCTGAGAGCCAGCTCATCTCGAAGTTTGTTTTCCAGGGCGATATTATGTTGCAGTTTGTCAAAATGAGAAGAGATGGTGGACAGAAGTTTAGCCTGATCGGCCTTTAGAGAATCACGCACCACTTCAAACTTTTGTTGCTCGCCCTGAAGAGACTGTGAAAGAGAGTCAATTGCTGAATTGACCTTGGTAGCATTTGTTTCAACAGCCCCTTTTAGAGAATCCAGAAAGATTTGAGCTTCATCAATAACATGAGCGACATTGTCTGATGCAATTTTGCAGGACAAGGTTGAGGCATCCACCGCCTTAGTCACTTGTTTGATCAACTCATCATGCTGCTTGATGGATGTTTCAATAACTGCTTTGACAGCAGCATCTGTATAAGCAGATGATGAGGAAGAAGAGTCTGAAGCAACCAATGTGTCAAGTTTGGTGTTAAGGTCCTTGAAGTCTCTGGTAGTAAGAGGGGCATCTTCATCTTCATCGCTCTGAACCTGATATGGACTGAAATATATGGAGTCAAATTCCATATCGGCTCCATGAAGAACTGGATCTGATTCTATTGAGTGATGTAGGGATAAAGGTTTTGAAGTGACAGGGCTAGAGAGACCTCCGGTAGTTTCCTCGGTATCATATACGTTGACAATAACCTGAGGTTCGGTTGTAGTGGTTGTGGTGGTTGCTTGTGTAATGATCGGAGGTGGAAGTAGAATACTTGTAACAGTTGGTGGTGTGGAAATAGATTGAGAAGCAACCGATGGTGAAAGTGGTGCAATCACAACAGGCACAGTTGTATGAGGTTGTGAAGGAGGAGGAGTTGGAACAGTTTCGGTTACATGTACCTCAGGAGATGGGGACCAAGGAGGTGAATTTCCTCTTGGTGAGATTTCAATATGAACGATTTCGGCTTCAGGGACTTCGGTTGATCTTGATCGGACGAAACATAATCTGAATTAGTGTAAGAGGCAACCTTCGGCTTCTTGGCCATCTTCATAATCGTTCGCTTTTTATGTGCAGGAGAAGATTATTTTTCGTGTTTTTGCTTTTTAGGTGTGGACACTTGGGCCGATGGACCATCGGCTTCTTTCTTCTTTGGTTCTAGTTTCTTTCCCCTCTTTGCCAGTTTCTCAACAACCTCCAAGGCACTCTGCATTTCTGGAGTAAGTTGTCTTGGCCCTGAAGGTGTCAATTTTTTGTACTCATCCATAACATGGCTTTCGCTTGAAACACATCGGGACATCGTTACAAGAATTCACCCGATGAACAAGAACTTCGTGGGGTAAGAAACGATGATTTTGGTTGTGTGGAAAGTGGTGATTGAAGACTGCATTGCATCCGACATGATGGGAATCTGAAAATGCTCAATTACTTTGGGATTCACCAGCATCCATAAGCGTCAACAAGAGATTACAGAGTGTTTGTACGATGAGTTGAGGCTCTGCACCAGTTGGGATCAAATAAGGGAGCTATAATCCGAACTAATTCCGTGATAGAGCCCATATAAAATGGTCATGAAGCCCTTGTTGGCACCATCCGACCCAACAACCCTTTCAGCCAATCCCTTGAAGATGATGCTGAAAAGACCATTCCATTGAGGTGGTAAGCAGGATTTCTTGAACTTTGTCACTGTTGTAAGGACATCAATATACCCCATGTCATGGAACATAGTGAAGAGTTGGGTAGTGGTGATGAAATCAGGAGAGATGACAGAGGCATCTGAAGCAAACCCTAGCAGACCAAATAAGAGAGCTTTTGAGACAAGGGTCTTGTGATTGAAGCTGTCGAAAAATATCCGTTCCTTGCGTTTATTGTAAGAGGCAGATGAGTATACCTGTGAGAGCAGGGACATGGGAACAGATTCAACTTGCGTGAGCACAATCACCAGCGGGGAATACTTGAGACATTCGACCACATGAAGCACGTAGGAATCATAGACAAAGGGATTCAGTTCGATAACCAAATTTTGATTTGGTTTGATGGTCAGAAGGGATGAAGTAGCATTTTGTTCTTGAAGGGATGACGATTCTGCCATTGTTGTAGAAAGGAAGAAGATGAACAGTTGAAATCGCCTGTTGTATTCTTGAGAGAGTTTTGGACGTGGTAAGGAGGTACAGGAGGTGTGAGAAACCCTTTTATACCATTGCCAAGAGAGAGAAAAAATCTATTCTGATGATGATACGATGCCTAAAACGGCACCTGAAAAAGCACGATTTGATAGCTTGGTTTCCCAAGATATACATCACCAGGCGTGGGTTTCGGTACCGTTTCAAATTCACGCGCCCGTTGCCATTCTTATCCAATGAGTCGGCTTGAAATCTAATCAAGTTACCGCTTTATCATTTCCAAGAACGATTCAAATTTTGTTTCCAGTGGACAATGACCCTTTCTCTTCAAAAATGTGTCGAGGTCCGCTCCTTAATTTAGTGTACCTTCAGAGAGCGACAACCGAACCATCAATTCTGCAATTTTTCTATTAGTACCATGAACAAGAATTGAGAAAATCATAACGATCTTCGTGCAATAGCATGCCAACAAAAAAAGAAATAAAGCAAATTATTTGTGGGATTTAAGTGATGTCTATATAGACATGAAACTATGGATCCCAGGCATGAATTGCTTCCTTCAAGGTCAAGAGAGACCTAGAAGTGTCTGTGTTGTTTCCCGTTGAATTACAATCAATTGTTTATTAAGATACATTGAAATTCTTCTTTTTAAATTTTGGCTACAAGGGGTGGCGGAGCTTCAACCGAACTTCAGCACTTGACATAAGACCGAAAGTTGGTTGACGTACCTGTGAGACCGATGTGGTCTGTTAACCAAGTAGGTTTGAATAATTTTCAGTGATATGGGATTTTTGAAGAAATCTCAAAAACAAAACAAGCTGGATCTTTTGGGAAGAAAAGTCTTGGTATTTAGAAAAATTAATAAAGATCTCTCAAAAATGAAAAACGAGATTTCTTGGTACATTCCAAGTTTCCAACAAAAGGAATTCATTAAAACTAGGGTGAAAAACTAGAACATTTTATTGTTCACCGTCAATGCATTATTGGTGTTGGATTTTGGTTCTCACTAAGCACGTGGTAAACGTAACGAAGATCATCAACACAGATGTTGTGTAACCATAAACCTCAGTGGTAAAGGCTGAGAGTCTCAGGGGTTACTATAATGAAACGAAATGAGATGGAGAATGGTGAAGAGATTGCTAAAGAACCAAAAGTACCTCTGCTATGTGAAAATGACCAAGCAGTAAACTCTTTACTCAAATGAGAAGAGTAAGGTAGTTCGTGTCTTAAGTGAGTTTGACAGCGTTATTGGGAAGAGACGATTGGTGTATATCGAATTATTAAGGCTTCACTTGAAATCCGTGAGGCTTCGGTCAACATGCAGCAACATGATTCTAGGGACAGCTAGCTAGTCTAAAGGAGAGAAAAATAGCTGCCCAACTCCATCATGAGAGAACATCTGTGATACTTGACAATGATTTTTTTTGGATTTTAATTTTTATGAAAAAGAATAAAAAATAGAAAAGAAAAATATTTTTGGAATTTTGATTTTTCTAGAAAATAAGAAAAACAGAAATGGAATATATTTTTGGAATTTTTGATTTTTCTGAAAAATAAAAAACAGAAAAGAAAAATGTTTTTGTAATTTTAAGGGAAACAGAAAGTATAGTAAGATAAAGACGTACTTAGTGTACAAAGGATATATAAGAACCAACCCACAAGTTGAAACAATCGCTTGCTTTGAAAAGTTAAAAGAGGCGAATTAGACCGAGCCTTCGGTTCATTTCGGTTCTCGAAAAATCAGGAGCCGAAATAGACCGAGCGTTCGGTTAATTTCGGTTTTAAAGAAAATTTAAGAAAAAAAAGAGAAAGTTATACTTAACGAAATGAGAGTGGTTTTGGAACTGACTCAGCTTCCATCATTCCTAAGCCTTGTAGAATCTTATTAAATGATGCTTCAGGTAACGCCTTAGTGAAGATGTCTGACAATTGATCTGAGGACCGAACAAAGTGAATTTCGACATTTTCATCTTCTACATGATCCTTGATGATGTGATATCTCAGTGCTATGTGTTTTATCTTGGAATGTTGCATTGGATTGTGGCAAATTCTGATGGCGCTTTCGGAATCGCAATAGAGAGGAATTTTCTTCATATTCAACCCATAATCTCTTAATTGGCTTTTGATCCATATGACCTAAGACGTACAAGATGTTGTAGCAATATATTCGGCTTCGACTGTGGAGAGAGAAACACATGTTTGTTTCTTGGACTACCAGCTAACGAGTTTCCTATCAAGGAATTGACAATCGCCAGTGGTGCTCTTTCGGTCCAATCCACATCCTCTAAGATCAGCATCTGAGAATGCTTGCACGAAGAAACCTGATTTTTTCCGGATACCAAAGACCGAGAGATGAGGTTCGCTTCAAGTATCTAAAAATGTTTTTCAAAGACACCATGTGAGGTTCGCGTGGATTAGCTTGAAATCTGGCACAATAACAAACAGAGAACATAATATCGGGTCTACTGGCTATTAGATACATAAGAGATCCTATCATTTGACGATAGAGTGTCACACCAACAACCGATTTCTCCAAAGATGGTGTCAGCTTCGTTCCAAATTCCATAGGAACTTTCACTTCAGAATCTCCCATCATGCCAAACTTGGTTAGCAAGGTCTTTGTGTAAGCTTCCTGATTGATAAATATACCTTCGGGTTGCTGTCTAATATTCAAGCCAAGGAAAAAGTTAGTTGGACCCATTGAGCTCATTTCAAACTTAGTCTCCATCAACTTCCTGAATTCATCAGTTAAGCTAGGATTCGTGGAACTGAAGATGATATCATCAACATAAATTTGAATGATCATTAAGTCGCAACCCTTTTTCTTGAGAAAGAAGGTTGGGTCAACCGAACCTTGTTTAAATTTGGACATTTTTAGAAAGAGAGTAAGAGTTTCATACCATGCTCTAGGAGCTTGTTTCAGACCATAGACTGCTTTATCAAGAATATAGCAGTGATCAGGATACCTTTCGTTCACGGAACTTGGTGGTTGCTCAACATATATTGTTTCCTCTAGTTCTCCATGTAATAATGCATACTTGACATCCATTGAAACACTTCAAAGCTTTTGTGTGCAGCATATGCCAGAAAGATTCGAACCGATTCCAGTCTTGCTACTGGGGTGAAAGTCTCTTCGTAGTCAATTCCCTCTTCCTGAAAATTTCCCTTTACCACTAACCGAGCCTTGTTGCGAATAACATTTCCCTCTTTTTCCATCTTGTTTATGAAAAGCCATTTTAATCCAACAATAGATGGATCTTTTGGTGTGGGAATTAGTTTCCAAACTCACTTTCGCTCAAATTCATTAAGTTCGTCTTGCATGGCTTGAACCCAATCAAAATGGTCAAGTGCAATATTAACCATTTTCGGTTCTATTTTTGAGATAAACAAATTAAACATGCAAAAATCTACTTGAGAGAATAGAGAAGTTTGCTTCGCTTTTATTTGAAACCGAGTTAGAACACCCTGAGATGATTTGCCAATTACCTAGGTTTTTGGATGATCCCTTATCTATTTAGAGAGAGGAGGATAGTTTGGATCACAGGAAGGATCTAATTCTGCATTTATCTCTTTCTCAAATTCTGATCGAGAGACATCGTCATTTGTATGATTATTCTCCCCTTCAAATGGCGAGACTATTTTAGCATCTGGTTCAGAATGCTCCCCCTCGGTTGGATGTTCATTGTTTGAAGTTGGATTATCCCCTTCGAATGATGAAACGGTTTCATCCTCAGGGTTAGATTGCTCCCCCTCGAATGGTAGGTCATGGATATTTTCTGGTGAAGAATTTTCTTCCTGGAAATTAGGACATTCTTTTGGAGGTTCGCTAGAAACTGGTTGTTCGGTTGGTTCCTTGTGTTCGCTTGACATTTCATTTGCTGCTTCATCGATAATGATCTTCAAGTTGTCGATCTTGTTGTCAGCAGCCTTCATCTCAGAGTGAATTGCTTGTTCTGGATCATCAAAAACCAACATGTATTCATCAAATAGATTGGAAAATAGGACCGAAACATGAATTGATTTAGGAAAGATTTCCTCCGATTGATTAATGATTGATTGAAGCTTCTTTACCTAACTATCATTAAAGGTGACATAATAGGTTTCCTCAATTCTCTTTGAGTGTTTATTTAGGACCCTATATGCCTTTGAGGTTAAAAAGCAACCGAGAAAGATACCTTCATCAGCCTTTACGTCGAACTTGTTTCGGTTCTCTTTGGAATTGAAAATAAAGCATCTTGAACCGAACACATGGAAGAACTTGACATTCGGTTTTTGATTATTCAGGATTTCATATGGGGTAATGAAGAAACGCTTCTTAAGAAAGATCGGTTCTGGTTATAACAGGCAACAGCGATCGCATCGGCCCTGAAGTACAAAGGTAAGGAAGTGAAGTTGAGCATTGTTCGGGCTGCTTCACACAGAGAGTGGTTTTTCCTTTCAACGATGTCGTTCTGTTATGGAGTGTAGGGATCAGAGAAGTTGTGAGACACTCCTTTATCAACAAAAATTCTTCAAGTTGTTGATTCTTGAATTCCAATCCATTGTCGCTTCTTATATTCCTTACCATCTTTCACAGTTGCAGTTCCACTTGCTTTATGAATGCCTTCAGCTTTGGAGTCACTTCGTTCTTTTGTATAAGAAAAAAATCCAAGCAAAACGAGAAAAGTCATCAATACTTACCAATATGTACTTACTACCACCAACGCTTTCGATTCCTGAAGGACCACACAATTCGATGTGAAGAAGTTCAAGAGGTTCGATGATCTTTGTGGCGATACAGGTTGGATGACTCTTTCGGCTTTTCTTACCCATTCCGCATGAAGCGCACAAGTGTTCCTTGTCAAATTTGAGAAGAGGAAGTCTTCGAACATGATCACCAATACCCAACTTGTTGATATCTTTGAAGTTGAGGTGAGAGAGCCTTCGGTGCCACAGCCAACTTTCGTTAGAGTGTGCTTTCGTTATAAGACATACAATTGGCTTTCCCCGAATTGGATTGAGATTAAGAGGGTACATCTCACCCGCACCTGGATTTTAACAGAATAGTCTTTGTCTTCTTTTCAAGAATTTATGAACCTTCATCATCGAACGAAACCTTTAAACATGTTCCCACAACAAGTTCAGAGATACTATTAGGTTGTGTTGCAATCCCTCCTCATTTGTGATCATTCCATAGCCTTTGATCGTTCCATATGAATTATTCCCATATTTGACACATCCACCATCCTTAAGGGCCCGAAACTCCCTCAATTCTTCCCTCCTTCATGTCATGTGACGTGAGTAACCATTATCATTGTACCATTCGTCGTCGAACTGTTCGTCACTTATAACCTGCAAGAATTAAGCAGATTTAGGAACCCAAAGTTTCTCGGGTCCACGTGAGCCTTTTATAGGACAAGGAATAGCAATAGAAAGATCAACCAAATATGTTCTTTTTATTAAGGTGGTTTCATCATTTCTTTTAATGGTGAAAACTTAGATTTTATTATTTTACGCTTTTGGTTTATTTGAATCAAGTTGGTTATTTTTACTTTGATTCTTATTAGCCTTTTGATTCCTAGGATTAGTTGTTGTTTTCTTGGCATGAACTTCAGAATCCGATACTTGCTTCCCTTTTCCTTTGATATCCTTCACTGGGTTCTACTTCGGTTGTTGATGAGGTTTTCGTATTTAGAGCCGAAACCAGTCTTTCGGTTCATGTCGCTGCGGGGCTTAGTACCGAAACTATTTCTTCGGTTTGTTGATCTGCAAGACTGACATTGAGCGTATGGGGCTTTGTTCGACTGAGGACTTGCTTTTGTCTGTGGTTTTGGCACTTTGTGAACATAATTAGAATTTCTGGAATTCCAAAACTGCTTTCTCTCTTTGAGATTCTTCTGATACCTTCGGTTTCTTTGACGTGCATTCTCAGCAAGTTGCTCTTGAGACTTGTGAATGTTTGCTTTTGGTTTCGGTATTTCTTTACTAGCTTCGCTTTGAGATGATCCAGTTGAATCCTTTACTGGTTCACTTTGAATCTCTTTAATACCACTTGTGCTTGGCTTATCAAAGCTTGAAGGCTTGTTAAGTGGCTCAGCCAAATATCTGCCTTTGACTCTCCATGAGGTTTGTTCTGACAGACCTACTGTTTCGTCTGCATTGTCAATGAAAGCCAACCAGAAAAAGTTGTCACAACCTTCAGTGTTGTCTTCGTCCACCAACGAAGTAAGCTCCACTATTTGCCTTTTGGTAACTCCTGTAGTAGCATACACTTGATTCGGTACTATTTGAATCTTTTGATATACAATTGGGTTTTCTATAAGGACTTTGGACTTGTTTTTGGACAAACGAGCGAACTCAACTGAATTTTCAAATATGAGTGGCTTTGCTAGTTCGGGCTCGCTTTTGAGGAATTCATAACAATCAACTTCATCCTCTAACGAAATTTCACTCATATCAGTGTCCTCATCAAATTCAGAAGAATTTTCCACATTCAATTTGTGTTTTGAATTTAATTTTGTATTCAATGAGTCAAATTTTTTTGTGGTTTCGGTCTTTATGTCCAATTTGTCATTTTCGTCCAACATATTTATGAGCATGTCCTTATGGTCGTCTGATTTTATAAAGGACTTAATTTTGTCCAGACCTATCCTGTAAGCATCCGAAACCTCATCAGATGATACAATAGATTCACAGTTGAAACAATTTGCATCTACATCATCCTCCTTAAATTCTAGAAATAGCAAGATCATTTTGTGAACCTTTTTGCCAATATCACAATTTAAGTGCAACTGAGTAATATTAGTGTAAAGATGTTTAGCAATTAAACAAAAAATATTCCATTGTATTAAAAGCTTTAAATTGTCTCACTGTAAATAAATCAGCTCATCTGTAGACCTAACTAAAGATAACTCCATCTTCTCGATCCACATTCTTCGCTCCTCACTCTTAGATGTTGCCCTGCTAAGTTGATCGGTTAGGTTAGCATTTGTGCGGCGATTTTGCATTAGGCTACAACTTAAATTTGAAAACTTAAATTTTAATTCGTTTAATTCCTTTTCATAGTTTGTAAAAGGTATTTTAAGTGATTCGAGAATAGATTTTACCTTCTTGATCAACTAATCACATTCGCTGATCCTCTCACTCACAGGTTTGGCAGCGAAGCATTTTTCTTCCTTCTGATTCGCTTCATTACAACCTCCTTCGCTTGTATTACCCCTCATTTGAGAAGCTCCAGCAGTTACCACCAATCATTTCCCTGCAATCTCAGCATTACTTTCTTTGACCACAAGCGTCCTGACATGCGTTGTTTTGCACAATTCTTCATCTTCTGAGTATGTCGACCAGACTTCTACTCCACCGAATTCATCATCAAGCACGTTTTCTTGCACAACTAAAACATTCATAACAATGTTAGAGGTTTTCTTCTTCATCATCTCCTCTACCTTTCACATGTGATATTCTTCATCATCTTCACCCTCTTTATTCTCTAACAGCTTTCTCAACATGCAAACTTTGGCAAAATGGTTTTTGCCCTGGTAGAAGTTGCAATCGTAACCGGAGTCTCCCACAAGCTTGCTCTCTTTCTTCTCTTCTTCTTTCTAAGGATTTTTTTAATATCCTCTTTAGTCTTTTCTGAGCTATAGCTCCCTTGCCAATTTCGGTTCTTGGCGACCGGGAACTTCTTACGAGCGAACCTTTTTGGGTTGGAGACCATCATTACGTACTCTTCGCTTTTCAAATCACATTCTGACATTTCTAACTCCTCTTCCTCCTTTGCCATATTCTTCCCTTTTGAGAGAAGGGCCAAAGTTCCCATACCGGACACTACATTTGCTTCTTTCGACAAAACACCTCCGTGCGACTTGAGAATTCCCACCATCTTCGCTAGGGAATAAGACTTAAACTACTCGTGAGCCTTCACAGTTGAAACTACAACCATCCATTCGGGTCTTAAACCATTCAAAAATGTGACCTTTTGTTCAATCACTTCCCTTCCAATGCCATGCTTGATCATTTTGCTTAGAAGATGGTTGAACCGATCGAAAGCCTGAATGAGTTTCTCATCCGGTTTTTGTTGAAATGCACCGAACTCTGAAAGCAATAGAGTTTGGATGGAGTGTTCCAGGTCTTCATCAGTTGAATACAACTCCTTGAGTCTATCCCAGATCTCTTTCGTTGTGGTGCATGGGCTAACTAAACGAAAGGTATCGGGCTGCAAGGCGAACCTTATCATTCTCATGGCCTTTACGTTACACAACAACATGTCTTTTTCATCTTGAGGAATTTTGTCCACATCAGTTAAGAGTGTGTTGTACTCCTTTTGAGTTTTGACTGTTCTATTTGTTCTAGAATGAACAAATGGACCCAATGTTATTGCTTCCTAGATTAGATAGCAATTGTCTTCAGATCCAACCACATAATCTTCAAAGTGATGCGTCCAAACTTCATAATCTTGAGTGTATAGGATTGTAATCCTAGTTGTAGATCTAATGTTGTTGGAGATATTGATTGGATTGGTTTGAGAATCATCGAGAGACATGATGAACTTTTACAGATATCTGCAAGAATCAGACTTGTAAAGATTGAATTAGGGTTTTATCAAAAGCAGGAAATAACGTCAATAAGGAAGTGACGGCTCCTACAGATTCGATAAAAGCGGAAACCCTAAACAAATTCATCTAACAGAAGAGATGCCTATGAATTAAACAGTCTCCTGCTCTGATACCAATTGATGAGAATTAATTCTATAAGCTCGATAGATTCAGCAAATATAAATAAAATGATAACAATCAATGACAAGTAATAGAACACCAAGATGAATCAAACGTATGTCAAATGATTAATATGCTCCACCCTAGAAGAATTCAGTGAGAATTGCTATTGTAGAGGTGTGCTAGGGTTACAATACTTAATATGGAAAAATAATCAAAAGTGTTAACGGTATAATGCATGCATGCACTATATATATAAGCAAACCCTATTACTACACATGGTTGGACTGGCCCAAACCACGAGTACAAAATGGACCGAACCACTAAGGCCCAATGGCGCAACACTTAAACTCAACAGTCCCAAATCCTTTTCCCCAAGCAAAGAAACTTCAAGATCTCCTCTTCCTTCACAAAGACCAAAAATTAGCGCAAAGAACTTTTTACTAGCTCAAGAACACCACCAAGAGACTTAAAGATTGATTTTAGGGTTTTATTGGCAATAAAGGCTAGTAAGGAGGACATCCATGAGGACTTAAGGTCTTTATATAGGGTGAAACACCCTAAAAATTAGGGTTTTCTCCACCAGCCGCCAACATGCCATCTAATGGCATAAACATGTCGTGTTGGCCTTAATGAAATCCATGGTTATGCAAACATAGACACGTCGTGTTGGTTCCTCCAACACGTTGTGTCCAATCCTAGAAAGGGGATTTATTTCTAACAATTATTCCTCAAGATTATGGGTGTTACAATTCTCCCCCACTTAAATTAGATTTCATCCTTGAAGTCATTCCTTACCATCCCAGTCATGTCAGATAGCCTGAAGAATCCAACCACAACCCCAAGCATACAACGACCTTCCCAAGGCTACTGAATCAAAACTTTGCAGAAATCTCCAACCCGATGATGAACAAATCCTTAATCCCCTGCATAAACCATTTCTACCTTACCTAGAACTCGAAATCTAAATTCTCAAATTGGTCTGACTCCCTGACAGACCACCCATAATGTATCACTACCATACCGAAACCATATTGAATTCCAGACCAACAAAATGCTTCCAACCCTTTATTATCTTGATGCTTCCATTTAGAACAAAATCAATGGCTAATTACTATTATAGAACACTTATACTTGGCAGAAGGCTCAGATAATCCTTCAAGTAGTAGATTCATCCCCACAATGGTTAGATTTAGACAAGAACTGTACAACAGCGTCAAACCAAATACTCTGAGATTATTTAATCCAATCTGCAAGTGACTTAGCATGTTCCCCAAATATCAAGCGACTCCACACACGGATCCCACAATACTAATACCTCCTGACTCATCTTACTGCCCCCTAGCTGCTTTCCAAAAGACACACACAGTCGCCCCATGCGACTCCCAAAAGAAAGCCTCATCTGGCGACAATTTCCCAAACCATCCTGCCACAAAATCCAATGCTAAAAGCGAATACTACATGTCCACCTGTAGTCTTATATCATACTCGGTCTCCGAAGACCTACCAATTCATGATTTCCAAGCATGATGTGGCCCTCCCACAGTCTTACGAACAGACCCACTCTGGTCTAGATTATCTGAATAAATTTGTGACCAATCATGGATTTGCCACACCCTCACCTCTACACAGGGACCGGTGAATGCTACGGGCCACCCGACAATCTTACAACCCTCCCACACTAACCGCCAACCTAATGAATGCTACGGGCATCTCGGTAGTCTTACAACACTCCTGCCCTAACTGCCAACCTAGTGAATGCTATGGGCCACCCCACAATCCTAACCAAGCGCCTAAGATGGCTCGATTCATGCCTGGAACCCCAACCCAGGCCCACGAAAATCCTGCTATCCATGACCAAGAAGGCGCTAACCAACAGTTGGGGAGTTTCCCCCACTTTGATCCGACAAAGCTCTCTAAGCACACAATGTTGAAAGATTCCCAATTTTTCTTACTATTTATGATTGAACCGCTAACAACCTACACGTAGCAATGATAGTGTTCCATTACTAGCCAAGCCCTAAGGTTGAACAACCCTTGAAGACCAGATAACACTCCCCAAAAATCCCAGCAAATCTGATAACTCAAGATGCTTTTAATGATATGATACCTAAATCTTGAAGTCCTTTATACTGGCGACAAGACCGAACCTTTGCAATAGACTACTTCCCTTGGCTCTCCTAGTGGCCAACCAATCTCAAATAATAAAACCATTGAATCGTAACGATACTGGAGAACTAACCCACTAAACGTGACCATAGACCTTCCACACAATACCCCTAAACCAATCTTGACCAAGAACCAGAATAACAACCGAACACATTGAAATCCGCTCAACAAAATACAACCCCTTACTAACCCACCAACGATCCATGGCATGCAAAAGGCATATAACAATTCTTGATTACACAAATCAAAAAATAACAAAGAATTTAACCAAAGATCATGCTTACCCAGACTGATACTAAATTCTAAACAACATAAATACTAATAACAAACGAAAACAAGGAAAAAGATAATATACCTACAATATAACCTTCTAGAGTCCTAGCCTTCCATGGCTGACACTACAATGCTTGGCTCCTCTCTACTAGGGCTCCTGCCCTACCCTCATGACCATCAGTGATCCTCATAGTAACTGGAGCAGGTGCGCTCACTACTCCTCCCCTCACTATCGAACATCGGCCTTCATGTGGACCACTTAGTTGCAGTGAAAACATAACGGGCTTGCCCCCTGAGGATAATCCTTGCTGATATGACCAACCCTGCCACCCTTGTAGCAGCCCAAACCCTTAGAACGACAACCCTTATCGTGCAGTTTCTTACACGTGCTACACTGACCCCGAACCTACTAGCCTTTCAATCGCTAATCCGAAGTCTTGGGTTTCTTCCCGGGACCCTCCACCGCCTGCACCTAATCTGTTCCCCTCTTCCCCAGGTACTGCAAATCATTCTCCCACTCACGGGCTCTCCAAATCATATCATTCAGGGTCTTGCACCCTGATATACTCACAAAATCCCTGATGTCATCCCTCAACATACCATGCTACCTTACCTTCTTCATTTCGTAGTCCGCTGCATACTGCGGAACCAATAAGGCTTTCTCCCTGAACTTGGCAGTGATCTTTGCCACAACCTTAGTAGTCTGGAAGAGATCCTGAAACTCTTGTGCTAACTGTTGCACCTTAATTACCGATGTGAACTCAGCTCGGAACCTGGTCGAAAAGTCATCCCACAACATAACATCAACAACAACATCACCCACCTCACGTCCTACCTCTTCCCGCCAATCCTCTACCCTGTCCTTCAAAAGGCAAGAAGCAAATCTGACCTTTGACCCCTCGAGACATAAACTTATCCTGAACGTGTTAGCCATATCCGCTAACCATCTCTTACTGGAAATTGGGTCCTTCTCCCTAGAGAACATGGGAGCTCCACAAGCACGAAACTCATAGAAAGAAAGAGTGCGAGTTCCAACAATAGCCATAACCTCATCACGGAACGCACCCAAGCGCTCATCCAAAAGCTCCAGAATCCCCTCTTTAACCGAACCAAAGATAATAGGAATCTGCTCAAAAGTAGCAAGGGTAATCTCTGACTGCATGCATCACACCCTTTTCTTTTATTAGAACCCATTTCTAATAAAGCATTTATTTTATGAAAATTTTTCACCAAACCCTCAGTTTGAGTCCAGGCATACCTAAGAGTATGTCTGGATCCCTCAAACCAAGGCTTTGATACCAAATTGTAATGTCTTGAAAATCACAGGATAAAAATTTCACTTTTTATATAATCAAAACACTCATTTATTCTTTATTCAAACATTCATAAGTTTTTCAAATAAAACAATTATCAAAGTACATTCCCAAAATTACGAGTTGAGGAAAACAGGAGTGTGTGCACTCTAATCAAGCTAGGCCTTTCCCTTTCGAACCGGAAGTACCTGAAACTATAAACCACAAACTGTAAGTACAAAGCATAGTGAATTACCCATATACCACATACCATACATAATATATGAGCCATGCATATCATGCCTATCAAACATGCGATAAGAGATGCTATGTGCCAACCATAGTCTTGCTATTACGCCATGACTCGTATCATGGTCTTCCTTGACAGGACAGGGGCCAAAACCCTGGGTCTTATAGACAAGTGCCAGGAGCCACCTCCTGGTCTTCCATGCTAGCATCATAAAGATAACTAGCATACAATCTACAACTACTTATCTACTTAACTGTCAGAGTCCACACTCTGGTCTTGCATACAAATTTGCCAAGAGCCACCTCTGGGTCTTTCATATTAAGAGCAAGGGTCACCCACTAATCTTCCTACAATACATAAACCACTAGGTCTGGAATTGGTGCCTTCGACCCATATAATAGTGAGGAGACTCACCTTGCACTGCTAGATCACATTGATAATCCCTGACAGCTGGTCTGAAAATCCACCGAACTATCAATAACTAATAATACCCAATTAACAATAGAAATAAAATATATACCCTGTGTCCATACTTAGGGTAAAAGACCATTTTATCCTTTATCTAGCTTGTCCCAAGACTGACGCCCAAACATACAATTCAAAAGGCCCAAACATGGCCCAACATATCCTATGGTTAACCCTGATCAAACTTCTGGTCAAAGTCAAAGTCAACAACCCATGTTGACTAAACACGCCATGTTGCCCCTTGGATACCTTGTGTTCTTCCATCATCTAGATAATCAGGAAAACCCCAACCAACACGGCGTGTTGGCTTGCAAACACGTCGTGTTTGCCCGAGATTCACCAACTTAATAGAATAAATTGTTTTCTCCGATTCCAAGAGTTCCAAAGCTCGGATCTAGTCTGCAACATAGTCTAGAGGAATAAATTTTCCAACTTTATCCATTGGGACTAGCCAAAAAGGTTCAAACCAAATCCATAAATCTTAATAGTTCAAAGGCTTAACCAAAAATCACTTAATCCAGAAAGACATAGCCCCAAAACATAGATCTGACTTCTTTGAGCTGCCAAACCATGTAAAGTTATGAACTTTACATTCATGCATGTCTAAATGAAGATCTTACGAAATAATAATTGACTTATTGCATGAATGACATCAAAACTCTCATAAAGCTTGCACCTTTATTCTCAAGGATACCAAAACAACCTCAAATCTGAAAGAACAAGCCCTTAAACGAACTAACTCATCCATTAACCCAAAAATGGACAAAAAGCACAACTAACTATGAAGATAATTAAGTATATTAAAGACAAGATGCAAACTTGATACCTCAAAAAGCTTCCCCACAAGATGATGATATTGGACCCAAAGCCTTTCCCCAAGCAAAGAAACTTCAAGATCTCCTCTTCCTTCACAAAGACCAAAAATGAGCACCAAGAACTTCTTTCTAGCTCAAGAACACCACTAAGAGACTTAATGTGACATCCCCATTTTTCACGGCCAGAAAATACCGGTTTTGTTTATGCTTTGTAAAAATCAGAGTACTTCTTTTCATAAAAATATTGCAGAATTTGTACCCAGAAAAACACAATAAATACGTTATCATAACATTTTTGAAGAAACGTATCTTATTCATTTTAAAACGTTTGTGATGTCGTCGTCAATACAGAAACATAAGCATAAACAGAACTTACATTTATTTACACTGGTGATCTACATCTCTTTAATCTCTCAGTGTAATGTGACTTCATATCAACACCTGTGATATAAATAAACTGAGTGGGTCAGGTTGGGAAACCTGGTAAGTACATAGGGTTTTCAACCCACAATAATATAATTATTATGTTTAAACAATCAACCCAATTACCCATCCCCGTTATCTTCTTTGGTCTTAAGGATCTACCCTAAGAATTAGCTATTCCTCGTTTATTTATTCCTAAGGATCATCCTAAGGAATCGGCACGAAGTCCATCGTTACCAAGGCTTATAGATTATAACCGGTGAACATGTAGTCCAAAACATCTGGTAAACACTTAGTTCAAAAGTAACTAGTGAACACACTTAGTTCAAAATACCTAGTGAACACACTCAGTTCAAAAATACCTAGTGAACACACTCAGTTATAAATACCTAGTGAACACACTCAGTTCAAAAATACCTAATGAGCACCTAGTTCAAAAACACCTATAGGTTACGAGCCTGCTAGCGTTCCACTGGACTGTCTAGTATCGTCCATGGTCGTCATCTATACTCCACTAAATGACTGGATCACTGTCAACATTGATGTATTTCATCGTGTTATCACACAACAACTATTTCATCTACCAATGTTTTACCCAACACATTTTGTAGATATAAAATACATATACAGTTTAAATCATTTAAAACATGTATAAAAAATCATTCACCCAGCATAGACAACAAGTATTCAGACAATATGCACACATAGCACGTAATTTATATTAAAATACTTCATATCTATGTGTAAGATGAAAGGGACTATGCACTCACCTGGTAAGGTGGTGGGTCGGCACTCGGACAACACTTCATTACTCTTAAAATAATTATCCTTTGACAAAACCTAGTATCATTACCACTAGGGTTTAGTTTTTAACGTTAACCGCGACTAATTAATAGTTTAGCTATTATTACTATTATATAAGCGTTAAATAACACTCAATGTAACTCATAATAATAACCCAAATAATTATTTTATGGTCCTAATAATGTTACTCTAATTAAATAAAAGCTATATTAAATATAGTATAGGTGTAGCTCACTTACAGCGGGTTTTATTAAAAACCGGGCTTCGCTGGAGCAGCGTTTCCAAGCTGAAAGCTTTTCTTCTCGGAGCCGTCGGGCGCTCCCGTGATTTCTCATCGTGCTAGGGAGGTTCCCTAGACTTGGGAGGGGTTTAGCGAGGCTAGAGAGAAGTTAGAGAGAGAAAGAAATGCTTATGGTGTGAAGAAATAATGAAGGGTTCACCCTTTATTTATAGGGATTTTATAGTAAAGTAGCCGCTAAGTTTCGTCCGTATCTTCCGCGTACGAGCTCCGTTTTCTATTTTCTTTATATCCATGCGTTGGTATTTATGAGGACTACAACTTTCATTTAGACCTCGTCGGCTAATTCTCCTTCTATCTCAGATTTACAAAAACTGTATCGTATTTATCGAGCTCGAATAGTAGCGACTAAGCTTCTTCCATATCTTTCGCATACAAGCTCCGTTTCTGAATTTATTTATATCCACATGTTGGTATTTACGAGTACTACAACTTTCATTTAGACCCCATTCGCTAATTCTCATTCTATCTCGGATTTATAAAACTGTATCGAATTTATCGCGCTCGAAGAGTAGCGACTAAGCTTCGTCCATAACTTTCGCATACGAGCTCCGTTTTTACTGTCTTTTTATCGTTTAACTCTTATTAACGATATCTTCGTTTCTCGTTCAGATTATTTTTGCTGAAAATCGACCGATCTAAAATTCGAATTTTCGGGTTGTGCACTGTTATGCTAAATCTTAGAAAAATCATAACTTCCTCATACGAAGTCAGATTTCGGCGTTCTTTTTATGGACACTCTTGGTTTAACATTTTCTATGACTTTTGTTTAGATCATTATGGCTAAAAGTGGCTCTATCGTAAATTCACTATTTACACTTCCCGGTGTTGTGCCGGTTCCGTCGCGAAACTTCGACGGGTCATAACTTCTTCGTTATAACTCGGATTTCGGCGTTCTTTATATGTACGGAAACCTTGTAACATATAATAAAACTTGGTTAGGGTTATTTATTCTAAATAATATTTTTCCAAAAAGTCATTTTCGACCCCTATTATCTCTAAATTGACTAGCCCGGATCTACGGGCGTTACAATTATCTCCCCCTTAGGATGATTACGTCCCGGAATCATCAAAGAAACAAGGCTCACATGATGACTCCATATGTTATCTCTTCATCCTAAGTAATAAACGTAACTTTGATGTTTCTTCAAACGAGTATCTAACTCTAAGATTTCTTGACTACAGGCGGTGCCCGATCTTGGACCGGCTCTCTATTTCATGTTAGACATTTAGTCATTATCTTTATGTCACGATCTTGATCTTTACTGGAGAATCCTTCTTTAACGAACTTGAGATAAGTTTCTTCCTTCGATTATCATAATAGACCGATGGGTCATGTTCTAATGACCTCTCATCGTATGATGCATCGCTTGGACTCAGGTCTTTTAGAGCCAAATTCCAGAACAAACTGTGCCTTCATTCATGTTCTGAAGTGATATAATCACATTTTAAAAGGTAGCATTTCTAGCTACAAGCAACTTTTCGTGATACCTCTATTGATCGCTTTGATTAGTTCTTTCGGCTTAAGTCGGTCCTACATCGAACTTGGTTCTCTGAACCACGTGGCATACTCAGCGTACTCAGACTCAATTCGATATGACCACTAGGGTCGGAGTAACAATCATCTTCTTAGTCAATACCGAAACGATGGTAACGACATGCTTGAATAAAATGGAATCAATTATTGGCTTCTTGGTAACCTTGTAACTTTCCCTGATCCAAGCGTGAGTCATGTGCTTCCGGTAGTATATGCATCTACTACCTTTCACATCTACTCATACTCTTCCCAAGTATTGTCTCGCGGTTTTCCAAGTCATTATCACATAAACAATTTTAACACATACAAATGTGTCCAAACAATCCTATAATTTCCCTAGACTCTACTAGGATTTCTTCCGTGCGTATCTTTAATCATTAATTCTGCTTTACTCGGTTGGTGATGGAAACGTCAGACGATGGGATAACTTCATGGATTATACCCAAAATCTTTCTTTCTGCTAATCGAACATGTACTTCTCCCGTACTAGACGTACTATTTATTAGACGCATTCTAAAGGCATGATATCGATCTTACGATATCTTCCGATAGGTACCATTTAGTATCGTAAGTCTTTCCATTTCCTCTATTTTCACAGTCTATCATGGTTCGCATCACTTCCTGAACTTCTGCCATTGTGATAGGTTCGGGTGTAGGCGCAACGACCGATGTATGACCCATCACATTCTTAGGCTCAGGTTGTCATCTTCCTCTTGTTTTGTACACCCAAGCAGACGTTCAGTGTACCGAGACGAGAATTTAAGATAAGAAAGATTTTATTTACGATAGACGTATAAATCTCCTTATTACTCTGAAACCTTACACGCGAGTTCTAATATCGTTATCATACGCTTAGAATCCTGAACACATAAGGTTTCCAGATCCGGTCGGCAACAGACCATAGATCTGAACAAATAAGAGCATAGAAGGCATTTTTATAGCTATAACATAAATCATTTAGCACATAAAACATTTTAGGCATCTTTCCTAAATAAACTAGTGCTCGTGTCTAAATTATAGCAGACACTCATCTCACAATCATCGCTTAGCATTCTAAGTTTAAGTCTAGAAATTTCCTACAAATTCCTAGTTCGCTTAAACTAATGCTCTGATACCAACTGTGACATCCCCATTTTTCACGGCCAGAAAAGATCGGTTTCGTTTATGCTTTGTAAAAATCAGAGTACTTCTTTTCATAAAAATGTTGCGGAATTTGTACCCAGAAAAACACGATAAATACGTTATCATAACATTTTGGAAGAAACGTATTTTATTCATTCTAAAACGTTTGTGATGTCGTCGTCAATACAGAAACATAAGCATAAACGGAACTTACATTTATTTACACTAGTGATCTACATCTCTTTAATCTCTCAGTGTAATGTGATTTCATATCAACACCTGTGATATAAATAAACTGAGTGGGTCAGGTTGGGAAACCTGGTGAGTACATAGGGTTTTCAACCCACAATAATATAATTATTATGTTTAAACAATCAAACAATCAACCCAATTACCCATCCCCGTTATCTTCTTTAGTCTTAAGGATCTACCCTAAGAATCAGCTATTCCTCGTTTATTTATTCCTAAGGATCATCCTAAGGAATCGGCACGAAGTCCATCGTTACCAAGGCTTATCGATTATAACCGGTGAACACGTAGTCCAAATTATCTGGTAAACACTTAGTTCAAAAGTAACTAGTGAACACACTTAGTTCAAAATAGCTAGTGAACACACTCAGTTCAAGAATACCTAGTGAACACACTCAGTTCAAAATACCTAGTGAAAACACTCAGTTCAAAAATATCTAATGAGCACCTAGTTCAAAAACACCTACAAGTTACGAGCCTGCTAGCGTTCCACTGGACTGTCTAGTATCGTCCATGGTCGTCATCTATACTCCACTAGATGACTGGATCACTGTCAACATTGATATCTTTCATCGTGTTATCACACAACAACTATTTCATCTACCCATGTTTTACCCAACACATTTTGTAGATATAAAATACATATCCAGTTTAAAGCATTTAAAACATGTATAAAAAATCTTTCTCCCAGCATAGACAACAAGTATTCCGACAATATGCACACATAGCACGTAATTTATATTAAAATACTTCATATCTATGTGTAAGATGAAAGGAACTATGCACTCACCTGGTAAGGTGGTGGGTCGGCACTCGGACAGCACTTCGTTACTCTTAAAATAATTATCCTTTGACAAAACCTAGTATCATTACCACTAGGGTTTAGTTTTTTAACGTTAACTGCGACTAATTAATAGTTTAGCTATTATTACTATTATATAAGCGTTAAATAACACTCAATGTAACCCATAATAATAACCCAAATAATTATTTTATGGTCCTAATAATGTTACTCTAATTAAATAAAAGCTATATAAAATATAGTATAGGCGTAGCTCACTTACAGCGGGTTTTTATTAAAAACCGGGCTTCGCTGGAGCAGCGTTTCCGAGCTGAAAGCTTTTCTTCTCGGAGCCGTTGGGCGCTCCCGTGATTTCTGCTCGTGCTAGGGAGGTTCCCTAGACTTGGTAGGGGTTTAAGGAGGCTAGAGAGAAGTTAGAGAGAGAAAGAAATGCTTATGGTGTGAAGAAATAATGAAGGGTTCACCCTTTATTTATTGGGATTTTATAGTAAAGTAGCCGCTAAGTTTCGTCCGTATCTTCCGCGTACGAGCTCTGTTTTCTATGTTCTTTATATCCATGCATTGGTATTTACTAGGACTACAACTTTCATTTAGACCTCGTCGGCTAATTCTCCTTCTATCTCAGATTTACAAAAACTATATCGTATTTATTGAGCTCGAAGAGTAGCGACTAAGCTTCTTCCATATCTTTCGCATACGAGCTCCGTTTCCGAATTTATTTATATCCACGCGTTGGTATTTACGAGTACTACAACTTTCATTTAGACCCCATTCGCTAATTCTCATTCTATCTCGGATTTATAAAACTGTATCGAATTTATCGCGCTCGAAGAGTAGCGACTAAGCTTCGTCCATAACTTTCGCATACGAGCTCCGTTTTTACTGTCTTTTTATTGTTTAACTCTTATTAACGATATCTTCGTTTCTCGTTTAGATTATTTTTGCTGAAAATCGATCGATCTAAAATTCGAATTTTCGGGTTGTGCACTGCTATGCTAAATCTTAGAAAAATCATAACTTCCTCATACGAAGTCAGATTTTGGCGTTCTTTTTATGGACACTCTTGGTTTAACATTTTCTATGACTTTTTTTTAGATCGTTATGGCTAAAAGTCGCTCTATCGTAAATTCACTATTTACACTTCCCGGTGTTGTGTCGGTTCCGTCGCGAAACTTCGACGGGTCATAACTTCTTTGTTATAACTCGGATTTCGGCGCTCTTTATATGTACGGAAACCTTGTAACATATACTAAAACTTGGTTAGGATTATTTATTCTAAATAATCTTTTGCCAAAAAGTCATTTTCGACCCCTATTATCTCTAAATTGACTAGCCCGGATCTACGGGCGTTACAATTATCTCCCACTTTGGATGATTACGTCCCGGAATCATCAAAGAAACAGGGCTCACATGATGACTCCATATGTTATCTCTTCATCCTAAGTAATAACCGTAACTTTGAAGTTTCTTCAAACGAGTATCTAACTCTAAGATTTCTTGACTACAGGCGGTGCCCGATCTTGGACCGACTCTCTATTTCATGTTAGACTTTTAGTCATTATCTTTATGTCACGATCTTGATCTTTACTGGAGAATCCTTCTTTAACGAACTTGAGATAAGTTTCTTCCTTCGATTATCATAATAGACCGATGGGTCATGTTCGAATGACCTCTCATCGTATGATGCATCGCTTGGACTCAGGTCTTTTAGAGCCAAATTCCAGAACAAACTATGCCTTCATTCATGTTCTGAAGTGATATAATCACATTTTAAAAGGTAGCATTTCTAGCTACAAGCAACTTTTCGTGATACCTCTATTGATCGCTTTGATTAGTTCTTTCGGCTTAAGTCGGTGCTACATCGAACTTGGTTCTCTGAACCACGTGGCATACTCAGCGTACTCAGACTCAATTCGATATGACCACTAGGGTCGGAGTAACAATCATCTTCTTAGTCAATACCGAAACGATGGTAACGACATGCTTGAATAAAATGGAATCAATTATTGGCTTCTTGGTAACCTTGTAACTTTCCCTGATCCAAGCGTGAGTCATGTGCTTCCGGTAGTATATGCATCTACTACCTTTCACATCTACTCATACTCTTCCCAAGTATTGTCTCGCGGTTTTCCAAGTCATTATCACATAAACAATTTTAACACATACAAATGTGTCCAAACAATCCTATAATTTCCCTAGACTCTACTAGGATTTCTTCCGTGCGTATCTTTAATCATTAATTCTGCTTTACTCGGTTGGTGATGGAAACGTCAGACGATGGGATAACTTCATGGATTATACCCAAAATCTTTCTTTCTGCTAATCGAACATGTACTTCTCCCGTACTAGACGTACTATTTATTAGACGCATTCTAAAGGCATGATATCGATCTTACGATATCTTCCGATAGGTACCATTTAGTATCGTAAGTCTTTCCATTTCCTCTATTTTCACAGTCTATCATGGTTCGCATCACTTCCTGAACTTCTGCCATTGTGATAGGTTCGGGTGTAGGCGCAACGACCGATGTATGACCCATCACATTCTTAGGCTCAGGTTGTCATCTTCCTCTTGTTTTGTACACCCAAGCAGACGTTCAGTGTACCGAGACGAGAATTTAAGATAAGAAAGATTTTATTTACGATAGACGTATAAATCTCCTTATTACTCTGAAACCTTACACGCGAGTTCTAATATCGTTATCATACGCTTAGAATCCTGAACACATAAGGTTTCCAGATCCGGTCGGCAACAGACCATAGATCTGAACAAATAAGAGCATAGAAGGCATTTTTATAGCTATAACATAAATCATTTAGCACATAAAACATTTTAGGCATCTTTCCTAAATAAACTAGTGCTCGTGTCTAAATTATAGCAGACACTCATCTCACAATCATCGCTTAGCATTCTAAGTTTAAGTCTAGAAATTTCCTACAAATTCCTAGTTCGCTTAAACTAATGCTCTGATACCAACTGTGACATCCCCATTTTTCACGGCCAGAAAAGATCGGTTTCGTTTATGCTTTGTAAAAATCAGAGTACTTCTTTTCATAAAAATGTTGCGGAATTTGTACCCAGAAAAACACGATAAATACGTTATCATAACATTTTGGAAGAAACGTATTTTATTCATTCTAAAACGTTTGTGATGTCGTCGTCAATACAGAAACATAAGCATAAACGGAACTTACATTTATTTACACTAGTGATCTACATCTCTTTAATTTCTCAGTGTAATGTGACTTCATATAAACACTTGTGATATAAATAAACTGAGTGGGTCAGGTTGGGAAACCTGGTGAGTACATAGGGTTTTCAACCCACAATAATATGATTATTATGTTTAAACAATCAAACAATCAACCCAATTACCCATCCCCGTTATCTTCTTTAGTCTTAAGGATCTACCCTAAGAATCAGCTATTCCTCGTTTATTTATTCCTAAGGATCATCCTAAGGAATCGGCACGAAGTCCATCGTTACCAAGGCTTATAGATTATAACCGGTGAACACGTAGTCCAAAACATCTGGTAAACACTTAGTTCAAAAGTAACTAGTGAACACATTTAGTTCAAAATACCTAGTGAACACACTCAGTTCAAGAATACCTAGTGAACACACTCAGTTCAAAATACCTAGTGAACACACTCAGTTCAAGAATATCTAATGAGCACCTAGTTGAAAAACACCTACAAGTTACGAGCCTGCTAGCGTTCCACTGGACTGTCTAGTATCGTCCATGGTCGTCATCTATACTCCACTAGATGACTGGATCACTGTCACCATTGATGTCTTTCATCGTGTTATCACACAACAACTATTTCATCTACCCATGTTTTACCCAACACATTTTATAGATATAAAATACATATACAGTTTAAATCATTTAAAACATGTATAAAAAATCTTTCTCCCAGCATAGACAACAAGTATTCCGACAATATGCACACATAGCACATAATTTATATTAAAATACTTCATATCTATGTGTAAGATGAAACGAACTATGCACTCACCTGGTAAGGTGGTGGGTCGGCACTCGGACAGCACTTCGTTACTCTTAAAATAATTATCCTTTGACAAAACCTAGTATCATTACCACTAGGGTTTAGTTTTTAACGTTAACCACGACTAATTAATAGTTTAGCTATTATTAGTATTATATAAGCGTTAAATAACACTCAATGTAACCCATAGTAATAACCCAAATAATTATTTTATGGTCCTAATAATGTTACTCTAATTAAATAAAAGCTATATAAAATATAGTATAGGCGTAGCTCACTTACAGCTGGTTTTTATTAAAAACCGGGCTTCGCTGGAGCAGCGTTTCCGAGCTGAAAGCTTTTCTTCTCGGAGTCGTTGGGCGCTCCCGTGATTTCTCCTCGTGCTAGGGAGGTTCCCTAGACTTGGTAGGGGTTTAAGGAGGCTAGAGAGAAGTTAGAGAGAGAAAGAAATGCTTATGGTGTGAAGAAATAATGAAGGGTTTACCCTTTATTTATAGGGATTTTATAGTAAAGTAGCCGCTAAGTTTCGTCCGTATCTTCCGCGTACGAGCTCCGTTTTCTATGTTCTTTATATCCATGCGTTGGTATTTACTAGGACTACAACTTTCATTTAGACCTCGTCGGCTAATTCTCCTTCTATCTCAGATTTACAAAAACTGTATCGTATTTATCGAGCTCGAAGAGTAGCGACTAAGCTTCTTCCATATCTTTCGCATACGAGCTCCGTTTTCGAATTTATTTTTATCCACGCGTTGGTATTTACGAGTACTACAACTTTCATTTAGACCCCATTCGCTAATTCTCATTCTATCTCGGATTTATAAAACTGTATCGAATTTATCGCGCTCGAAGAGTAGCGACTAAGCTTCGTCCATAACTTTCGCATACGAGCTCCGTTTTTACTGTCTTTTTATCGTTTAACTCTTATTAACGATATCTTCATTTCTCATTTAGATTATTTTGCTGAAAATCGACCGATCTAAAATTCGAATTTTCGGGTTGTGCACTGTTATGCTAAATCTTAGAAAAATCATAACTTCCTCATACGAAGTCAGATTTCGGCGTTCTTTTTATGGACACTCTTGGTTTAACATTTTCTATGACTTTTGTTTAGATCGTTAAGGCTAAAAGTCGCTCTATCTTAAATTCACTATTTACACTTCCCGGTGCTGTGTCGGTTCCGTCGCGAAACTTCGACGGGTCATAACTTCCTTCGTTATAAATCGGATTTCGGCGCTCTTTATGTGTACGGAAACCTTGTAACATATACTACAACTTGGTTAAGATTATTTATTCTAAATAATGTTTTGCCGAAAAGTCATTTTCGACCCCTATTATCTCTAAATTGACTAGCCCGGATCTATGGGCGTTACACTTAAAGATCGATTTTAGGGTTTTAGTGGAAATAGAGGCTAGTAAGACGGCCAACCATGAGGACTTAAGGTCTTTATATTGGGTGCAACACCCTAAAAATTAGGTTTTTCTCCACCAGCCGCCAACACGTAGTGTAATGATGTAAACACACCGTGTTGGCATTAATGAAAGTTGCGCTTCTTCAAACCTAGATGTGATGTGTTGGTTTCTCCAACACACTATGTCCAAACCTACATAGAGGATTTATTTCCAACAATTATTCCTCAAGATTCCAGGTGTTACAGAATGAAAGGTCTCACACTACCACAGTTGGACTCAAACAAGACCTGTGCAATAGAGTTAAAACCTAACCTTCAAAAATTATTTAGTCTCGATAATATGTAACTTAACATATTTGCTTATTAGTTAGCTGAAGTTAATGAGAACTCCTAAAAAGCACAATGCAAGCATCATTCGAGCATTGAGTAATCGAAATCAAGTATAACTTAAACAGAGCATCCTATCACTGGTTGATCAGTACTAACATGCAAGTCTAAAAGCTCATATAGTAGGCATACAAAGGCATCTCTTCTAGATCCTTAGCCCTAATCTAGCATGCAATTCACAGATCAATCATATCCTAAAACATGTATGGGTGTTTTGGGAAAACTTACTTGAGCTCGGGCGATTGCATGCACCACACCTCTTCCTTTTGTTAGTAAATTCTTTTTATAAAACATTTCTTTTATATAAATCTATTATATCCTCAGTTTTAGTTCAAACACACCTGAGAGTGTGCCTGAATACCTCAAACCAAGGCTCTAATACCAACTTGAAACGTCCCAAAAATTAAGACAAAAAAATTTTCAATTTTTAAAATAATAAAACCATCTTTCAAAACATGTTCATAAAACCATCATAGAATCATAGTATGATCAAAACATCCAAAAAGATCAGAGTCAAATAAAAAGTGAAACGATATGGTGTGTGCAATGCGATCACCCCGAGCTCTACCCTTTTGATCCAGAAGAACCTGAAACATAAACTGAAAATCGTAAGCACGAAGCTTAGTGAGTTCCCCAAAACACCACATACAATTCATATTTAACATACAATGGGGCATTGCCTAACACCCATTGGGCCCCACCCGACATCGACCCCACTCGAAACAGATCTGTCAATATCATGAGATGGGCCTCGCCTCATCACATCTATCAGGACCTGCCTGACATGGGGCTCCACCCGGTATACATATACACACATAAACACATGAAATAATCATTAACACAAATAGCATATAATACATTCATCAGGCCACGCCTGGCATTGGGCATTGCCTGGTATACATATCACATACAACACATGCAAGATTTATGCATACAACTAGCTTCCTATCCATAACAAATCATGGGCCGATATTGGTGCCTTCGACTCATCAAGTGTCGTGAGCAAACTCAGCTCAAGCTACTGAGTATCTATGATAAAAGCTCAGACTACTAACCTAGAAAATCTCCATGCTAGCATCATCAAATAATACCCGATTAATAATTGGTCCACATCCCATAACTAGAATCCTAGTTCGGTTGTCCAACACTTAGGGTACAAGTCCATTTTACCTTTTCCTTACTTGACCCACAATCTGACGCCCAATCCAATAACACAAAAAAGCCCAAGATGGCCCAACTTCAGAATTGGGCCCAAACTCCATCATGAGCCTAATCCAACAAGTCCCAAAGCCTTATAATGCCCCAAGATCAAAAGATTATTTGACCAAACCCAAAAAGTCCAAAATATGGCCCAAAACACGAAAGTTAATAAAAAGTCAAATTGTAGAGTACGCTCAGCTTACTCAGACTTACGCTCAGTGTACTCCCTTTGGGGCCAGTACGAGCTCGGTACACTCTGTGTACTCCACAGATGACCAATCCATACCATTAACCACTAAGTTAAACTCCAAGATTTGATCCTAAATGGTGTCTTAACACGTAAAGCTGGTAACTTTACACACTTTCATGACTTAATGGGGCCCAAAACTCAAAAAGAACCATAAGAGTAACTCTAACTCATGCATAGGCCAAAATGACTCATCAAGATTGCATTTTTATAAATAAGGGACCTCAATAATGTCAAGATCTATCATCTTTAGCTTCTGGAGTAGCTCATACTCTCAAGTATGGCTTAAAGGACCATAAAAAGCATAAAAACCAGCCCTAACTGGATCTAACCAAAGGATCCATCAAGTTAAGACCTTTATACCTCAAACAACTTGCAAAGTTGATGAAGATTTTGGATCTTCAAGCTCCAAGTCCGCCAAGGCTTCCACACCAAGCTTCACCATCTTCAAAGGGTACAAAAACACCACAAAAATCACACAAAGTCTCACAAACATGCAATGAAGATTAGGGTTTCATTCTTAGAGTTTGGAGGAGTGGAGGGTGACCATAAGATGCACCCAAGGCAACATAAGTTGCTTAAATAGGGCACAAACCCTAAAAATTATGGTTTAGCCCTATTTAGTATACACTCAGCTTACTCCCACGTACGCCGAGCATACGTGGGTGCCTCCGCTTCCATTCTTCAAGCCAGTATGCTCAGCGTACTCATAGAGTACGCCCAACGTACTCGGCTAGGGACCAATAATGAAAAGGATCTACAAATAAGGGTTAAAAGGAACATAACCCTAAATCACGAATGTAACATTCCCCTAGGGTCCGAAGCCTTATGATAACTGATCTTCGTGTTATAGAAATCTATATTTTTCCTGGTACCTAACAACAAATTATAAAATCCTTTATTAATTTTTATACTCTTTGGTTCCCAACATGAAATCAGATGAAGAATATACTCTTACAATTCGATCCTAACTGTTCTAAAATAAAATCGGCCAACAAACCTCACTAAAACATTGGAGGTCTAGTAAAGGTCATCCTCAATAAATATCCCTCTACCAATATTCATTTTATCTTTATATTCACCTAATACAATTTTTAGTGATTGTTTTAATATTAAAATAAAAACAACTACTATGAAACTGTGCCATCCATATACGTCATTATCACTTAATGGGTTTAATGAATTAGACACTTTCATCCGGACAACTATACATGGTTCTTCCAAATACCAAAAGACTTCTAGCCCAGCGGTATCCGGAATTGCTCTCCCTCCTTGAGGTGGTTCAAGTCCCGTGAAGGACATTTGTGGAGATTTAGGAGAATTGTAGGAATAGAATAGAGTAGATTTGCCGTTCAAAAAAAAAACATGGTTCTTCCAAATATATTTACTTTCATTCCGACAAATATCTCTCTCTCTCTCTCTCTCTCTCTCTCTCTATATATATATATATATATATATATATATATATATATATATATATATATATATATATATATATATATATAATCGAGATATAATAAAAATATGTCAAAGTTAAAAACATGGCTTAATATATTAATACAATAACCTATTATCTATTTCTACTTCTTTGGTTGTATATCATGATACAAAAAACGAATATCATACAATTTATTTTTATAAAACTTAATGTTAGAATTGTAATATATTCTTATTCGTATAGTATATTTAACCTGAAAAATATATATTATATATAATATGATTTTAGTCACGTTACCAACACATAATTAACTAGAAAAAAAAAATGCTTAGACCTTTTCCCAAGTATAATCCACATGCATTAAAATATTATATGATATATACTATATTGTTAATCATTATACAAAAACAATTCTTTCTTTTTCTTCAGAAAGTTAAATATAAAATTGTTTCGGAAATGCCATCTATATAAAACGCATCTCTTCCACCAAACACACACAACCACGCAATAATTAAAAGTTAAAAGACCACCACACCACTCTATCATTCTTCAAAAAAATGGATAAAAAAAAGAGCCAAAAACCCACAATCGCCACCAAGGTCTTAAAGGCTCCCGGAAAATTTATATGCAAGATCCGAGACCTGTACATCTCCGGCATGTACTCATGCGCCGCTGGTATGGGCGGCGGTCTTAGTTCCCAGAGCACCTCCGGTCTACCCAAAAGTTACAGCACAGCATCATCAAGAAACGAAGATTTCGCAGAGCTCATGAGGATTGCTTCCACCAAAAGTTTAGGTAACAGATTAGACGGCGACTTTCTCCTCCGCCAACAGATGGCGACTCCGCCACATGTGCCTCGTAGTCAAAGCGTGGCTTTTGGAAGAATTGATGAAGAGACGCCATCTGATTTTACGGATGATTTGAGATTAAAACCTGAGATGTTTCCCAGGAGTAGAAGTCATGCAGTTGCAAGAACGTATGTATGAGATTGTGTTCATAATAACAGGTTTCACTTTCTCTGATTGGTGCTTTTAATATCTGAATCTTTATGATTTTTCTTATGTTTTACAAAGTACTTGTGAAAAAATAAGGTGGGTATTTGATTTCATTGTATTTTGTGTCAAGAATTTCTTGGAATTGTGAATGAAAAATGAGAAATTTGTCACATGAATTCATAAAGTAAACCGAGTTGACCGAAGATTATCTGATTATGGTTATTTTTGTTGTTTCAAAATGACCTAGATCAGAATCCGTACAAAATATAGTTAAAATTTCTGATTCGTTGTAAAAATATAATAAATTTGACGACAAAAAGCATAATATTTTGTATAAACGAGAGAACATTCATGTGTAGTCGCAGCAACAATTTTTCTTTATTAGTTATGTTTTAGTAAATATTGAGTTTATATTTCGAAAAATTTGACAAAAATAGCTGAATTTATATAACCTTTGGCAAGTAATAGCAAAAATTAACCAAATCATAGATATAACCACATATTTTTGGGGACCATGCGAAATATATATTGGCTTACTGGACAGGAAATGCAATAAACGATGATGTTAAGTCAAATAAACCCTGCAAAATGGACTAGGAAATGAGTTTGAATTGTGAAATGGACCGCTAGAAATGTCACTATTCATTGACAAATTTGCAAAAGAAATGTTGAAAAAGTAAATGAGAACTGCATACAATGAAATTGTTTTTCGTTCTACAAAATTGTTAATATGTTAATTAATGTGAGCTTTATACCGTGAAAACGAAGTTTTGGGGTATATTGGGAAAAATTAGTTGTCAATTAAAACTTTTATTTTGAGAAATGTTCAACCAAAATAGTTATAACTTTTTGAAAATTTTAAACGGTCATTAACATAAAGGTTAAAAATAAAACTACTTGATCTAGTTTTTGAATTAAAAGATTTTTATTTTTTTAGTCAGGGAAAATGACTTATTAAGATAATTATGTTTCAAACTTGTTTAGAAAATACCATCTAAATATAGTGCGTTCAAAGCTGTAAATTTTAACCTTGTCGACTACATTCTTTATGGTCTTGGCTCTGCTTATGGTTCCTTCCGAGCTGCAATCTCGATGCAAAACAAGGACATAATCTCTAATGGACTTCTAAATCTTCTTCAAGAAGAACAAAGACTTGAGGAGGACTCTCACCACCAGTTAGAGGTTGTTGCACCAGAAGCTCATTCTACTTCTCGCTTCAGCAATAAAAGGTAGCAATAAAAGGTAGCTGATAGAGACCATTGTCAAGCATCCCTTTTAGTAGTGTCTGACCCTGTAAATTCTTCACAAGACAACAATATGGGTGAAACTCAAGGTAAATATTATTGTGACGTGAAAGTTTAGATACAGAAAGCAGATTCTTTTTTATGTGAGGAACAAATAAAATATTGTTTAGTTTAAGCGTATCACTAAAACTGTATAAAGAGGGAAGATTTGAGTGTCCTAAATATGTAATAGAAAGGGTTTGGCCATTTCCAACTATTAAACTATCATTACGTCATAAGGGTGTGAGATAGATAGCTTGTTATTGTCATTTGTAACGTGATGTGTGGCCCCCGAATCGACAACCCAAGGATCATAAATGGTAGATGGACTGGATGTTGGTGCGGTCAACATAACATGAGGTGTTGACCGAGCAGATGATTATTGTTGGCGTTGTTGTCCTCCTCGGTTTTGGTTCCGATGAGGAGGCGGGACTGTTTAGTGGATAACTGTTGGTATTGAGTCTTTGATAGCAATTAAGAGCCTCATGAACAAGGCGTTTGCAGATTTGATACTTTGGACGTGATTGGTCAATGTTTTTTGTTAATGAGGTATCATTAGAACGATGATTATTGCTGAAGCCAGAAGTTGAATGGGCTTTTGGTGCAACAACCTCTAATTGGTGGTGAGAGTCCTCCTCGAGTCTTTGTTCTTCTTAAAGAAGAAGATTTAGAAGGTCATCAGAGGTTATGTCCTTGTTTTGCATCGAGAGTACAACTCGGAAGGAACCATAAGTAGAGCCAAGACCATAAAGAATGTAGTCAACAAGGTCAGAATCATGGATGACAACAAGACATTCAAGAAGACTATCTGCAATAGCTCTTTCCTTTTCAAAGTATTCAAGAATAGAAAATGAACCTTTTGAAAGAGACTGAAGTTATCGTCGTAAATGCATCTGACAAGAGTGAGTATGAGAATGAAACATATGTTCGAGTAGCGTCCGTGCTTCATTAGACGTGGTGGCTCGGGCAACCGGTCCTAGAAAGGGGGTTGTGAGAGTTGACCGGATCCATAATAGAACCAAATGATCCTTTGGAATCCGTGTTGGATATGCATGGTTTGTCTTAGTGGTCACCTGAGTCGTCTCAGTTGCAAGTTGATCAATGATGGTTAACATTGGGATGGTGGTGGGATTAAGGCAGGTGATGAGGTCATAAGCCTCAAGAGCAGAACGTATAGTACCTCGCTAAAGGGAATAATTTGTACGGTCAAGACGAATGGCAATGTTTAGAAATTGAAGAGAATCATAGGATCCAAAATTTGCTATCATGGCTAGAATTAGTGCAGTGAAGGTATTTGATGAAGATTCACAAGTCATAGGATCAATTGTTTAGGCTCTGATACCATGTAAATTGAATGTATTGATGAAAAAGTGTATATCTTTATTATTGTATTCAAACAATATATAGATTACAATAAGAAGAGAAGAAGTACAAATATCATAAACTAATTGATAAGAGTAAAAGAAGATAACAACAAAATTTGAAAATCATATCATATCGTTAACAAAAATCATCCAAATAAGTTTTTTTGTACAGAAAACACCAATTAACCCCACACTTTGTTCAAATAACACCTATTGGTAACCGGCTTTTATAGGTGAGGTAAACATATTACCGCTTGCTTTTGTTTATTTGTTTTCATTCAAGAAAAAACCCAAAAATTGCCCCAAGAAAAAACCCCTTCTTTCTTTCTTTGTTATACATATCCATGCACAATTGAATCATTGAAGCCTTAATCCTACTTCATTTATTTCCCTTCAACGGTACAATTAATTAAGAGGAAAAAACAATGACATCGTGGTGCAAAGTGGGGGCTTACGCCCGACTGCTTTTTAATGTGGAGAAGGTGGCTTGACTAGATTCGATGATGGTATTGGTATAAGGTTGTTTCGATGTATTGGTAGTCGATTGGTATTAGTGTTTGAAAGAGGTGACTATGCCAAGATGGTCGATCAGGCGACGGTGGCGGTATAAGGATGGTTATCAGCTATGTGATAAGAAAGAGATGGATAGTTTTTATGGAGGTCGTGGTGGTTTTAGGTAAAGTTTGGTTGGTGTTCCAATGAAGTGGGTGGCTGGAATAAGGATGGTTCGACTTTTCTGTGGAGGTGGTGTTTGGCAGTTGGTGTTCTAATATGATTCACGGTGTTTGAAGGGTAGCTTCGATGGTGAGTTCAATGGAAACATGTGGTGGTTTTCTCGACTGGAGTAGGTGGTATCGGTTCTGATGTCTAGTGTTTCATGGTGGTTTTAGTGGTTTGGGTGGTTGGCTGAGATGAACATAAGGTATAAAGGGGACGGTGGTTGGTGCTAAAGTGATGGGTATCGTTTGTGGTATTTTTGAGGTTCGATGATTGAGGTAGACATTCTGATTTTGTGGTATATGATAGTAAATAGTGGTGTGAACTATAAAGGGTGCTGGAAGATGGTTATGGGGGTGTGTGGTCAGTGATGGTTTTACTATAGTTTGAGGTGGAGATGGTGATGATTCTGACGGTTGAGTGTCTCTAGTGGTTGGAACTTTAAGGGAAGGTAGCAGTAGAGTGAAAAGGTGGTCAGATGGTAGGTGTTGGGTTATTGGCTGTGAAGATAGACCTGGTTGTTCTTGGTTTGATGGAAAATACAACGGTTTATATTTAATTTGTATATTTTTTATCTAATGTAACAAAATATTGGTAGCTCTAGGTAACATCCATCGTGAACCTACAAGAATCGGTTAACCCTAGATTATATTTGAATAAAGTCTTTAGTTTCTAAGTGTTTTTGGTATAAAGACTTTATTTAAATGATGCCTTTTAAACATATCAAACTTATATGGTATTTTTTGAATGGTTTTAAAGCATCATTACCCTCATGAGTCATTTTCTTTTTTGTTTAAAATAAAAGGATTAAGCTCACAATCTCGAATAAATGTTTTTCTTTAATTTTATTTTTTTAAACATAAATGATAAAAACTACTAAAAGTTCGTTGTCAAACATATCCTTAATTTGAAAGATGTTTTACAAGAGTTTGTTGTAAAATGTGGAGAGGTGAAGAAGAAAATTTTGTTAAACATGCAGAACCATTTTACCTAGGGGTTATGTAATGCCCGCAGATTTGGGCTAGTCAATTTAGAGACAATGAGCGTTAAAAATGACTTTTTGATAAATATTATTTAGAAAAAAATAATCTTAACCAAAGTATAGTATATGTCACAAGGATTTCGTACATATAAAGAACGCTGAAATCCGACTTATAACGAAGAAGTTATGACCCGTCGAATTTTGCGAAAAATTGGCACGACTCCGCATAACGTAAAAAGTGAATTTTTGACAAAATACTTTTTAGCCTTATCAATCTAAACAAAAGTTTTATTATATGTTAAACCAAGAACGTACATAAAAAGAACATCCATATCTGACTTCGTTTGAGGAAGTTAAGATTTTTCTAAGATTTAGCATAGCAGTGCAAAACCTGGAAATCGAATTTTTGATCGATCGATTTTTAGCCAACACAACCTAAATGAGAATTGAAGATCTCATTAATAGGAGCTCAATGATATAAAAATAGTTGAAAATGAGCATCGGGTAACAAAGTTATGAATTTTTAACGGATTTTAACTGTCTAAGTCTGTTAAAGTATATCTTTAAAAATCAATTCAAAATTAGACGACGGAGTCCAAATGAAAGTTGTAGATACCGTCGATCCCTACGCGTGGATATAAAGAATGTAAAAAACGGAGCCTGTATGCGAAATTTAAGGATTTTAGAAGATAATTCATTTTTTGAGTAACCAGCGAGTGACACGTGGCGCGATCTGAGCCACTGCTTCCTCACCACGGCTTGCCACCAAAGGGTGACATGCGACATGGGAGCGCCCAATGTTCAGGAAGGGAATGCTCAGCGTTCGTCCATCAGATAACCTATAAATAGAAGCACGGATCACTTCATTTATACATACCTCTCTAACCTTTCTCTCCCAATTACCCCCAAACCCTCTAGGCTTTTCCCTAGCACCTCCTAGGTGTTAAAAGCAAGTACCGGAGCATTGGAAATCCCCAAGAAGAAGAGATTTTGGCTCAGATGTTCTGCTCGCACAGATCCCGGTTCCTCGCTAAACCCCTATATAAGTGAGTTATGCTTACCATAAGTTAAGTATAACTTTATGTTTTTAATTCATTATCGTTATTATGAACCAATAAAAAAGATTTATTAGTGATTCCATGTCGTTATACTGATTGATGTACTTACGGGGATGATGTCTAGGCTATGATTTAGTGAGGTGTTTAAAGTCGTATTTCCAAACAGTGTACTTCGTATACCAAACACACCCTACCTCCGACAGGATCCTACTTGGTTGTTCCTTACTTGATAGATCATGAAAGTAGACATTGAGTTAATGATGAATCGAGACTAATACTTAGTCTCAATAAATATTCGACCAAAGCTTAGCGATAATAATGATAGGTTACGTTAAAGGAAAAGACAGTTTTTAGAAGAGAAACACTGTCCGATTTTTGAGTCGTCACTGTAACAAGTGACTGCATAGTCCCTTTCATGAACATGGTTTTAATACAAATATTAATTAAAGTATTAAATATATGTTTATGTGTGAAATATTTCATATTACCTGATATACATGTTAAGAGCATATGTGATAATATATGATGATTTAGGATATAGAATAAGCCTAAATTAGTTAAGATGAATATCGGGTAATATATTCTTATGAGTACGGTTAAGATATATATGGAGGGTAGAACTTTAAAATTTGTCATTGATCCGAGAGCATGGATTAGACATAGTTGTAACGCCCGCGTTTCCAGGCTAGGCATTATTGTTGATGTAATAGTCTAGGTTAACCTTTGTAATTATTTTGAAGTATTAATGATGAAATTTTTGAGTACTATGTGTTTTATGCTTAGTTGTGTGGCTTAATTAAATTAAGAATAAAATAAGCGTCAAAATTAAAGTGTGAGATAAGCCCGATATATTTTCATAAAGTTGTAGTGGTCGAAACAAGGATTCCGGAGATATAAGGAATGCCAAAATGCGAGTTATAACGAAGAAGTTATGACTTGTCGAAGTTTCGCGACAGAACCGACACGACGCCGAATGACGTAAAATATGAATTTAAGATAGAGCGATATCTAGCCTTACTGATCTAAACGAAAGTCGTAGGGTTCGTTAAACCGAGAGCGTGCATAAAAAGAACGCCCAAATCTGACTTCGTATGAAGAAGTTATGATTTTCCAAAGTTTCGACTTAACGGTATGCAGCCCGAATACTCAAATATGAGATCGAGTGATTCTTAACTGAAACAATCTAAACGAGATTCGAAGATCTCTTCAATAGTAATCCAATGATAAAAAGACAGACGAACACGGAGTTCAGATGAATGAGTTATGAATTTCGAACGGAGTTTTCCAGTCTCGGCCTACTAAAAATAATATATAAGTAATATATTTATAATATATTAAAAATAAATTCAAAATTAGCCAACAGAGTCTAAACGTGAGTTGTAGAGCATGATCTCACCTTTGCGTCGATATAAAGAACGTCGAAAACAGAGTTCGTATGCGAAAGTTATGAATTTCTGAAGTTCGGGGCGCGAACCCCAAAGCTGTGTCAGAGACCACGATGTGGCAAGCATTGCCACGACGTGGCAGGTCTTCTGACACCTTCGGGAGTCCCCCAGAGGCAACTTGCGATGACGCATGCAGTGACGATCAAGCCCACGACGTGGAAAAAGGTGCCACGACGCGGCAATGGCAGATTTTGCCCTATAAATAGATTTGAAGGGCCAGCCGTTTATGGTTGCTATTTTATCTCCTCTCTTTCTCGTTTTACCTCGATTTACGTGCAAGAAATATCCCGAAGCCCCGTTATCATCCCGAGACCCGAAGCGATTCCTGAAGCCCTAAGATCCCGAGAAGAAAAGAGTTTCTGAGCCGAAGCTCTGCCCGCAAGGAGTCCGGTTTTTGTGAAGATCTTACAGATCTACTGAAGAATACTACTTCTACAAGCCGTAGTGCTGTCTGATCATCTTTTGATCAAGTGAGTGTGTAGTTACTTTCTTCTGACGCATAATTATGAAGTATTTTATACGAGATATGGGTTATGTGTATATTTTGTTGTTATATCTGTGAATGTATATTCACTTTCTTCTATCTCATAGATTTGATTTATTCTCTATGAAATACGTGTTATGTGTATGTGTCTCATCTGTTGTTTGGAATATATATTGAATGTGAATGGTATACAGGCTTTAAACTATGTATAAAAAAATATATTTTTATCTACTAATATGTCGGGTAGAACATGGGTAGATAGTTGTGTGATAAACAGATGAGAGGCCTCGATGTTGTTTTTGATTCAGTCATCTAGCGGAGTTTAGATGACGACCACAAACTTTTCTAGATAGTCCTGTGGAACGCTAGCAGGTTTGCCACCTGTAGGTGTTAATGAACTTGGGTGTTCATTCACTGTACTCCACCCCCCTCATGGTTGCCTTATTTGACTTATCTTGCTGAAGAACCCCCGAAGCATGTGTTGTCGCCGCGAATACATATTCTTAGACTAGGTCCCTTATGTTAGTTGTCTTAGGGACGTAAAGTGAGAATAACGGGAATGGGTAATTGGGTTATTGATGGTTGGTGGAATTAAATATAATTATTTATTGTGGGTTGAAATCCCTATATGCTCATCAGGCTCCCAAGCCTGACCCACTCAGTTTCCTTGTATTACAGGTAGTGGCGCCAGAGCATAAGTTGGACGACTTGTCAAGTTATTTTTCTATTATAGACCTGTTGTTGTAAATAACTGTTGTAAGATCTGTATTGAAATGTTTATGCTTTTGGTCTGTTTATTGGAACATGACATCCCGAGTATTGTAATATAATGAAAATACATTTCTTTAAAAAATGCTTTGGTAAATCTTATTTTATCATATTTCGTTTTGGGAACGAATTCAGCAACTCTTTAAATCAAAGGATTACTCTGAAATCATTTTAAAAGTATAAATTAAACCGGTCTTTTTTGGCCGTGATTTTGGGGATGTCACAGTTGGTATCAGAGCATTAGTTTAAGCAAACTAGGAATTTGTAGGATTTCTAGACTTAAACTTAGAATGCTAAGTGAAATTGTGAGATGTGTGTCTGTTATATTTTAGACACGAGAACTAGTATATTTTAGGAATGTTGCATAAAATGCCTTAATGTGCTAAATGTTATATGTTTCCATATATGATATTATTTGTTCGGATCTAAGGTATGTTGCCAACCGGATCTGGAAACCTTATGTGTGTAGGATTCTAAGCGTACGTCGACGACATTAGAACTAGCATGTAAACGTTTCGGAGTATAGATCAAAAATGGTGAGGATCTAATTTCACCTTATTCGGTGTATAGATCAAAAATGGTGAGAATGAGGAGTGGAGTCGGAAATGCTAACGAAAACAGGAATCAACCACCAGTGATTGAGCAAATACCTTTCGTAGCAGCAGCACCTGAGCCAATAATAATGGCTGGTGTACAAATGATGATTCGAGCAATGTTGGATCGTCAGATGGAGGAGACTAGGCGGGTGCTTCAACATAATCGTGAAGAACTGTCAATTCAAGTGGAAGAGCCCTAATTAAATGAAGGGCACTCGTAAGCAGGAAACTTCAGTGGATCTGTTGGTGAAGCCAACCCACCGATAGTTAGGCAAAACAACCAGGAAAGAAGGAATGATGGTATGGGATGCAACTATAAGGATTTTCTGACTTGCAAACCATTGACCTTCACTGGAAAGGAGGATCCAATTGGAGTTATGGATTGGTTCTTAGAAATGGAGTTAGCCTTCATGACGTGTGGCTGCAGAGGCAAGTTGCAAACCACCTTCGCAGTACGTCAGTTTAGGGGTGGAGCTGTTCGTTGGTGGAACACTTTAGGAAAGACCCTAAGCCCTAATGAGCCACTGCAACTGACATGGGCAGAGTTCTTGGTGCAGTTCAAGCGCAAGTTCTGTTCGGCCCAAAATCTGTTGGAGTTAGAGAACAAGTTTCTAACATTGACCAAGGGCAGCATGTCAGTTGACGAATACACAAACGCTTTCACCGATAAGATGGAGTTTGCTTTGAGCATCGTGCCAGATGAGCTGACAAAGGTTGAACGATACGCAAAAGGACTTCCATGGGAGTACGTGGTGCCAGTGTGCCAGGCACCTACTCTAGAGGCAGCTATTTGGGCTGCCAAGTCTGTTGAGGACATGATCAAGGGAAGGACCTTCAAGTTCCGATAAGATGGAGTTTGCTTTGAAGGAACTTCAAGTTCCAATAAGAAAAGTAAATTTTCGAAGTCAAATTCGAAGAAGTTTGGAGGAAAGGGAGGCGAAGCGAAATGGTGAGATAAGTGTAAGAAAAAGCACTTTTGGAAATGTAGTGAGGATGTAACCTGCTACAAGTGTGGAAAAATTAGGCATTTTGCCAATGAGTGTCCAAACAACAAAAGGATGTGTTTTGGTTGTAATGAAGAGGGGCACATTCTGAAAGACTGTCCGAAGAAGAAGGAGGCGGCTAATCCCAACATTCCACCAAAGCCGAAGGCGAGAGCCTTTCAGATGACACTGGAAGCTGCGAAGGATGAAGCTGATGTCGCTTCAGGTACCTTTCTCGTAAACGAATTACCAACTCAAATTTTATTTGATTCTGGAGCCAACTACTCCTTTATTTCGCATGAGTTTGGTAGAAAACTAGCATTGCCTGTTGATAGACTAGATAATGCTTTATTAGTCGAAGTAGCTAGTGGCAAGTTTGTACCTGTTAGCCATCGTATGAAAAACATCTTAATCGACCTTAATGGGAATAAGTTTCAAGAGGAATTATTACCTATCGAACTTAATGGTTTCGACATCATGTTGGGAATGGATTGGCTTAGCGCCAATGATGCTGAAATATTGTGCAAGAAAAAGATAGTAAAAGTAAACTCGCCAGGGAAAGAGTCATTTATGGTGTATGGGGATAAATGCAGAGTGAATTCTGGAATCATTTGCCTAATGAAAGCCAGAAAGTGTTTGACCAAGGGATGTACATCATATTTAGCATTCGTGATCGATGCTAAGAAGGAAAAGAAGGTGATGCAGAATATTCCAGTGGTATGTGATTATCCGGAAGTATTTCCCGAAGATCTTCTTGGATTACCACCTGATAGACAAGTGGAGTCCAGAATAGACTTGTACTAGGAACCACGCCAATAGCAAAAGCACCGTATCGATTAGCACCGACGGAGATGAAGGAGCTGATGATGCAACTTCAAGAGTTATTGGACAAAGGTTTCGTTAGACCTAGTTCATCACCCTAGGGAGCTCCGGTGTTATTCGTAAAGAAGAAATACGGGAGCATGAGAATGTGCATTGATTAGAGAGAGCTGAATAAGGCAACAATAAAGAATAGATACCCGTTGCCAAGGAATGATGACCTGTTTGATCAATGGCAAGGTTCAAGTTATTTCTCGAAGATCGATCTTAGGTCAGGATATCATTAGCTGAAAGTAAGAGAGCAAGATATAGAGAAGACTACATTCAGAACACGATATGGACACTACGAGTTTTTGCTTATGTCGTTTGGACTAACCAATGCTCCGATAGCATTAATGGATTTAATGAATCGGGTTTGTAATCCATTCCTTGATAAATTTGTGATAGTGTTCATAGACGACATTCTGATTTATTCGAAAAGCCAAGAGGAGCATGGCAGACACTTGCGAGAAATGTTAAAAGTTTTGAAGAGGGAGGAGTTGTATGCAAACTTCTCCAAATGTGATTTTTAGATTCGAGAAGTCCAATTCTTGGGTCATGTGGTCAACCAGGAAGGGATAATGGTCAATTCAGCAAAGATTGAGGCTATAATGAAGTGGGAACAACCAAAAATTCCCACGGAGATCTGAAGCTTTTTAGGATTAGCCGGATATTACCGAAGGTTTATCCAAGGCTTTTCTTCGATCGCTAGTCCATTAACAGCTTTGACCCACAAAGGAGCTACTTATGCTTGGAGTGATAAGCATAAAGAAGCATTCGAGAAGCTAAAGAAGAAGCTATGCGAGGCACCAATTTATCTCTACTCGATGGAGTTGAAGACTTCGCAATTTATAGCGATGCGTCTGGAGTTGGATTGGGTTGTGTTTTGAGCCAAAGAGATAAGGTGATCGCGTATGCATCTTGACAACTGAAAGAGCATGAAAGGAACTACCTTACTCATGACTTGGAGTTGGCAGTGGTAGTTTTTGCTTTGAAAATATGGAGGCATTACCTCTATGGCACGAAGTGTAAACTTTTCACTGATCATAAGAGTATCCAATATCTCTTTAATAAGAAAGAGTTAAATATAAGGCAACGACGCTGGCTAGAGTTACTCAAGGACTACGACTATGAGATACTTTACCACCCCGGTAAAGCTAATGTTGTTGCTGATGCTCTCAATTTGAAAGTCAATGTTGAGAGAAAAAGGCCAAGAGCGTTGAGAATAGAAGTTGTCTCGACAATTATGGAGAGTATAAAGAAAGCTCAAGAAGAAGCTTCTGAAAAGAATGGCCGGAAGGAGGAACGTTTGGGCAAAACGTTGGTGTTTGGTACAAACAGTCATGGACTGAAGGTATTCCAAGATTGTATTTGGGTACCTAAGTCAGGAGGAATAAGAGATCTTTTGATGGTAGAAGCTCACAAAACCATGTACTCAATTCATCCCGACAGCACTAAAATGTATATGGACCTGAAACCCTACTACTGGTGGCCGACGATGAAGCTTGATGTTGCAAAGTATGTGGTCGAGTGTGTGACTTGTGCAAGAGTCAAGACACAACATCAGAAACCATATGGGAGTTTAGAGCCTTTACCTGTGCCTATGGGTAAATGGGAAGACATTGCTATAGATTTTGTCACTAAACTACCCCGAACAAAGAATGGTCACGACATGATTTGGGTGGTCGTTGATCGATTCACTAAGAGTGCGCATTTCATAGCAGCCAAGGAGAAATGGTCTGTGGATAAGCTTGCGAATTCTTATGTGAAGGAAATTGTGAGGCTTCACTGTGTCCCGTTAACGATTGTGTCAGATCCTGATAGCCATTTCACCACAAGGTTTTGGAAATGTCTACAAGAGGAAATGGGTACCAAGTTGTTTTTAAGTACAGCTTACCATCAACAGACTAATGGTTAGAGCGAAACAACGATACAAACACTTGAAGATATGCTAAGAGCATATACCTTAGATTTCCTAGGTAACTGGTATGAACATTTACCTTTGGTAGAATTTTCATACAATAATAGTTTCCACTCGAGCATAAAGATGGCACCTTATCAAGCTTTGTACGGACAGAAGTGTCGTACGCCATCTTGTTGGCTTGACGATGGAGAAAAGTAGTTTATGGGACTCGAGATGGTCCATCAGACTGCTGAGAAGTTGAAAGTGATCAGGGAAAGAATGTTAGTAGCTCAAGATCGTCAAAAGAGCTATGCTGACAAGAAGCGAAGGCCGATGACCTTCAAAGTTGGAGATTCGGTTTTGCTTAAAGTCTCGCCGTGGAAGGGACTTATAAGATTTGGTAAAAGGTTAAAGTTAAGTCCAAGGTTTATTGGACCGTTTAAAGTTCTTCAGAGGGTTGGGAACCAAGCTTATAAGCTCGAATTACCCGAAGAACATAATGGAATTCATAACACTTTCCATGTGTGTTATTTGAGGAAGTTCACGGGAGAAGTTCCCGATATAATTCCAATTTCTGGATTGAGAATTAATGAAAACAAAAGGTTAATTGAAGAACCTGAGGCAATTGTTGACCGAAAGACTAAGAAGCTTCGACGCAAGATGGTCGAATTAGTGCTTGTCCGTTGGAAACATTCGAATGGGCCAAATCTCACCTGGGAAACGGAGAGTGACATGTTGAGTTGCTATCCGCATTTGTTTGTTGATGTGTGATTCTGGGGACGGAATCATCCTAAGGGGGAGAGAATTGTAACAACCGCGTTTCCAGGCTAGGCATAATTGTTGATGTAATAGACTAGGTTAACCTTTGTAATTCTTTGGAAGTATTAATGATGAAATATTTGAGTATTATGTGTTTTATGCTTAGTTGTGTGGCTTTATTGAATTAAGAATAAAATAAGCGTCAAAATTAAAGTGTGAGATAAGCCCGATATCTTTTCTTAAAGTTGTAGTGGTCGAAACAAGGATTCCGGAGATATAAGGAATGCCAAAATCCGAGTTATAACGAAGAAGTTATGACCAGTCGAAGTTTCGCGACAGAACCGAGACGACTCCGAATGAGGTAAAATATGAATTTAAGATAGAGCGATATCTAGCCTTACTGATCTAAATGAAAGTCATAGGGTTCGTTAAACCGAGAGCATGCATAAAAAGAACGCCCAAATGCGACTTCGTATGAGGAAGCTATGATTTTCCGATGTTTCGACTTAACAGTATGCAGCCCGAATACTCAAATATGAGATCGAGTGATTCATAACCGAAACAATCTAAACGAGAGTCAAAGATCTCGTCAATAGTAGTCCAACGATAAAAAGACAGACGAACACGGAGTTCAGATGAAGGAGTTATGAATTTCGAACGAAGTTTTCCAGTCCCGGCCTACTAAAAATAATATATAAGTAATATATTTATAATATATTAAAAATAAATTCAAAATTAGCCAAGGGATTCTAAACGGGAGTTGTAGAGCCTAATTTCACCTTCGCATCGATATAAAGAACGTCGAAAATGGAGTTCGTATGCGAAAGTTATGAATTTCTGAAGTTCGGGGCGCGAACCCCAAAGCTGTGTCAGAGACCACGACGTGGCAAGCATTGTCATGACGTGGCAGGTCTTCTGACACCTCTGGGAGTCCCCCAGACGCAACTTGCGATGATGCATGCAGTGACGATCAAGCCCACGATGTGGAACAAGGTGCCACGACGTGGCAATGGCAGATTTTGCCCTATAAATAGATCTGAAGGGCCAGCCGTTTAGGGTTACTATTTTCTGTCCTCTCTCTCTCTCTCTCGTTTTACCTCAATTTACGTGCAAGAAATATCCTGAAGCCCCGGTATAATCCCGAGACCCGAATCGAGTCCCGCAGCCCGAAGATCCCGAGAATAAAAGAGTTTCCGAACCGACGCTCTGCCCGCAAGGAGTCCTATTTTTGTGAAGATCTTCCAGATCTACCGAAGAATACTATTTCTACAAGCCGTAGTGCTGTCGGATCATCTTCTGATCAAGTGAGTGTGTAGTTACTTTCTTCTAATGCATAATTATGAAGTATTTTATAAGAAATACGTGTTATGTGTATATTTTGTTGTTATATGTGTGAATGTATATTCACTTTCTTCTGTCTCATAGATATGATTTATTCTCTATGAAATACTTGTTATGTGTATGTGTCTCATCTGTTGTTTGGAATATATCTATTGAATGAGAATGCTATACAGGTTTTAAACTATGTATAAAAATATATATTTTTATCTACTAATATGTCGGGTAGAACATGGGTAGATAGTTGTGTGATAAACAGATGAGAGGCCTCGATGTTGTTTTTGATTCAGTCATCTAGCGGAGTTTAGATGATGACCACAGACTTTTCTAGACAGTCTTGTGGAACGCTAGCAAGTTCGCCACCTGTAGGTGTTAATGAATTTGGGTGTTCATTCACTATACTCCATCCCCCTCATGGTTGCCTTATTTGACTTATATTGCTGAGGAACCCCCGAAGCATGTGTTGTCGCCCCGAAGAAATATTCTTAGACTAGGTCCCTTATGTTAGTTGTCTTAGGGACGTAAAGTGAGAATAACGGGAATGGGTAATTGGATTATTGTTGGTTGGTGGAATTAAATATAATTATTTATTTTGGGTTGAAAACCCTATATGCTCACCAGGCTCCCAAGCCTGACCCACTCAGTTTCCTTTTATTACAGGTAGTGGCGCCAGAGCATAAGTTGGACGACTTGTCATGTTATTTTCGTATTATAGACCTGTTATTGTAAATAATTGTTGTAAGGTCTGTATTGAAATGTTTATGCTTTTGGTCTGTTTATCGGAACATGACATCCCAAGTATTGTAATATAATGAAAAATACATTTCTTGAAGAAATGCTTTGGTAAATCTTATTTTATAATATTTCGTTTTGGGAATGAATTCCGCAACTCTTTAAATCAAAGGATTACTCTGAAATCATTTTAAAAGCATAAATTAAACCGGTCTTTTCTGACCGTGATTTTGGGGATGTCACAATAGTCATTCGTTCCTAGTCCGAGCATATGGAGTGGGCATAATCATTTTTCATTGATCCGAGAGCATGGATTAGACATACCTGATATGGGGTATGGATTAGGTAAAGCTGTTAATTTTAGATCTGATTGTACGGAACGTTTCGTTGTGAGGATCGACAGGGTTGGGTAAAAATTCTTATATGAGGTGAAATTGTATGTTGCGAGTTCTAATATATATATATATATATATATATATATATATATATATATATATATATATATATATATATATATATATATATATATATATATCATTGTGAGATTGAAATCCATATGTACTCACCAGATTTCCTAACCTGACCCACTCAGTTTATTGTATCAGAGGTGGCTATATGAAAGATACATTCTGCTGAGAGATTCAAGGAATATTAAGCCACTAGTTTAATTATTGTAAGGCTTGTAAGATTTCGTTATGCTTATGTTTTTGTATTGACGATGACATCCCAATGTTTTAATATAAATAAAATACATTTCTTCGTAAATGATTTGATAATATCATTATCACGCTTTCTGGAAAAAAATTCCGCAGTACTACTTTTCAAAAAGGATACTCTGATTGTTAAATAAGCATAAACGAATCAGTCTGTTCTGGCGGTAAAGTTGGGGATGTCACAGTTGGTATCAGAGCATCAGTTTAAGCAAACTAGGAATTTGTAGGATTTCGAGACTTATACTTAGAAATCTAAGCGATGATCGTGAGGAGTGTCTCTATTATATTTTAGGTAGTACACTTGAATTGACATAAGAATAGCTTACTTTAGGATTAGATGCCTAAATTGCTTTTATATGCTAAATGATTTATGCTATAAAATGCCTTATATGCTTTATAATGCTATCGTTTGATCAGATCTATGGTCTATTGCCAACCGGATCTTGAAATTTTATGTGTTCAGATTTCTAAACGCTTAGTTATGATAACTTTTTGGAGTAATGAGGAGGATTACACGTCTCAACGTTCTCTACCTTAAACTTCTCATTTTGAACACTTATTACGATGTATGGAACGTCATGATAAGGACTCGTACCAGACTGATCAAATAGAGGAAATAAGAAAGCTGATGATAGTGAATGATACTTATCGAAAGGTACCGTAAGAGAGGTGTCTTGCCTTTAGAATGCGCCTAATAAATAATATGTCTGGTATGGGAGAAGTACCCTTTCGATTAGAAGAAAAAAAGATTTTTGGTATAAACCATTAAGTTATCCCATCATCTGGCATTTCCTCCACCAACCGAGTTGAAGCGGTTTGATGATTGAAGATACGCATGGAAGAAGTCCTTGTAAAGTCTAAATTGTTTTTTATGATTATTTGGACATATTCGTTTGTGTTAAATCATTTTGTGATTTTAAGAAATAAGAACTTGGGGACTGCGAGACAATACTTTGGACAAGTATGAGTACGTGTGAAAGGTAGTAGAGGCCTATACTACCAGAAACACAGGACTCACACTTGGATCAGGGAAAGTCACACGGTTAACAAGGCACTAGTAATTGATTCTGTTTTGTTTATATCTGTCGTTATCATCGTTTCGGTAATAACTAAGAATATGAATATTATTCTGATCCTGGTGGTCATATCAAATCGAGTCCGACTAAGATTAGTGTGTTACGTGGTTCAGAGAACCGAGTTCGATGTAGCATCCGACTTAAGCCAGAAGATTGAAGTGAATGATAATCGAAGCGATCAATAGAAGTACCGTGATCGTTGTTAAAGTAAGAAGCTTGTAGCTAGAATTGCTACATGCTACAATGTGATTATATCTAATTATAACATGAAGGGATGTATATTCAATTTTGGTATTTAGCTCTAAAAGACCTGAGTCTAAGCATTACATCATACGATTACAGGTCATTAGGACATGACCCATCGGTTTGTTACGATAATTAAAGTAAAAAACTTCTCTTAAGTTAAGTCTATTTAAGAAAGAGCAGGAGTCTCCAATAAAGATCGAGTTTGTAATTCGAAGGTTACGATTGAAAGTCCAACATAGTATGAAGAGCGGGTGTAAGATTGAGCACCGCCAGAAGTTACGAAGTTCACGAGTTGGATACTCATTTGAAAGGACATAAGAGTTACGGTTATTAAGTAGGATGAAGAGATAACGTATGGAGTCATTATACAAGCCCTGTTTCGTTGATGATTCCGGGCCGTAATCATCCTAAGGGTGAGATAATTGTTACAACTGCAGATTCGGGCTAGTTAATTTAGAGAAAATGAGCGTAAAAATGACATTTTTATAGAAGATTATTTTGAATAAATAATCTTAACCAAAGTATAATATATATCACACGGATTCCATACATATAAAAAAACTCTGAAATCCGACTTATAACGAAGAAATTATGACTTGTCGAAGTTTTGCGACAAAACCGGCACGACTCCGTTTAATGTAAAAAATGGATTTTTCTAAGTCGGATTTCAGAGTTTTTTTTTTTTTTTTTTATATGTACGGAATCCCCATGTAAGTGAGTTATGCTTACCATACTTTAATTATAAATTATGTTTAAGTTCATTATTGTTATTATGAACCTGTATGAGATTTATCAGTGGTTCGAAGTCATTATACTGATTGATCTACTTACGAAGATTATGTCTAGGCTGTGATTTAGTGAGGTGTTTAAAGTGGGATTTCCAAACAGTATACTTCGTATACCAAATGGACCCTACCTTCGATATGATCCTACCTGGTTGTTCCTTACTTGATAGATCATGAAAGTAGACTTTGAGTTAATGATGAATCTGGACTAATAATTATTCACAATAAATATTAGACTAAAACTTAGTGATAATAATGCTAGTTTACATCAAAGGAAAAGACAGTTTCTAGAATTAAAGCTTTGTCCAAGTTTCAAGTCGTCACTTTAACAAGTGAGTGCATAGTCCCTTTCATGAACATGGTTTTAATACAAGTATTAATTAAAGTATTAAATATATGTTTATGTGTGAAACATTTGATATTGTCTTAAATACGTGTTAAGAGCATATCTGGTAATATAAGATGAATATCGGGTAGTATATTACTATAAGTACGGGTGAGATATACATGAAGGGTAGAACTTTAGACTTTGTCATTGATCCGATAGAATGGATTAGACATAGTCATTCGTCCTTACTCCGAGAGTATGGAAAGGGCATAGTCATTTGTCATTAATCTGAGAGCATGGATTAGACAAAGTCATTTGTCCTTAGTCCGAGAGTATGGAGAGGACGTAGTCATTTGTCATTAATCTAAGAGTATGGATTAGATAGAGTTATTCGTCCTAGTCTGAGAAAATGGAGTAGACATAATCATTTGTCATTGATCCTGGAGCATGGATTAGACATACCTGATCCGGGAGTATGGATTCGGTAAAGCTGTTAAGTTTAGATCCAAGAGTATGGATCGTGTTGTTGTGAGGATCGAAGGGGTGGGGAAAAACTTCTTATATGAGATGAAATTTTATATTGAGAGTGCTAAAATATGTATAACATTGTGGGATTGAAATCCATATGTGCTCACCAGGTTTCCCAACCTGACTCACTCAATTTATCTTATCACAGATGGCTATATGAAAGATACATTTTGCTGAGAGATTGAAGGAATATTAGGCCACTGTAAGACTTGTAAGATTTCGTTATGCTTATGTTTCTGTATTAAACATGACATCCCAATGTTTTAATATAAATAAAATACATTTCTTCATAAATGATTTGATAATATCATTATCATGTTTTCTGGGAACAAATTCCGCAATACTACTTTTAAAAAAGGATACTCTGATTTTTAAATAAGCTTAACTGAATCGGTATTTTCTGGCCATGAAATTGGGTATGTCACAGGTTGCAATTATCGACATGATCCATGACACAATACGAAAATAGATGGTTTGCGTTAAAGATTCTTAGAGTAATTGATTTCTCTGTTTTTTTCTATTTTCATTGGTAAAGGATTACAAAGAAAAGCTAAATAGGCAAAACGTAAATACAATAAAGTACACACAATATTCTAGGAGCTAAAGGCTAGCAAGGTATCAAATGTGATTTGAAGACATAAAAGGTATTGTATCATACATTTCAATACCCCGTCCCCCTCTCTTCAAGATGTAGCATGTAGGTTTTGCATGACCAACATGACAAATAAGAACTTGAGTTGTTTTGATTCTAGTGCCTTTGTGAGAAGATCAACTATCTGGATTTTAGTGTTGACGTGTCTCAATTTCATGTGTTTCCACTCGCTCCTTGACAAAGTAACAATACGTGTCGACGTGCTTTGTCCGTCCATGGAAGACGGAATTATTTGAAATGTGACGAGTTGGTTGATTGATTGAGTAGAGCGTTGTAGGTCCCTTTTGTCCTAAAATTGTGTTCATGTTTCACTTTCTCTAATTGCTGCTTTTAATATTTGAATCTTTATGATTTTTCTTATCTTTTACAAAGTATTTGTGAGAAAATAAGGTGGGTATTTGATTTCATTGTATTTGATGTCAAAAATTTCTTGGAATTGTGAATGAAAAATGAGAAATTTGTCACATGAATTCATACACTATTCTGAGTTGAGCAATGATTAGTTGATTATGGGTATTTTTGTTGTTTCAGAATGACCTAAATTAGAATATTCTCAGTTGACCGATGATTAATTGACTATGGGTATTTTTGTTGTTTTAGAATGACCTAAATCAGAATGCGTACAAAAGATAGTTAAATTTTTTGATTCGTCTATAAAAATATAGTAAATTTCACGACAAAAAACATAATATGTGGTATAAACGAGAAACCATTCATGTGCAGTCGCAACAACTTTTTTTTATTAGTTATGTTTTAGTAAATATTGAGTTTATATTTAGATAAATTTGACAAAAATAGCTAAATTTTTATAATCTTTGGAAAATAATAGAAAAAATTAACAAAATCCTTGATATAACCACATATTTTTGGGGACCATTACGAATATATATCGTCTTACTGGGCATTTCGAAATGCTATTAATAAATGATGATGTTTAGTAAAAAAAAAAACACTATAGAATGGACTATGAAATGAGTTTGAATTGTGAAATTGACCGCTACCAAATGTTACTATTCATTGACGAATTTGCAAAAGAAGTGTTGAGAATGAAAATTAATAGAACTGCATACAATGAAATTGTTTTTTCATACTATGAAACCATTGGCATGTTAATGAGAGCTTTATAAATTGAAATCAAAGTTTTAAGGTATGTTTAGAAAAATGATTTTTTTAAAACTGACAAAACAAAACTGAGAAATTGAGAAAAGGTTTTCTTGTATTGATTTAATTAATGAACGAACTTATACAAAAATCATCTAGAGAACAGCTATGCAAATTCCTAGAAATTAGGGATTACTAAATCATCTCCTCTGACTAAGGAATAATATCCTAAAATATGGAAGATATACAAAATATGACAGCTATAGAATATGTACACATCAATACCCCTCCCCCTCTGAAGGTGGAGCAAGGAGATTTGAGATGCCCAGCTTGCCGAGAAGAGTATCAAACTTTTTCTTAGAGAGAGCCTTCGTTAGAATGTCTGCCAATTGATGAGAAGTAGAGACATAAGAAGGAAGAATGAAACCACGATTGATTTCATCTCGAATGAAATGGCAGTCAACTTCAATATGCTTAGTACGTTCATGGAATACCGGATTCCGAGCAAGGTTTAGAGCTGACTGCTTGTCGCAAGCGATGAGAATGGGAGATGTATGATGAATTCCAAAATAAGATAACAATCCTCTTATCCATTTCAATTTAAATGTGGTAGCAGCTAGCGTTCGATATTCTGCCTCAGTGGATGATCGTGAGACAGTCTGTTGCTTCTTAGTTTTCCAAGAGATTGGTGAGTCGCCAAGAAACACGAAATATGCAGTCAGGGATCTGCGAGTCAGAGGACAACTCGCCCAATCAGTATCACAACAGGCTCTTATTTGTAACTGGGAAGAGGATTTAAGAAAGTGACATTGGATGCGATTATTTTTAAGATAGCGGATGACACGTAAAACCGACTCCCAGTGAGCAACCCTTGGATTTTGCATAAATTGTGCCAAGATGTGAACACTGTAACAAATCATGGGACGAGTAATGGTTAAATAGATGAGACGACCAACCAGTCGTCAATATTTAGTTGGATCCATCATGTCGACACCATCAGCAAGAGCAAGGTTATGATTTTGCTCAATAGGGGTTCCTATAGGTTTGGCACCCAAGAGACCGGCATCCAAGATAATATCAAGTGTATATTTACATTGTCTGAGGCATATCCCAGTGGCATTGCGCGACAATTCAATGCCCAAAAAATATTTTAATCTTCCTAGATCCTTCATATGAAAACACTTGCTCAAGTTATCTTTAAAACTTTGGATCGCAATAGAGTCATTTCCACCAACAACGAGATCATCGACATACACTAACACATTCAAGTGAATGGTTCCTTCAAGTGGTGCTTGACGAAGACCGTATAATGATTTTTTGAGCCGACAAACTTGATGTGTTCCGTGAGCTTCAAATCCCGGAGGAAGACGCATATACACCTCTTCTTCAAGATGAGAATGGGAGATGTATGATGAATTCCAAAATAAGATAACAATCCTCTTATCCATTTCAATTTAGATGTGGTAGCAGCTAGCGTTCGATATTCTGCCTCAGTGGATGATTGTGAGACAGTCTGTTGCTTCTTAGTTTTCCAAGAGATTGGTGAGTCGCCAAGAAACACGAAATATGCAGTCAGGGATCTATGAGTCAGAGGACAACTCGCCCAATCAGTATCACAACAGGCTCTTATTTGTAACTGGGAAGAGGATTTAAGAAAGTGACATTGGATGGGATTATTTTTAAGATAGCGGACGACACGTAAAACCGACTCCCAGTGAGCAACCCTTGGATTTTGCATAAATTGTGCAAAGATGTGAACACTGTAACAAATCTTGGGACGAGTAATGGTTAAATAATTGAGACGACGAACCAGTCGTCAATATTTAGTTGGATCCATCATGTCGACACCATCAGCAAGAGCAAGGTTATGATTTTGCTCAATAGGGGTTCCTATAGGTTTGGCACCCAAGAGACCGGCATCCAAGATAATATCAAGTGTATATTTACATTGTCTGAGGCATATCCCAGTGGCATTGCGCGACAATTCAATGCCCAAAAAATATTTTAATCTTCCTAGATCCTTCATATGAAAACACTTGCTCAAGTTATCTTTAAAACTTTGGATCGCAATAGAGTCATTTCCACCAACAACAAGATCATCGACATACACTAACACATTCAAGTGAATGGTTCCTTCAAGTGGTGCTTGACGAAGACCGTATAATGATTTTTTGAGCCGACAAACTTGATGTGTTCCGTGAGCTTCAAATCCCGGAGGAAGACGCATATACACCTCTTCTTCAAGATCCCCATGCAAAAAAGCATTATGAACATCCATTTGATGAAGCTCCCATTGTTTGATAGCTGCGACAGCCAAAAAAAGTACGAACAGTGACCATTTTCGTAGTAGGAGCAAATGTTTCTGTGTAATCTAGACCTTCAATTTGATGATTTCCAAGAGTAACCAACCTTGCTTTTTGACGTTCGACTAACCCATCTGCATTATATTTTATACGAAAAACCCACTTGCTTCCTAAAGCTTTCTTCCCTTTAGGTAAAGTGGTTATTGTCCAAGTATTGCTGGATGTCAAGGCATCAATTTCTTTTCACATAGCATCACGCCAACATTGATGAAGAACTGCCTCTTTGTAGGTCGAGGGTTCCGTTCCTGCTGTAATGGCTACTAGAAAATGTCTATGGGACATAGAGATTTTACTACAATTGATGTAATTTGATATAAGATATCGTGTACTTGATGACACTGATGAGAGAGGAGTAGAATGTGTGGAAGTAACATGAGCTGTATGTGTTATGTAATCCTTGAGTCGAGTGGATGGAAGCATTATCGATGTCCGTGACCTAACACATTTGTATCATCTTCATCACAACCAGATGTATCCTCAACAACAGATTCGGTCTGTGGTTGTTGCGTATCTGATACACCAGGAGCATTAGATGCATCATCAGGTTAGTGTTCTTGTTCGGATTGTTGATGCATTTGAGAATCGGTAGCAACGTCAGTGATAACATCGCTAGTAACATCGGTAACAGGTAGCTGTTGTGTCACTGGAATGAGAGGAGTCTCATGTAGCATTGAGTTGTTAGGAAGCCAATAATTATCCTCTTCAACATTTCCAAAAGGTGGATCTGATTCAAATGTTGGGTCTAAAGATTTTTCAAAATATGGAAACTTTGTTTCAAGAAATATGACATCTCGATTCAATAATCTCCCACGATTCCAGACTCCATCCTTTTTTACTGTATGGATACTCGATGAAGATACACTTTTGACTACGACTTGCAAATTTATCTTTGGAGCGATTGAGACTACGAGCATAACATAGACAACCAAAAGTGCGTATATGATCAAGTGATGGTCTTTTTCCATATAACACCTCAAAAGGTGTTTTCCAATTCAAAATAGATGACAGAGTACAGTTTATCAAATGCCCGGCAGCCATAATACATTTACCCCAAAATTTGATGGGTAAGTTAGCTTGAAACTGCAAGGCTCGTCCTACATTGAGAATATGTCGATGTTTTCGCTCAACACGACTGTTTTGTTGGGGAGTGTCGACCATTGAAGTTTGATGCACAATACCAAGTTGCTTAAAGTAATATTCCATATATGTAAACTCTTTGCCATTATCACTACGTATGATTTTTACTTTGGCATTAAATTGACGCTCAGTCATCGCCAAAAAATCTATAAGAGTTTGAGCGACCTCATCCTTATGTTTTAGCAAATAGACCCAAATGGCACGGGAATGATCATCTACAATTGTCAAAAAAATATTTAAAACCACATATGGATTTTGCACAGTAGGTTCCCCGCAAATCACAATGAATAAGATCAAAATTTGCATTTTCTTTATTTTCACTAGGAACAAAATGTTGTCGAGTTTGCTTAGCTCTAAAACATACATCACAATGTTCTAAAGTATTAGAATTAGATTGAATACTACCAATTGAAGGAGACAATGATTCTAACATTTTTTTACAAGGATGACCCATCCTTTTGTGCCATAATTCAACATTGACCGGACCAACCACCTTATTAACATGTGCTGTCACATTTTCCTTCAACACATACAGTCTGTCACGTACTTCACCCACTCCAATCAGTGTGTTCAAAATGCGGTCCTGTACAATACACAAATAGTCAATACATTTCAACATGTAGTTTTTATCTCGAATCAACTTTGTAATTGAGATGAAACTACCTTCCAAAACAAGAACATATAAAAGATTTTTTAGCACTAACGATCCCAACAATACTTTTTCTTCTCCTGTAGCCATTACATAATCACCATTGGGTAATTTGATAGGTCGTGGAAAGATATCTTGAAGAATATTAAAATCTGCACCCACTCCAGTCATATGGTGAGAAGTGCCGGTGTCAAAGAACCAAGAAGTTTTTGTCTTACTAGACAGGTGAGTACTAGATGACGACTTGTGCGAGTTTAAAATGGATTTCAGTCTACTCCAATCTTCTGCACTCAAATCTTCTAGTCCGGCTTTGTATGCATCTTCTATAGTCTGTCCTAGTGTTTGAACAGCATTGGCTCTAAGTTGGCCACCATGACCTCTTCCGACTTGTGTTTTTCCTCGTCCATGACCACCTGGATGACCTTCAAGGAAACCAATAATGCGATAAATTTTTTCAATAAGATGACCATGACGCTTACAATTCTCGTAGTAGGGTCGTTCACCATGTTGTTCCCCTCGCGAATCACGTCCTCCTGTATTTGTTGTTCATACTGCAAAGCTCATCACTTCATGGCATTACGGATTAGAAGACTTTGTCATTGATCGAACCTGTTCTTGCTCGGTGATTTTCAAGTACACCTTATTCATATTGGGCAAATGATCAGTAGCAATAATACTAGAGCGAATGGCATTGTAAGAAACATCATCAAGCCCCATAAGGAACTGATGGACCCATTCATCTTCAACCTTCTTCTCCAATCGTGAGTGCAAGTCACATTTGGAACCATGACAGCTACACATGGGCATTTTATCATAGTTGTTTAGATCATCCCAGATCTTCTTGATTCAACCATAATAAACCATAACACTATCTCCATTTTGTTTACAATTTGACACTTCAGTTTTCAACTGATGCACTTTTGCACCGTTACGAACGGAACATCTTTGTTGAATGTCTTCCCAAAGTTCTTTTGCTTTCTCTTTATATGAAATTGTGGAGCGTAGAGTTGGTTCGATGGTGTGTGAAGATCCATGAAATAATCATGGAGTTTACCGTCCACCAATCTTCTATATCTTCAGTGCCTTCTGTTGGTTGTCTTATGCTCCCGTCTATGAAGCCCTTTTTCTTTTTCTCTCGAAGAGATACACGAATTGCTTTTGTGCATTCTTCAAAATTTGGGCCATTCAATTGCGTGTGAGTGATCAAGTTACCTGGATTGTCCGTGGAAGTTAAGAAAAATGGCGAGATGATTTTCTGCCTTTCATCTGTTTCGGATCCTTCCACCTTTGCTAATGGAGTCGTCAATAGAAAACCCTAGATGTATAGTTGCTCTAATACCATGACAAAAGAAAACTGAGAAATTGAGAAAAGGTTTTCTTGTATTGATTTCAATAATGAACGAACTTATCCAAAAATCATCTAGGTAACAGTTATGCAAACTTCTAGAAATCAGGGATTACTAAATCATCTCCTCTGACTAAGGAATAATATCCTAAAATATGGAAGATATGCAGAATATGACAGCTTTAGAATATATACACATCAATAAAAACTTTTATTTTGATAAATGTTTGAAACATAGTAGTTGTAACTTTAAAAAAAATTTAAACAAGCATTAACATAAGGGTTAATGATAAAAACTCTAAAAAACTACTGGAAGTAGCTTTTGAATTAGAAGATTTTTGTTAAAATAAAAGATTTATTAAATTCATACGCCTAGATAATTTTCTTCTTTAATTTTAGTTTTTTTTTTTAAATCTGAAAGATAAAAACTACTAAAACTTCATTGTCAAAAACACACTTAATTTGAAAAACGTTTTACAAAAGTTTGTTGTAAAAATGTGGAGAGGAGAAGAAGAAAATTTTGTTAAACGTAGAGAACCATTTTTGTAACATCCCAAGATTTCGCAGGTATTTCCTGTTAGATAAGGTGTCTAAGTCCATAACTTATTTGGTATATACAGGACCCGACCCGACATGGTCCATTTGGGTTGCACTTTACCCAAACTATTTATGGATAATTTTATGAGAATTGTATACTTACGATTTATTAATATATTATAAGTTATAATATATTAATATAAAGTCATGTTATTTAATTAATTTTAATCTTGAATTAATTATGAATTAATTTAGTGATTAAAAGGAAGACTAATTAAATCATGGGATATTATATTTATATGGTGTGGGCTAATACTCATTTGTTAATGGGATAAGCTTATTAACCCATGGATCCTTGGAAAGGAAAAGACATAGGTTATTAGGGTTTGACCCTAACCATGCACACTATATAAACAAGCTTATGTTGCATGAAATAGTACCCTAGAGTGTGTGTGTAACGTGTGGCCAATTTCTAAGAGTGTGTATACTCTCTCATAAAGTTTTCCGAGTTTGTGGTGATTTGTGATTTCCTTTTGAGGCATTCACATTATTGGTGCTTGGCTCTCAAACTACAAGGAATCAACACTCATCAAAAGGTATGTAATTCATCTAGTTCCTTTTATGTTTAAAAGTTCCCCATGCCATGCTAGATAAGTTATAAACATTGGAAAACAAATTTTGCATGTATTTTGACAAACATAGATCCAAGGTTTATTAGGGTTGCATGTACACTTAGGAAGTGTTAGAATGCTCAAAACCCAACAGTGGTATCAGAGCCTAGGCTTGTTTGTTTGATACTTGATGCAAAATAGTGGAAAAAAGTAGTTTTTTTGTTGTCTGCCTACTGAACTCGCCGAGTCCATGGGGGGACTCGCCGAGTTCATGTGTAAACTCATCCTACTCGCCGAGTAGGTTCGTGCACTAGACGTGTAGGAGCCTCAGAATGCAGATTTTCGACTTTTGCTACTGGAAATGGACTAGAAACATTACCCTAAACTGTTTTGGTACTTGAAAACTTGTTTTAGTTGGTGTAATGGTTGTTCTATTACATTTACAATAGCTTATATCAAAATTCCATGCTTTGTATGTGTTCATATAATCCTTGAAACTTTGATGATCATGTTCATGTTCATATGAATTTAGAAGATGATAGGAATTATTTGCTGAATTGTTTAGGATTAATTCTTGATCATTTATGTGTTTTGATGGAGACCATAATTTATCCTCAAGTTATGGAAATCCAAAGGTAACTTCTTTTAAACACACATTTAAACAGATAAGTTACATAAAAATGAAGAGTCTTCATTTTTATGAACCTTTAATTCATAAGTTGTGAAATGAAAAGTTTTGAATAGTTACAAAACTTGCCCTCAAGTTTTGGAATTTGTAAAGTTTCACACACTTTAATAAACTTTAATTCCAACCTTTAGAGTTTTAATAGTTAAAATTCAACACTTATACTATTTTTAACATTAATGGTTAATTATTATACATATGTATAAGAATAAGTCGTTCTACCGGTAGTAGGCCTCATTCACGAAGCCGGTCTATAAGGGGGGGGGGGTATAAGGTTGCTGCCTATAAAATGGCAGTTGAATGGGTGTCCACTCTCACCCACCGCTTCCTTGATCGGTGGAGGGTCATTAGCCGAATGGGTAGGAGAATGACTTTAAATCCTCATTAAAAGTATAATGATTATTATAAAGTAACTAAATATTTTAATTCCTAATCTTAGTTACTTTAGGAAAAATGTGAACATGTTGCTACTCCAAGGAATTCACACTTTGTACCTTACCAAGTCGTCGGTGGAGCGTGTGTGGTTAACCGACACACTAACTTTGACTAGTAAGGATCACGAAGGGTGACTTACTGTTTGTCATAGATCAATGGAGCGTGTGTGGTTAACCATCACATTGATTAGGTGATAATATTAAGGGTACCAAATGAATTAGTATGGTTATTCACACCTTGTTTTGTGATCCTCGACATCCCAATCACAAAACTTGAAGGGCACAATCGAGATTGAAACATGCAATTGAAAAGTTCAATGAATCTCAAAATAATCTAGGAATTTCAAATCCAATTAAAATCTAATAATTATTTCGTTTTTCATGGTGGAAATTGGTGAATCGTCATTTGCTTACCTTCACATATTTTATAGCTTGTATTACGGCATCCCTCTTCCAAGTTATAAAATATTGTGTTGGGTCCTAGCCTTAATATTTGATATTGGGTGTTATATTAAGGATTTTGAATCAACTAACTTGATTCTCTCCCATTATAGATGTCTGGTTCAGACAATTATGATCTTCCCAAATCTCTGGGAACAAGCTTTCCTCTTAAAGATAATGTCCCTCAACATCATGCTTCTCTTTCTCCACCTCCTCTATTTATTCTACCTAACCCACAAGTTTAAGGTCACTCAAGCCCTATTGGCAAGCATAGTCTATGTGTGCTCACATCTTGGAGATAAAGTCACATATTGACAAGTCGGGAGAGTTGGGTGTCAAAGTCTTGTGAAAGTTGGATGTTCAATCACTTTCTTGGTAACATAGTGAGTCCCTTTGGGACTACTATGAGACAGACTATGACATGACTCTTAGTGATATTATCTATTTGCTTGGTGTTGCGGAATCATCAATGATTTGGAACACTAGTAAAGCAAATTTTGTTAGAAGATCAGCTTCCCAAACCTTAAATGGACATTGAAAATGGTAGCATTGGATATCTAGAAAAGGATTTCTCTTCCAATTGGAAAGGGATCGGCCATAGTCAACTCGGTTGACCAAATGGTAAAGAGAAAGGCTAAATCTAAGATAGTCTTATGTTCCATTACCAAAGGGTCCATGTGTTTTATTGCCAAAGGGAGGGACACTGATTGCGAAGCTGCCATATTTACCTGAAAGATCATAAGATTGATCAAGTCAAGAGGTTTGACTCTACTTCAGTTAAAGTCCACTGTCTAACTCTATTAAGTTCCTATTTGGAGATTCTTATTACGTAATGTGAATGGGTTACATGTTGATGTTTTTAAGAATCAAAGAAAAGATAGGAAGCTTAAAGGAAGTATATGCTGATTCTGATTGCGAAGATGGGTTTCGATCGCATGGTTCAGTGATTAGAATTTTGAGTTGTTGCTTGAGAGTTATGATATATTACTTAGGAATAGGTAACAACAAAGGTTTTCATATGGATTGTAAGGATAAGTTTTTCCGCAAAGTTTTTAAAATAAAAAAGGGGTTTTAATTTTATTTATTTTAAAAATATCCTTAGAAGGATATCTGTGAAAAATTGTTGCTTATATGTTTCCAGTAATAGCAATATTGGAAAGTGGATTTGATTCTTTCATTTGTGGTAGTGTCTGAACTTACCAAATGAGGAAAGGTTGTCATCACCCAAGTTTCAATTGGACTGAAACTTGGAATCATACAAGCTGTATTGTATGATGGATGAGAATTTTCATATTTGGAAAATTAAGACTAATTCCTTATGTGAACAAGGATAGGACTAAATGGATCGAGTACACATGCTTGAGCACTGGTCAACTCCACCACAAAGATTGATAAGACTATTCGTCATGATATGCTAAAGCTTTGTATGGTTATACTTACAAGTTTAAGTATAATTCTAAAGCATTGAAAAGTTTTCAATGTGTGACAAAACGAATGGGAAAGAATCAAATTAGGTAGAAAGATAAAAGTTTCTCAAATCTGAAAAGATGGGAGAGTACTTTAGTATCGTGTTTTATGATCATCTTAATGATTAAGACACGATATCACAAATTCATACTCTAAGGCATCTTAGTGCATTGTTATGACTAACAAGAGGGTTTATGAATTGTTGGAATGGTTAAAATCAAGAAGATGAATCATACTTCATTCCAAAACAACTCTTAGAGTCATACTCGAAGATTGTAACATTGAATGACATAATGTAAGGTTTAAAACACTTATCAAATGTAGTGTAAAATGTTTTCTACTCCTGTACATTTGAAATTGGTAAGTTGTGATGTCTTGGATAAGACAAAGACCAACTAAGACCAATTGTGTGAAGTGTTTATCTTGATAAGAATCCGCACTATCCCTTGAATATTTGTTTTTTCAAGGAATGGTCCATGACTAGGGAAACTTATATGTCAAGAGGGCAGTGGGAGTCTTAAAGATCCTGAAAGGATATCAAGATTTAGTCAAGAGTAAAACTTGATTTTTATCACTAGCACACGACTTAAAGTTTGCAACCTATTAAGTTGACATAATTCTTGTTTCTGTGTCTGTTCCTATTAAGTTGACTATGCATGTGAGTTCTGTTAGTTCTAAACTGTCTGCATAACAGCTTGGAAGCATTGGTGGGCCTTGTGCTACCAGGTGACAAGAAATAAAGATTTAACAAGTTCAACCCATGTAAGGCTGAATTTGTCAATAACCTTGTCTTGTGATTATGGTTTTGACAAACTCACATGGATAGGAACTCATACACCATAAAATCTAAGTGTCATAAGGTTTCTCTCCGATTCACGAGAATGATGGTGAGGAAACGCTTTCACTAAGTAGATTTTAAGTAGATAGCAATTGTGTTATTTGCATTTTCAAAAGTCGTTAGTGGAGCATGTGTGGTTAACCGACACACTAACATGGACTTGTGAGAAATGGCGAAGTTCTAAACAATTGAGACTATGATTACGGCATCCCTTTTCATAGTTCTTGAAATTGTTTAGACACACTTGTTAGCTATCTACGGAAGGGTGTATAAATTTAAATTTTAGAAGTCCAACCGATTTCTGAATACATGTCAAAGCTAGTGGGAGCATCAGTGTTATGCTAATAATCATCATGTTAGTGGGAGCATGATAATTATGATTATTATTATTGCAAGCTAGCAATGTGAATTATAGAAAAACAAAAAGTTTCAATTCGTGAAGTTGCAGGGGTTGAAAAGTTGTTTTTCTATTATTAAGGGAGAGGAAATTATACTTCAATTCAATTATAAAAGCTTAGATTGAGATTTTAATCATCTTTAGTCAAGGATATATATATATATATATATATATATATATATATATATATATATATATATATATATATATATATATATATATATATATGTATTCTATGATGGAATCGTTCAACTTAAAGAAATTCTATATATATTGCATTATCAAAATTTGATTATGATTACGACATCCCTCTTCATAGTTAAAGTTTGAAAACATGGCAAATAAAAAATATTATAGAAAAAGATTGGTCTAGTATCATGTCTTTATGTGAGACATCATGAATCGTGTCCCATATGCTTCGGATATAGGATTGATTTCATGTGCTATAATATTCATCCTTTCTAAATTTTCCAAATGCTCAGGGCATTTAGAAGGGAAAAGTTTAGAACTAGATATGACTAAAGTGATTAAGCAATTGTTGAGGACAATCTGAGGTTCACCATATATTGGTTGCTCATGGACAACTGGAAGTATGATGTAAATTGTCGGAAAGGACCATATTGACCTTTTTCTGAAAAGAGGAAACTCTTTTTTAGAAGTGATAGTCAAAATGGGAATATGGAAATGTGTCCACGAGTGGAAGTTATTCAATCTGTGTAAGATTAGAAAACCCTAATGCAAGAAGGATGTTCAAAGCAATGTACTTTGAATATGAGACTTCGTTTCCATAGAGTTGATCTCCTTTGGAATCCTCTGTAATGACTGATGACAAGATTTTGATAACCTTGTTCATAATCATTATGAGAGGATCAGTGCATCTATGTTTAAAATCTAACAGATTTTTGGTAAATGGTAGGAATTAGGAATTCTTACATTTACAATAAGAATTTGGGATTGTGAAAGGAGCATCATTGGAATCATGTTCAATTGATCTATTTCACAAAAGTAAAGATCATAGACAAATATAGTGTGCATACCTGGAGTATGGCATAACTATTGTTTAGAAAACAAAGTGTGCATGCTAGGAGCATGGGACAACTGTTGTTTTATTCAAGTGGTATGTTGATTATTTAAAACATTATACAATGAATAATGTGTAATCAATATGGTGATAAATAAAAGGTGGTTCTATTTATATTCAAAAGGGTTCTAAGACCATATTGGATTCGATTGTTATTGTGTTTCACTTCGCATGTTTTGACTTCCAGAATAGCTAGGTTATTCTTTCCGAATGACTAAGTTATTTAAACACTCCACAGTCGTTCATATGTTGGAAGTAGGTATGAATTAAGACCGTCATGAATCGAGGTTGTAGATGGCTAAATGTATTTACACATAGCAATGGTTTCTACAACGTTCATGAGTGCTCATAAGTTATGAGTATTGGAATAAACCCACTCTCACTTGTATCACTTCATGGAATTTATCTCGAGTGATAGTGAGACAATAATATCATATAAGTCTTCAAACCTAGAGATATGAGTTGTTACCTATGAGTTGGTTGTGCATTGATTGCACGTAAACGCACCAGTAACTTGATGTTATAAAACGTGCCTTTGTGTACAATTCAACAAATAGTAGAACAAGCATATGAGTTAAAGTTTATCTGTTCCTTCTAGAAATAGAAGCGATGTATGGGTCCCACGATGATTTTGTGTTGACCCATGTACCGGGCCCGGTCAGAACTAAATTGATGTGTTCAGTTAAGTTCTTTGTCAAACAAATCGGAAATCGAGAAACAACTTCCAGACACTAAGTAAGACATTGTTCCATGTATTTTTCCGGCTGATATCATGAGAATAGAGGACTATATGAACACTTATCTAAAATGGCACTTCATAGTTCAACAGAGTTTTCGAGAGCTATGATTATCGGTTGGTTCCTGAAGTAATATAGGCACATACAGTTATTAGACTTATCCAAGTGGGAATCTGTTGGATAAGGTGTCTAATTCCATAACTTATTTGGTATATACTTGACCCGACCCGGCATGGTCCATTTCGGTTGCACTTCACCCAAACTATTTATGGATACTTTTATGAGAATTGTATACTTACGATTTATTAATATATTATAAGTTATAATATATTAATGTAAAGTCATGTTATTTAATTAGTTTTAATCTTGAATTAATTATGAATTAATTTAGTGATTAAAAGGAAGACTAATTAAATCATGGGCTATTATATTTATATGGTGTGGGCTAATACTCATTTGTTAATGGGCTAAGCTTATATGGAAGTACATGGATGATCCATGGAGCTTTTAACCCATGGGTTATCAGGGTTTCACCCTAACCATGCAAACTATATAAACAAGCTTATGTTCCATGAAATAGTACCCTAGAATGTGTGTGTAAGGTGTGGCCGATTTCTAAGAGTGTGTATACTCTCTCATAAAGTTTTCCAAGTTTGTGGTGATTTGTGATTTCCATTTAAGGCATTCACATTATTGGTGCTTGGCTCTCAAACTCCAAGGAATCAACACTCATCAAAAGGTATGTAATTCATCTAGTTTCTTTTCTGTTTAAAAGTTCCCCATGCCATGCTAGATAAGTTATAAAACTTGGAAAACAAATTTTGCATGTATTTAGACAAAAATAGATTCAAGGTTTATTAAGGTTGCATCTACACTTAGGAAGTGTTAGAATGCTCAAAACCCAACATTTGCAAACCCTCTTCTATCATTATTTTGTAAATTATAGTCATTGGGTTTGAGAATGAAGAGCCACGATAAATTTAAAGAGCCAAACTTGCAAATTGGGCCAAAAGAGAGTACACCGCGCGTACTTAAGCATATGCTGAGTGTATTAAGGTTCACACTTGAGTATGCTAGGCGTACTAATGTCTAGATGAAACCCCAATATTTAGGGTTTACGTCATATATAAGCAACATAATGAGCAACCACACCTCTTTTACCTCAGCCTCCACAGATCAAACTCGTCTCTCTCAAACCCTAGCCTCCCCTTTTGTGTGATAAGCTCATTTTGGTCTTCTTGAGTGCCTTAGGAGGAAGCCATTGCATCAAAAAGTTGAAGGAAGGGAACAAGCTTGTAGACTTGAAGTTAGCTTGTGCACAAAAAGGTCCAGAAGGTATAAAGTTCCAAACTTTATGTTTATATGATTAGATCTCTCCATATTGTTTTTCAAGACCCATTTCTTGTCCCAAAATCCACAAGGTGGTGCATGTTCTGCTTTGAAAGAAAATGACTGTCCTTTCGGGCTCTTGAGGGGACCTTGAATGATAAAAATGGGGTCCCATCAGTTGAATGTGTCCCATGCATGTAAAATAAGGTCTTAGTGGATTAAGACCAACCGTTTAGAGATTATTGGACGTCCAAAGTGATAAAGTTGACAACTTTATGGATCCTAGGCATGCTAGGTCTCTGGATTTGAATTTTGGGTGTAAGTGCTTAAGCCATCAAGCACTTAATGAGACTTTGTCAAATCGTCCAGTACGCCGAGTGTAAATCTGTTACACCTAGCGTATTGGGTCAGCCACCCCGATGGTGATCAATACTCGGATGAGTACGCCCTACGTACCAGAGGAGTACGCCCTGCGTACGTCCTATATTTGGGTTTTGTCAAATGAGCTTCAAACTTGGGACGGTTATGGTCTAATGGATTTGGGCCTTTGCTGGATTATGTGAATGAGACATTTGGTCCAGGTATTGATAGGGGATCATGGGTTTAGGCCGAATTAGGAGGTTGGGCCCAATTTGGTAAATTGGGTCGATAATGGTCTTTTATATGGACTTTTAAGTCAAGGATTGGGTAGTTGGGCCTTGGCCTAATAACGTGAGTAGAATAAATGAATGGTGTGGGCTTTTGGTCAAGAAGATTATGTTGGGTATTAATCTAGGGGTTTATTGTGTAATAGGTTGGGATTCCTGGTGAGACAGCAGTCGGATATTTGCACTATTTCAGCACTACTAGCGAAATGAGTTATCCTCACTATACTGAAGGTTCTAAGGAACCAAGGGCGGCCCTTTGGATTGTTATCCAGTCATCTTGTGCTGTTATGATCTGTTAGATCAGTATTCTAGTTGATGGGATGCTATGTGCTGTTATGATATGTTAGATCAGTATCCTGGTAGATAGGATGTTATATACTGTTATGATTTGTTAAATTGGTATCCTAGGGAGTAGGATAATATTATATGGTAAGAGATATGATATGTTAGGATCGGTATCCTGGTAGATAGGATGGTATAATGTGCTATATGGTATGATCCGTTAGATCGGTTTTTGTCTATAAACTGCTATGTGATTATCTGTTATATGTTCATATGTTTGTTTGGCAGTTGAGGCTTATCTGCTTTGTGCGAAAGCCAATAGACCTGGGCATTCCAACTTGTTGGTTGTGGGCCATGAGTATTCCATCCTGAGGATGATTGGACTCATAGTATGTGGGGATTCCAACCTGTTGGTTGTGGGCCTAGGGTATTCCAACCCGATGGTTGACTAGACCCATAGTATGCTGTTTATGATCGTTTGTATGTGATCGTGGGTATGGGTATTTTGGGGGTAGCTCTCTAAGCTTTCGGGCTTACATCTTCATTTTGTTGTTTTAGGTAGTTTTGGTGATCGCAAGAAGGCGAAGGAATGATCGTACTGCTCCTCCTGCTGTTATGATTTTATGATTTGATACTGCGAAACTCTATAATTCTTATTTTGAAAACAAACTATGTAATGTTGAATGGTTTTAAGTGTTTTGAAAAAGTTTAAAATTGGCTTAAATTTATGGGTGTTACAATTTGGTATCACAGCCTTGGTTTGAGTGAATTGGAGGACACTCGTGTGAATCGAGTCTCAAATCAAGGAAGGATTTTTAAAATGATTTCTATATGGTTTTCAAAATAAGTAAAGGAGGATGCCCGGTGTATGGTCAGCCAGAGCCAGTAAGTAGACCCCAAAATACCATACAATTATTTGATTATGTGATGTGTTAGAACTGCATGCTAATGCTAGGATAAAGATCTTCAGGAAATGCATAGTAGAGTTGCCTGATTACATGATGCCTGCTAGCCTAGGGTTTTCTTACATGAAATTGACATCATTACTGTAGTTACTTGTGTATTCATCACGACTGTACATAATTAAGATCTTATAGCCCGAGAATGTTCTGTTTGGCCTTATGTTATGTTCTGATTGATTGGGCTTAGGGTAGGGTCGGATATTCGAAAGTCTATAGGGTTCAGCGGTATGTATGGTTAGCATGCACTAATGCTGCAAGGTTGGTGAAAGTTTCATGGATGAGTGAGGTTGAGTGACCACCATGCGTATGTATAGTGTTAGGTGTTGTGGTGATACATGAGATAGATATGGGTAGGTGTGGAAGGTAGTATGGGCCCGTACTACTGAAAGCACAAGACCCATACACGTAGAAAGGAAGTCACATCCCCTATGGTTTAGAAGGGAGTTTGTTCCCGGTTATTTATGCAGATTATCTGATATCTTACTGTTATATTTTCAGTATGGTGGTTACAAGGCGTTTTGTGACTGGATCCGGACAGGGTGATCAGGAGGCCCCAGCGGCGCCTGAGATTATTGGCTAGGAGACACCAGTGTTGAAAGAGGATCAGGTTAGGGAGATCATCCGCGAGGAGGTGGTAGAGATTGTCTGGGGCCAGATTTCAGAGTTGTTTGGGACTATTAAGTCTGCGATGATGAAGTACTTTGATGACAGATATGCATCCCTTGCGGAGACAGCTGCCGATGTAGCTGCATCAACTGTAACCGTGGCAGGAAGAGGAGTACGAGCCGGTTGGGGTTTAGAGTACAGGGACTTCGATAACAGGAAGCCCCCTGCTTTTGATGGGACTCATGATCCCATTAAGGCTATGAGGTGGATTTTCGATGTGGAGGGGTGTTTCTTTACTTGCTCATGTCCTAATGAGCAGCAAGTCAGATGTGCTATGAACCTGCTAAGGTATCGGGCCAAGGACTGGTGGAGGTTCACGACAGGGTCGTACACTGATGATCAGGAGCTGCTGTTACTTGGGAGCAGTTCAAGGATATGTTCCGCGCCCGATACATTCCACGTGTTGAGCGGGAACGATTGTCTCATGATTTTTTGAGTTTGAGACAGGATAGGGAGTTGGTGTTGGAGATCACCCATATGTTCACTGAGAGGGCGATGTTCTGCCCAGAGTTTGCTTCTGAGCAGGCTCAGATGAATCGTTATCTGAGCATGCTCAATATGGACATCTGTCAGTTTGTTGCCACACAACGATGTGATGCTCTTCTGGACTTGCAGGAGGCCGCTAGGTGGCGTGAGTTGGAGATTGAGCTGCAGTTGAGGGAGCAACATCCGGCCTCGACACAGTCTTAGCCGGCGCCAAAGCGGTCTAAGACCGCTGATACCAGGACTGGGGGACAACCAGGCTGCACTTGTGGGAAGTGCAGAAAGGCTCATTTAGGGATGTGCCGATTAGGGAGTGGATGCTACTGATGTGGCAAGAAGGGTCATCTGGCCAGGGATTGGAGGCAGTAGACTCCAACTTCCGAAGTCAGACTTTGTTATCATTGTGAGCAGGTGGGCCATATGAAGGCCCAATGCCCTCTTCTAGCCGACAAGCCAACGCCGGCTCCAGCACTGGATACTTTGAGGATTGCAGATGGGAGGCCAGTTAAGGCCGAGCCTCCGAAGGCTCAGGGGCGTGCCTTCCAGCTTACGGCAGATGAGGCCAGGGCAACACAAGATGTGGTTGCTGGTATGTTTCTATCCTTCATCTCATTTATTATATCTGTGTTATGCTTATCTATTGTGCCTGTGTTTAGGTATGTTTTTAGTGAACTTCGTGCTTGCTTCGGTTTTATTTGACTTAGGGGAGAGTCGGTCTTTTGTATCTTAAGCTTTTAGCAGGGAGTTCAGTGTGCCAGTAGATGAGGTAGAGTGTCCGTAGTGAGTCTCCATCACCAACGAACACGGAGTTTCTGCTTCTTCGGTTTATTGAGGGTACGAGTTCTAGATCTTCAGAGTATCCTTTCCGATTGACTTGATTCCTATTCCCATGGGGGACGTGTGCGTGATTGTGGGGATGGATTGGCTTAGCTGATTCGGTGATATGATATATTATAAGGGCCAGCAGGTGGTAGTTCGAACCCCAAGTGGGGAAGAACTGATGGTATACAGCGAGGTCACCAGGGTCGGATTAGTCTTCTGTTCAACTACCAGGGCTTTCTGGCATATGTGGTGGATACGTGACCCAGGGATGAGATTCCAGTTTCGGAGGTTCCAATAGTCAGGGAGTTTGCAGATGTGTTTCCGGAAGAATTTCCAGGGATACCTCCAGAGAGGCAGGTCATGTTTCGAATCGACCTAGTGCCCTGTGCGGCCCCTATCGCAAAGGTGTTGTACTGATTGGCGCCACCCGAGATGCAGGAGCTGTCATCACAACTACAGGAACTTCTAGGCAAGCAGTTCATTCGACCTAGCAGTTCTTTAGGGGGGCACTAATCCTCTTCCTCAGGAAGAAGGACGGTTCGCACCGGATGTGCATTCATTATAGGGAGCTAAACAAGTTGACAGTGAAGAAACTTTATCCACTCCCGAGGATAGATGACCTCTTTGATAAGTTACAGGGTGAGTCTTGATTCTCCAAGATAGATTTGAGGTCGGGATATCATCAGGTCCGGGTCAGAGAGGAGGAAGTGGAGAAAACTGCGTTTCGGACTCGTTATGATCATTACGAGTTCGTGGTGATGCCATTCGGGCTCACCAACGCGCCAATAGTATTCATGGACCTGATGAATCGGGTCTGCAGACCGATGATTGATCGTTCGGTCATAGTGCTAATTGATGATATCTTGGTATATTCCAGACCCGAGAGCAGCACGAGGAGCACGTCAGGGAGTTATTGGGAGTTTTAAGACAAGAAAAATTGTATGCTAACTTCTCAAAGTGTGAGTTTTGGTTATGAGAGGCCCAATTCCTTGGGTATCTCGTTAACTAGGAGGGGATTCTGGTCGATGAGGCCAAAATCGAGGCAGTCATGCAATGGGAGGTGCCGAGATCTCCCTCGGACATCAGGAGTTTTCTGGGATTAGTAGGGTACTACCAAAGATTTATTTGGGATTTCTCCAAGATTCCAGTACCCCTCACTCATCTGACGAGGAAGGGGGTGGATTTCCGGTGGGGCCCTGAGTAGTAGAGGGCATTTGAGACCCTTTGTCAGCGGTTGTGTGAGGCTCCAGTTTTGAGCCTCCTAGAGGGATTTGAGGATTTTGTAGTATTCTTTGATGCATGCATCACAGGCCTGGGGGAGGTTCTCATGCAGAGACGACGGGTGATAGCCTACGCGTCGTGGCAACTGAAGCCGCATGAGACGAGATATCCTACTCATGATTTAAAGCTGGGTATGGTGGTGTTTTCTATCAAGATATGGAGACATTTCCTATACGGGGTCTGTTGTACCATATACACATATCACAAGAGCTTGAGTGACATCATGGATCAGTCGAACCTGAACATGAGTGTAGCACCTAGTTCCTGGTATGTATTGTAATCTAAGTATTTTGGCATTTTTAGCTGGAACTCGGCGAGTTGTAGGCCCCACTCGCCGAGTAGAGTCGAGATATCATGCATGTTTAAGTTGGCGACTCGAAGAGTCCATATCCTGGACTCGGCGAGTCCTCCAGTATGGAAGAAACCCTAATTTCAAGGGTTTGCACCCTATTTAAACCATGTTATGCGCACCCAAGCTAGTCTCCTTCACCCTTAGAGCATCATATACCAAACCCTAACCCACTCCTTGTGATTTGAGTGTTTGTGTGCTTGTTCATTGAAGTTTGAAGAAGAGAAGGAAGGAAAAACCAAGGAGAATGGGAAGAGCAAGGATCTAGAACCTAATCAAGAGTACATTGAGGTACAATTCGGATCTATTATGTTTCTATGATGATTTTCTATTAGAAACCCCATTTAAGCCATCTGTATTCACCTCCAAGCTTGATAGTAGCATAGGGATCATAATGGGTTGAATAGCCACTGGATCTATCCATAAATGAGCTCTAGAAGCTCAGATCTAATGCCTTTATGGAGCCATATTGCATGAAAACCCTAGGTCTACTCTTTTAGTGCATTTTGAGCCCTAAAACCTTCATTGGTGTTTATTTACACGTAAAGTTGGAAAGTTTACGTGTTAATCAAGCCCTAAGAACTCAAATCTATGAATGGAATGAACCGGATTCAATAAGAATCAAGTATATAGTGATTGCACGTATGCGACTCAGCAAGTCGTTCTTCAGACTCGGCGAGTCGATTCGTGAGTTCCCGATTTTCCCCCTTTTTGAGTATGCTGAGTAGGAAAAGTGAGCCATAAGTGGACTCAGTGAGTCGAAAACCAGACTCATTAATGGAGGGATTCAGCGAGTCAATGCCCTGACTCGACGAGTGCTAGGCAATCTTCTTGCCTCAAGAACAGACTCGACGAGTTGTTCATACAACTCGGCGAGTCACAGACAAGAGTGTTCATCGAATGAAGATGAACTCAACGAGTTTTTCATACAACTCAGCAAATCGGATGAAGGACCATTGAATATCAGTTTAGAAAGTCGAGTCAATGCCTAACTCGACGAGTAGGGATGGGAGTGAGGAGAATCGATTGGATAGGGACTCGACGAGTTGGCAAGCCAACTCGGCGAGTCAGGTCTACTGGAAGTTGACTATTGACCTTCACTTTGGACTTGGTCAGGGGTAAAATGGTCATTTTACCCTAAGGACAGTTAGCAGTGTTTGACTGAGTGTTTTGTGGGAATTATAGCCGGAGGACTTCCGGAACAGTAGCAACAACACACAGACAGTTCCCGCACGGATCAACAGCTACTTTGATGTGAGTTACCTTCGAGTAGTGGTGGGTCTAAGGCCACAATGCCGACCCACCAGTAGGAGACGTATGATAGATGATTGTTTTTGTGATATCATCTCGGTTTGCTACTACCTAATATGTTATATGCTAGCATGATATGTTGTATGTGATAGTAGTAGGGTTTGGTTGTTAGGACCGAAGGGTAGTCAGACACCCTAGATACGTCTGACAGTATGTGATGATATGTTTGCAGGCTAGCATGTTATGTTATATGCGATAGAGGTAGTAGGAGGGGACCAGGCCTCGAGTTTGGTTGTTAGGGCCGAAGGGTAGTTCAGGCACCCCAGATATGTCTGATAATTTGTTATGATATGATATGTGATAGTATTAGTAGTAGGGAGTGAAATAGTCCCGAGGTTCGGTCGTTAGGACCGAAGGGTAGTCAGCCCCCATTGCTGCCAGACAAGGATCCGTACCGGAATTGAGGAAGGCTAAGAGAAGACCGGGGAACTTGTAGTGGATGTGATCCCTCTAGAGGTGTCAGTGTCACTAATGGTTATCTGTATGTATTACAGAATGGTGGCACTACGTCCGAGGCCAGCAGTGGGAAGTTCAGGAGAGGGATCGGGTTCGTGATTAGGTTCCGAGCCAGTAGACGAGAGGCTACACGAGTTCATCGCGTCAGAGATTACCAGAGGTATCCTTGAGTCGACCCCCATCATCTTCGGGTCGATCAAGGAAGGGATAGTTGAGCTGATGGAAGACCACCTCAGGGCGTTCCAGAGTGACTTGGCGTCTGGCCAGTCAGGATCTCGCATACTGTCCTTTAACGACTTCAGGGGCAGTGGTGCGCCTGATTTCCATGGGGCGAAGGACCCCATTGCTGCCAGACGATAGATCATAGACATTGAGTCTGCACAGCTGACTAGCTTCTGCCCCGAGGGGTCGAAGGTGAGGTTTGCAGCGGGATGTTTGAGAGACAGAGCTAGAGACTGGTGGGATTCTGTTGGTGACTCGTTGGGAGCCTCGGTTGTTGAGGCGATGACATAGCCGAATTTTGTGACCCGGTTCAGAGCAGAATTTGCACCAGCTGTGGAGCTTCAGCAGCTGGCCATGGAGTTTTTAGACATGAGATAGACTATGGAGACTGTGGTGGAGATCACCACCAAGTTCCGGGAGAGGGCATCGTTGGTGCCCCAGTATGCGAGGGATGAGGATATGACGAGGACCCGCTATCACAACATGCTGCGAGCCAACATTTGAGAGCATGTCAGTTTTTCATCTTGCCCTACCTTGGACTCAATGATTGCCAGGGCGAGGGAGAGGGAGACAGATCTGGAGCACATCCAGAAGAGGAAGTTAGAGGAGGGACAAACAGGAGGGGCTTCGGGGAAGAAGCCCAAGGGATCAGATGGTAGGCCGAAAGGCTAGTCAGGACCATGTTGCTGAAGGAAATGCGGCAGGCCACATGAGGGGGCATGCAGGTTGGGATTGACGGGCTGCTATACGTGCGGCAAGACGGGGCACTTCAGCAGGGATTGTATTGCCCCTGCACCTGTGATACAGAAATTTGAGTTGCTATGTTTCCACTACAACCAGAGGGCCCACAAGAAGGCCAATTGCACCCAGTTCACAACAGCAGCGCCGGTGAAGGGGCCAGCTCCAGCGACCCTTCAGATTACTGATGGCAGGCAGGGCAAGGCAGAGGCTCCAATGGTGAGGATCCGGGCATTTCAACTGACCGCTGAGGAGGCATTGCGCCGCACCCGATATCGTGACGGGTATGATTCTTTCCCTCTGATTTATTTATATGATGCTATGATATTGATATGTGCTCTGTGTATATGTGTTTAGGATCGTTCCATGTGAACGGTATTCCAGTACAGGAGTTGTTTGACTCGGGTGCCACTTGATCGTTTGTTTCTCTTGAGCTTAGCAAGAAGTTCACCGAGTCTTCGGGCATGTTGGATTGCCCTTTAGAGGTAGAGATTGTCGATGATCGATCGGTGCGAGTATCAGTAGTGTTCAGAGATTGCGTTCTGAGGTTATTTGAGGAGCACTACTTGGTAGACTTGGTTCCCATTCCATTGCTTAGGAACAAGGTGATTATAGGCATGGATTGGTTGAGCCCTAATGGGGCGGTGATAGATTGCGCACAACAGGTAGTGCGAGTCAGGACCCCAGGTGGGGAAGAGTTGGTGATCCACGGCGAGAGGCCACAATGTGGACCCAGAGTATGTTCAACAGCAAGGACTAGGCTTTACCTTCAGCAGGGTTGCGCAGGATATGTCGCGTACGTTGTGGACACCTGTAACGACCCAAATTTTACCAAGAAATTTTTCATTTTTAATTGATCAAACAAATCCCATAATCCATAGATTTTCAAGCCAATTGTTTTCCAATTCACAATTATTACAAATTCATTGTGCTTCTGAAAACATCAGAGAGTCCCAAACACTCAAAAAGAGAGGTAGAGTGTGTGCCACGTCATCACGCCTTGCCCTTTCCCTTAAGCTCCGAAGTACCTGAAACAATCAACAACCTGTAAGCGAAATGCTTAGTGAGTTTCCCGGAGCATACCACACACACACACAACCACATATCACATATCCTGTTAGCTATAAAAGCTACACACATATCATGTAAGCCATGCATACATGAAACCTGAGAGAATGCCATGGGCTACCCCACATGGTCTTTACCTAGGACTGCCATGGGCTCCCCCACATGGCCTTACATCCAATGCAATGGGCTACCCTACATGGTCTTCACTTAGGACTGTCATGGGCTACCCCACATGGTCTTACATCCAATGCCACGGGCTCCCCCGGGGTCTTCATACAAAACATGCAATCACATAATAAAACACAGAATGTCTAACACATCTGTCATAACCACATAATGGGCTGGCCTTGGTGCCTTAGACCCATAGGTATGGTGAGAAGACTCACCTGTCACGAATGTTGAACTGGCACTTTGCGACGAAATATACCCCACGAGCTGCTCCACTCAACTGCCTAAAAAGTGTCATACAATATCCAGTCATTTCCCCAAAGTCAATTCTGTTCAAATACAGCCAGGATCAAGTCAACAATCCATGTTGACTCTAACTCGCCGAGTTTCCCGGGATAACGTCTACTTGCCGAGTCATCGAGGTGACTCGTCGAGTTCACACAATCTTGATTGATAATCTATGATCATTCGTCGAGTTTCCTTGCTTGCCACTCGACATGACTACAAACATCCAATAGATGGGGAAATCTCACTCGACTCGCCCAGTTGTTCCTTCAACTTGTCGAGTTCTAGGTAATTTTCATCCAGCTCGCCGAGTTGTTCATCCAACTCGTCGAGTCTAAGACAATATTCATCGGGCTTGCTGAGTCGTTCATCCAACTCGCCGAGTCCATGCATGCCTTCATATGACTCGCAGAGTCACCCCCTACGACTCGCCGAGTCCTATCAGATATTAGGCCATACAGACTCTTTTGAGCCATGTAATGCTTCCAAATTGTAGATCTAAGCTTCTGAGGCATGCTTTCCACGTAAAGTTGCAAACTTTACGTGCATGCAAGGATTTAAGGCCCTAAAATAGCAAATCTAAGCTTGGAATGGTGTCATACACTAGAGGGGAGGCACAAGCTAGGAACAACTGATAACTTTATGCATCTAAAGACCAAAAGGAGTCCACATTTGAAGTTACAACTTCAGATCTTGGTTTAAACACAAAATCCGTTTCTTAGAATCCATGCACAAGATGGTTTTGGGCGGATATGAGCCAAGGAACAGCTTAATACCTTCAGAAAGTGCACCACAGAAGTAGATCCTAAATCCCCACGAGTCCTTTTCTTCCTCTAGCTTGCTTTCTCAAGTGTTTCCTTCACCAAATCCCTCCTTCAAGCTTAAAATCACCAAGAAACACACTCACACTTAAATCAGGGTTCTTGGGAGGTAAAGAGCTGTAAGGGGGGGGGGGGGGGGGCTAGGGGAGGCTAATGACCCTTTAAATAGGGTGCAAGGCCCTGAAATCTAGGGTTTCATTTGCCAGTATCTACTCGTCGAGTACCATAATGGACTCGGCGAGTAGCTCATTAAGCTTCGCGGACTAACCCGCTACTACTCGACGAGTAGGGAAGCCAACTCGCCGAGTAGGTTCTCAAAAACCAACCCAAAATATCATTATCAATACCTGAGGATCAGGGTGTTACAACTCCCATGAGGCGGGTAAGGCGACAGTGAGCGAGGTTCCGGTGGTGGAAAATTATGCAGATGTGTTCCTAGAGGAGCTTGCTGGGATACCTCTAGAGCGACAAGTAGAGTTCAGGATCGACCTAGTCCCTGGTGTGGCTTTGATAGAGAAGGCACCATATCGGTTGGCTCCACGTGATATGTAGGAGTTGTCTACACAGTTACAGGAGCTGTTAGGCAAAGGACTCATTAGACCAAGCAGTTCATCCTGGGGAGCCCCGATTTTATTTGTGAAGAAGAAGGACGGGTCACATCGTATGTGCATAGATTATCGGGAGCTGAACAAGGTAACGGTGAAGAACCATTACCCACTCCCGAGGATTGATGACCTCTTTGACCAGCGTCAGGGAGCATCTTGGTTCTCCAAGATTGATCTGCATTCAGGATATCATCATATGAGGGTCAGAGAGGAGGATGTGCAGAAGACCGCGTTTCGGACGCGATATGGCCACTATGAGTTCGTGGTGATGCCGTTCGGGCTCACCAATGCTCCTGCCGCGTTCATGGACCTCATGAACCGCGTGTGTAGACCGATGTTAGACCGGTCGGTGATACTTTTTATTGATGACATTTTGGTTTACTCCAAGACACAGGAGAAGCACAAGGAGCATCTGAGAGATGTTTTGGAGACCTTGAGGAGGGAGAGCTTGTACGCCAAGTTCTCTAAGTGCGAGTTTTTGTTGCGCGAAGTGCAATTCCTTGGGCAGCTTGTCAACCAGAACAGTATTCTGGTTGATCCAGCGAAGGTAGAGGCCGTGAGGAGATGGGAAGTTCCGAAGTCTCCATCTGAGATTCGGAGTTTCCTGGGATTAGAGGGCTACTATCGGAGATTCATTTAGGATTTCTCCAAGATAGCCGTACCCTTGACGCGGCTGACAAAGAAAGTCATGGTGTTTCGTTGGGGGCCTGAGCAGAAGGCCGTGTTCGAGACTCTGAGACAGAGATTGTGCGAAGCGCCAATCTTAGCCCTGCCAGAGGGCGTAGAGGATTTTATAGTTTACTGTGACACGTCCATTTCAGGTTTGGGCGCGGTGCTGATGTAGAGAGAGCATGTCATTGCTTATGCTTCGAGGCAGCTAAAGCCTCACGAGGCGAACTACCCGACGCACGATTTAGACTTGGGGGCGGTTGTCTTCGCCCTCAAGATTTGGCGGCTTTACCTCTATGAATTCCGGTGTACCATTTACACAGACCATAAGAGTTTGAGATACCTCATGGACCAGCCGAATCTGAACATGAGGCAGCGACGGTGGTTGGATGTGGTAAAGGATTATCACTGCGAGATCCTTTATCACCCAGGGAAGGCCAATGTGGTGGCCGATGTGCTTAGCCGCAAGGCAGCACCGATCAGAGATATGTGTATGAGGATGACGGTGGTGACCCCACTGTTAGATCAGATACGGGAGGCTCAGCTGGAGGCTACGAAGGAGGAACATCGGAAGAGTGAGCATATAGAGGGTCAGGTTTCCTCCTTCGATTATGATAGCCGAGGATTATTGACACTACACCGTAGGGTGTGGGTACCGTATCACGAGGGTGTGCGCCAGGTTCTGATGGAAGTGGCGCACAAATCTCGATTCTCCATTCATCCCGGGGTGACGAAGATGTATAGAGATCTTCGTCTAGACTATTGGTGGCCCTGCAAGAAGCGGGATGTAAAATGGTACGTTGAGCAGTGCTTGACCTGCAGAAAGGTCAAGGCCGAGCACCAGAGGCCACACGGCAAGATGCAGCCATTGGATATCCCGCTGTGGAAATAGGAAGACATCACGATGGATTTTATCACCAAGCTTCCTAGGACCGCACGGGGAGTGGATTCTATATGGGTCATCGTGGATCGGTTAACCAAGAGCGCCCACTTCATACCGATCCAGGAGAGTATCTCGGCCAAGAAGTTGGCCGATATCTACATCCGAGAGGTGGTGGCGCGACACAGAGTGCCAGTCTCCGTGATTTCGGACAGAGATGTACGGCTTACCTCCTGGTTTTGGAAGAAGTTCCATGACGAGCTGGGTACTCTTCTACATTTTAGCACCATATTTCACCCGCAGACAGATGGTCAGAGTGAGCGGACCATCCAGATTCTGGAAGATATGTTGCGGGCGTGTGTGTTAGACTTCGGTGGTAGTTGGGATACTTATCTTCCTTTCGCCGAGTTCTCATAGAACAACAGCTACCACGCGAGCACTGACCGTCCTCGTTTCGAGATGTTGTACGAGAGAAGGTGAAGGACCCCGATATGTTGGGGCGAAGTTGGCCAGAGGGTCATGGGGAGCACCGAAGTGGTGCTCAAGACGACTGAGAGGATTCAGCAGGTGCGGAGTAGGCTTCAGACTGCTCAAAGTCGGAGGAAAAGCTATGCCGACACGCACTGATCAGACCTGGAGTTCCGGGTCAGAGATATGGTTCTCTTGAAGGTGTCGCCTTGGAAGGGCGTCATCCGATTCAGGAAGCGGGGAAAGTTGGGCCCAAGGTACATCGGACCCTTTAGGGTTCTGGCCCGGGTGGGCAAGATGGCGTACCAGCTGGATCTGCCAGCCGAACTCAGTCAGATCCACAGCACCTTCCATGTGCCGCAGCTGCGGAAATGCCTAGTGGACGACTCAGCGGTGGTGCCTTTACAGGATATTTAGGTTGATGACAACCTGAATTATATTGAGTACCTAGTAGTGATCCTCGACCGGAAGTCGAAGGATCTGAGGAACCAGAGGGTGGAGCTAGTGAAGGAGCAATGGCAGCACCGGAAGGGTTCGGAGTGGACTTGGGAACCGGTAGAAGAGATGAGGGAGCACTATCCCGAGCTTTTCCAGGAGCGAGTGGCAGACTTTGAGGACGAAGTCTAAAATAAGTGGGGAGATTTGTAGCACCTGGTTCCTGGTATGTACTTTAATCTAAGTATTTTGGCATTTTTAGCTGGAACTCGGTGAGTTGTAGGCCCCACTCACCGAGTAGAGTCGAGATATCGAGCACGTTTAAGTTGGCGACTCGGCGAGTCCGCCAGTCTGGAAGAAACCCTAGTTTCAAGGGTTTGCACCCTATTTTAACCATGTTATGCGCACCCAAGCTAGTCTCCTTCACCCTCAGAGCATCCTATACCAAACCCTAACCCTTTCCTTGTGATTTGAGTGTTTGTGTGCTTGTTCTTTGAAGTTTGAAGAAGAGAAGGAAGAAAGACAAAGGAGAAGGAGAAGAGCATGGATCTAGAACCTAATCCAGAGTTTATTGAGGTACAATTCGGATCTATTCAGTTTCTATGATGATTTTCTATTAGAAACCCCATTTAAGCCATATTTATCCACGTCCAAGCTTGATAGTAGAATAGGGAACATAATGGGTTGAATAGCCACTGGATCTATCCATAAATGAGCTCTAGAAGCTCTGATCTAATGCCATTATGGAGCCATATTGCATGAAAACCCTAGATCTACTATTTTATTGCATTTTGAGCCCTAAAACCTTCATTGGTGTTTATTTACACGTAAAGTTGGAAAGTTTTCGTGTTAATCAAGCCCGAAGAACCCAGATCTATGAACGGAATGAACTGGATTCAATCAGAATCGATTATATAGTGATTGTACGTATGCGACTCGGCGAGTCGTTCTTCGGACTCGGCGAGTCGAGTCGTGAGTCCTCGATTTTCCCCCTTTTTGAGTATGTTGAGTAGGAATAGTGAGCCATAAGTGGACTCAGTGAGTCGGAAGCCAGACTCATTAATGGAGGGACTCGGCGAGTCAATGCCCAGACTCGGTGTGTCCAAGGCAATCTTGTTGCGTCAAGAACAGACTCGACGAGTTGTTCATACAACTCAGCGAGTCACAGACCAGAGTGTTCGTCGAATTAAGATGAACTCGACGAGTTGTTCATACAACTCGGCAAGTCGGATGAAGGACCATTGAATATCAGTTTAGAAAGAGAACTCGTCGATTCAATGCCTAACTCGACGAGTAGGGACGGGAGTGAGGAGAATCGATTGTATAGGGACTTGACGAGTTGGCGAGCCAACTCTGCGATTCGGGTCAACTGGAAGTTGACTATTGACCTTCACTTTGGACTTAGTCAGGGGTAAAATGGTCATTTTACCCTAAGGACAGTTAGCAGTGTTTAAGTGAGTGTTTTGTGGGAATTATAGCCGGAGGACTTCCGGAACATCAGCAGCAGCAGACAGACAGTTCCCGCTCGGATCAACAGCTACTTCGAGGTGAGTTACCTTCCAGTAGCGATGGGTCTAAGGCCATAATGTCGGCCCACCAGTAGGAGACGTATGATAGATGATTGTCTTTGTGATATCATCTAGGTTTTCTACTACCTAATATGTTATATGCTAGCATGATATGTTGTATGTGATAGTAGTAGGGTTCGGTTGTTAGGACGAAAGGGTAGTCAGACACCCCAGATACGTCTAACAGTATGTGATGATATGTTTGCATGTTGGCTTGTTATGTTATATGCGATAGAGGTAGTAAGAGGGGACCAGTCCCCGAGTTCGGTTGTTAGGACCGAAGGGTAGTTCAGGCACCCCATATATGTCTGATAATCTGGTATGAAATGATATGTGATACTATTAGTAGTATGGGAGTGAAATAGTCCCCGAGGTTCGGTCGTTGGGACTGAAGGGTAGTCAGCACCCCAGAATGGTTTGACATGGTTAGTCAGCACCGCAAAACGGCTTGACACGGGTAGGACGGCACCGCAGAATAGCCGTGCCGGGCATGTCGGGCACCCCATAATTTCCTGACAGTATGTATGTTATGTGATTGTATGGTATGTGGTACGTTGGGGGAACTCACTAAGCTTCGTGCTTACGATTTTCAGTTTTGGTTTCAGGTACCTCTTCGTCGAAGGGGAAGGAGCGGGCACGGTAGTGGCACATCATACACACACAGTGTTTTCTGCATTTATGAGATTGTTTTGGGATTTATACTCTGACCTTTGGATTGATTTCATGTTTTGGTTTTCAGAAACTACATATGTTTACAAAATGAATTGATCAGACAATGTTTATTTACAAATGTTTTACAAATTATTGATTTAAAAATGAAATTTTTGGACGTGAAAAATGGGTCTTTACAATGAGGCAGAGCAGGTGGCTGGACATAGTCAAGCACTACGATTGCGAGATCCTTTACCATCACAGTAAAGCGAATGTGGTGACGGACGCCTTGAGTCGCAAGTCTGCTGGGTCTTCCATCCCAGCGACATGTATGAGGATAACGGTGGATTCTCTGCTTGCAAGTCTGATCAGAGATGCTCAGGGTGAGGGCATGCGACCTGAGAACTGGAAAATGGTGAGGATCAGGGGTGAGAACACTCAGTTTGTGAAGGATAGTCGAGGGTTATTGACCCGATGCGGACGGGTATGGGTTTCGATGTCTGGTAGGGTCAGACAGACAATCATGGAGGAGGCTCATAAGTCTCATTTCTCTATTCACCCGGGGGCCACCAAGATATACAGAGACCTGAGTTTGAGTTATTGGTGGCCATGTATGAAGTGAGAAATTGCTTGTTACGTCGAGAGGTGCTTGACCTGTAGGATGGTCAAGACCGAGCAATAGAGGCCGCATGCTATGCTGCAGCCCCTAGAGATTCCCATGTGGAAATGGGAACAGATCACGATGGACTTCATTACCAAACTGTCGGGGACGATGAAGGGGTTTGATGCTATATAAGTCATCGTGGATCGATTGACCAAGAGTGCTCACTTCTTGGCGATACGGGAGGGTTCATCGTCCGAGAAATTGGCCGACGTGTATGTTTGCGAGATCGTCGCTCGCCATGGTGTTCCGGTCTCTATTTTTTCCGATCGAGATGTTAGATTTACCTCCCGGTTCTGGCAAAAAGTTCCATGAGGAACTAGGCACGCGGCTGCACTTTAGTATGCCATTTCATCCGCAGACCGACAGCCAGAGTGAGAGAACCATTCAGACCCTCGAGGATATGTTGAGGGCATGCGTCATTGACTTTGGTGGGAGCTGGGATTCCCACATGCCACTTGTAGAGTTTGCCTACAACAACTATCATTCCAGCATTGGCGCCCCACCTTTCGAGGTGTTGTATGGGCAGAGATGTCACACCCCGATTTGTTGGGGTATGGTTAGACACACGGTGATGGGACGGATGGAGGTAGTCTTGCAAACCACCGAGAAGATTTAGCAGATTAGGTAGCGGTTGCAAACTGATCAGAGTCGGCAGAAGAGTTACGCTGACAGACGTCAATCTAAGTTAGAGTTCTAGGTGGGAGATATGGTACTCCTGAAGGTTTCACCCTAGAAGGGTGTGATATGCTTCAAGAAGAGGGGAAAATTAGCTCCTTGCTTCTTTAGACCGTTTAGGATTATTGCTAGGGTTGGCAAGGTGGCATAAAGACTAGAGCTACCAAAGGAGCATAGTCGGATCCACAACACCTTCAACGTTTCGCAATTGCGGAAGTGCATTACGGATCAGGAGGCAGTGTTGTCGTTGGACGACATTCAGGTCGATGAGTGCCTGAATTACGAGGAGAGGCCTGTGGCTATACTACAGAAGAAGAAGAAGGTTTTGAGGAACTAGGAGATACCTTTGGTGAAGGTACAGTGGGAGCATCGGAGGGGGTCCGAGTGGACGTGGGAGCCCGAGTCCGAGATGCGGCAACATTACCCGGATCTATTTGCTTCAGTAGACTTCAAGGGTGATGTATAGGTCAAGGAGGGGAGAATTGTAACGTCCCGAGATTTCGCAGGTATTTCCAAACCCTCTTCTATCATTACTTTGTCAATTATCGTCCTTGGGGTTGAGAATGAAGAGCTAAGATAAATTTAAGGTCCAGACTTGAAAATTGGGCCAAAAGAGAGTACGCCACGCATACTTAAGCATACGTTGAGCGTATTAAGTTCCACCCTAGTATGTTGGGCGTACACTTTAGTATGTTGGGCATAATAATGTCTGGATGAAACCCTAATATTTAGGGTTTGGGGCCTATATAAGACACATAATGAGCACCCACACCTCTTTTACCTCAACCTCCACATATCAAACTCGTCTCTCTCAAACCCTAGCCTCCCCTTTTGTGTGATAAGCTTATTTTGGTGTTCTTAAGTGCCTTAGGAGGAAGCCATTGCACCAAAGAGTTAAAGGAAGGGACCAAGCTTGTAGATCTAAAGTTAGCTTGTGGACAATAAGCTCCAGAAGGTATAGAGTTCCAAACTTTATGTTTATATGATTAGATCTCTCCATTTTGCTTTTAAAGACCCATTTTTTTCCGAAAAACCACAAGGTGGTGCATGTTGTGCTTTGAACGAAAATGACTGTCCTTATGGACTCTTGAGGGGACCTTGAATGATAAAAATGGGGTCCCATCAGCTGAATTTGTCGCATGCATGGAAAATGAGGTATTAATGGATTAAGACCAAACATTTAGAGCCTATTGGACGTATAAAGTGATAAAGTTCACAACTTTATGGATCCTAGGCATGTTAGGTCTCTGGATCTGAAGTTTGGGCTTAAGTGCTTTAGCCATTTAGCACTTAATGAGACTTTGCTAAATCTTCCAGTGCACCCAGTGTAAATCTGGTATGCCCAGCGTACTGGATCATCCACCCCGATAGTGGTTAACGCTCGGATGAGTACGCCCCGTGTACCAGAGGAGTATGCCCCGTATATGTCCTCTATTTGGGTTTTATATAATGCGCTTCGGACTTGGGATGCTTATGGTCTAATGGATTTGGGCCTTTGCTAGAATATATGAATGAGACATTTTGGGCCAGGTATTGATAGTGGATAATGAGGTTAGGACCAATTAGGAGGTTAGGCCCAATTTGGTAAATTGGGCCGATAATGGGCTTTTATATGGACTTTTAAGTTAAGGATTGGGTAGTTGGGCATTAGCCCAATAACGTGAGTGGACTAAATGAATGGTGTGGACTTTTAGTCAAGAAGGTTATGTTGGGTATTAATTTAGGTGCTTACTGTGTAATAGGTTGGGATTCTCGGTGAGACAGCAGTTGAAGATTTGCAGTATTTCAGCACTACTAGCGAAGTGAGTTATCTTCACTATACTCAAGGGTCTAAGGCACCAAGGCCATCCCTTTGGATTGTTATCCAGTCATGATATGCTGTTATGATCTGTTAGATCAGTATCCTGGTAGATGGGATGCTATTTGTTGTTATGATATGTTAGATTAGTATCCTGGTAGATAGGATGTTATATGTTGTTATGATCTGTTAGATCGGTATCCTAGGGAGTAGGATAATATTATATTGTAAGCGATATGATATGTTAGGATCAGTATCCAGGTATATAGGATGGTATTATGTGGCATGTGGTATGATTAGTTAGATCGGTTGTTGTCTATAGACTCTTATGTGAATATCTGCTATATGTGCATATGTTTGTTTGGCGGTTAAGGCTGATGTGCTTTGTGCGAAAGCCAATAGACTTGGGCATTCCACCCTGTTGGTTGTGGGCCGTGAGTATTCCATCTTGAAGATGATTGGACTCGTAGTATGTGGGTATTCCAACCTGTTGGTTGTCGGTCTGGGGTATTCCAACCCGATGGTTGACTGGACCCATAGTATGCTGTTTATGATTGTTTGTATGTTATCGTGAATATGGGTATATTCGGGGTAGCTCACTAAGCTCTGGGGCTTACAATTTTAGTTTGTTGGTGCAGGTACTTTTGGTGATTGCGGGAAGGCGAATGCATGATCGTACCGCTCCTCGTGCTATTTTGATTTTATGATTTGATACTACGAAACTCTATAATTCTTATTTTGAAAACAAACTATGTAATGTTGAATGGTTTTAAGTGTGTTGAAAAAGTTTAAAATTGGCTTAAATTTATGGATGTTACAATTTTGCCTAGTGGCGGCAAACTTTTGATGGTACCCGTGACACGAAACGAACATAAACATATTTGGGTTGAGTTTTTCTGTCTCGTCAGATAGCAACTTACCAAACCATTTTATTATATAGGACGTGTTCATCTTTTCAAATAATTATACAGATTGATTCGTAAACCCGTTTTGTTTTATTATATTAAAAAAAAAAATATATATATATATATATATATATATATATATATATTAAATAAAGAATATTGTAAGGACTAAGAAGCAATATGTGATATTTAGACTTTTTTCTTAAGAACCATGAGCCTTTATGACCTACGAACCTGAATCTGACGCACGGGTCCTAATATGACTCACAAACATGAATATGACTCATGAATCCTGTATAATCAAATGTGTTATGTTTATGTCTAATCCATGTTAGGTTTGAACAAAACGAAACAAATATTTATGAGTCGTATCCGGAATGAACTTTTATTCCCTGCCACACTGAATTCGATGTGATCGTCACTCCTAATTTTGTTGTGAGTAATGCATTTCACAAAGACAAAATTGTAAAAATGGTCTATGTTGTTAGTTGGAAATTGTCACTTTGGTCCAAAAAGATTTGGACTAGCACCAGAGATCAAAACTTTTATTTCGTTGCGCTTTTGGTTCAAAGCATTTTAAAAATTTTGCAAATAACGAATTTACCCCTATCTATTTGTTTTGTCATTTTCTTTTCTTTATTATTATTTGATTACAATAAAACATAAAATAAGAAACAAAATATAAACCTACTACCTAATAACTCACCCAATCCCCACCCTACTCACGCCCCTCTTAGTCTCTCTCTCTTTCTCTCTCTCTCTATGATATATCACTAGAATCTAGTGCTTAACTGAAAACCGCCAACCAGTGCTAGGGTTCCACCACCTTTTCACCGGAACATCCAAACTATCATTGAAGATGTAGAGACATCCGACGCCGAATCCTGCAATGTCGTCAGCATCAAGATCTATCGATGTGTCATTTGGCTTTCCAGCGCCACTGTCGAAATATTGACCATCTTTTTGTTAGCGCCGCCAAATCCATGACCGTTGACTCCTGGACGAAGTCAGCGTGATGATCTATATGTTGTCACCTCACATCCCCCGATAATCCTAGCATCACCACTCTTGTACCCCAACGTTTAAAGCCACCACCATCGTCTGGAAACCTGAAACTAGCATCATCGATCTTATCCCCCAACATTTTTACGGCGAAAACCTTGGATTCGAAAACAGATCTAGGAAAATCTTGGACCTAAAAATTTTTCCGGTAAAAACAAACCACTGTATCATCATATATGGATTCATCTTCTCTGGTAGTAGGAATCGATTAGGGAATCCAATGGTTTTTCTAGAAACTTTTCCTGATCAGACGTTGGTGTTGGCGGAGACGATGGGGGATGAAAATAAAACCATGTAACGTCCCATTTGCACAAGGAAAATTTTCATTTTTAATTAAGGTAAAACACCATTTTTGTAAAACCTAATTTAAGAAAACTCATTCCCAATTACAATTATTTGAAAATCAGAGTGATATAATAAATGCGGAATATACAATGATGCTGATGAGTGTGTATAGTGACACATTTGTCTCCCCACAATCAATAATGGTAAATCAAAAATATTTAATCCGCAACTTTAAGCCATAGCTTAGTAAATTTTCCCCCAAAATACCACATAATAAACAACTATGGGTTATCAGCAACCCTAGAACTCTCAACAGTCCCGAGACTATCAACAAACTTAAGTATCACATATAGCACAACAATATAAACTACTATGATTTATAAGTAACCCGAGGACTATCAGCAGTCATATGGGCTCACAACACCTTGTGGGTTATCAGCAACCCTGCAGACTATCATCAAGAAATTAACGATACATATAATAACAATAAAAAAATAAGACTCATCTAGTCTAGCATGCACACCACTATGACATAAGTAATACAATTAAAAGACTCATTACCGCATATCGAGCCTCATCCAGTACTCTACGTCACCACTGGAATACATAGATATGTGTAATAATAGGTGAGATAGACAGTCGAGCAGGTGATCCCACTCTCAAGACACAACCAAACCAGGTACAGGAAAGAAAGCCTAGATCAAGAGTTCTCAGCCTATCCTACATGATAGTATATATATCCCCTAAGGCACTCAACCATACGATCACCGACCCTTGGGTACTTTAACCAGCAGACCACTACTCCTATATCCTGACACATAAGGATATATATATATATATATATATATATATATATATATATATATATATATATATATATATATATACACACACACATACACATACATAGTATAGTGAGGAAACTCACTTGAATCGAAGACCCAAGGAAACACATCACCACCCTCACTCCTTGAACCGATTATCCCCGAGAACCAACTAGCATGACATAAAGATAAAAAAATTAATCAATAACCCAAGTCCTTTAAGTTTGACCCAAAGTCAAACTGGTCAAAAGGCAACAGTCAATGGTCAACCAAGTTAATGCTCACCAAGATGTTGAGACTTATTGGCCACGTCGTGGGTATGTTAGGAAAAAATAATCGACATACAGGACACCGCCACGTTGTGGAAAGCCCTTGGACATGTCATGGCTCCTGACAGAATGTCATAACCATCATTAAGTGCTTAATCCTTACATATCTAAACCACTAACCTCAGATCTGGTCCATTTCAATGATTTAATGGTTAAAGTTTCCCCGACCGCACATCATCCTACTAATCACTAACAAATCTCGGGCTTACCCCCGATCTGCCAACCACTAACGAGTCTCAAGCTTACCGACGATCTATCAACAACTAAAATTTCTCAGGATTACCCCCAATCCATCCACCACTAACGACTCTCGAGCTTAACCTCGATCCTTCCACCACAAACGACTCCTGGGCTTACCCCTGATCTGCCCATCATTAATAACTATCGGACTTACCCCCGATCCATCAAATACTAACAAAACCACTTAGGCTAACATGGGCATACACCGAACGTACAAAACTTAACTATACCAATCAGGCCTTTGGGTCCTGATTTGGACCCATAGGTCCCACTCAAACAAGAACATACTAGGAGATCGTCATCGTAACCCTTGATCTGAGCTCTTAAAACCAAACAATCCTAAAATAATTTTGTCAACTGGCAAATCAAACAATCCTAAAATAATTTTGTCAAATGGCAACGAACCCCAACACGGAACTCCGAAGATTTAGCAGTCGCACAAAAGTTCTAAACTTAAGCAATTTTGGCTGGAGACCGCCTCCTATTATGAGATTCTCCCGCTACGAAATTTCCACTCTCCCCCGCTTGGAATATATATATATATATATATATATATATATATATATATATATATATATATATATATATAAATCATTTGAACACAACCAACACGAAACTTAAGATCCAAAACGAACTAAATGGAGTACTACCCATTCACACCCCTAAGAAATAACCAAAAGTGGAGTAAGATAGTCCTTTGAACCATTCAACTAAACCCCAAAACCTTGATCAAACAAGAACATGTAGCAAAGTCAATTTGAAAATTATGAGTCTATGTCACCCTAGAACTACAGTCTATGTAGCACTTAGTACCGCTTTGAAAGAAATATTTTGCACAAGAAAAAAAATTAACCCAATGGCAATCTTTTAGAGTAAAACTTGATACATAAAAGCAAAATAGATAATTGGAAACATACCCACAGTCTACACAGTCGCCACACTTGGATCCTTTACAACAAGCTGGTAGGCTCTACCTTCAGTCCTAGGCACCTCAGACCTTCATTGGTGTCCGTATGTCATTTTCCAAACTAAAGGTGTAAGGTCTTGAACTTCACCAAAAATGAAAAGGGGACATTGAGCTCTGATATGACCATCTTAGTCGCAATAAAAACAAACCCCCACACTCTGCCTGCAATCCTTGTTGAAATGCCGCTCTTTTCGATATTTACGACATGCAAAAGATCGACACACTCCATCATTCAACTTTCCACACTTACGACAACCAAAACTCCTCTTATCTACTACTCTTGATCTCAATTCAGCGGACATGAACTGCTTAGCCGCTGACTACAATTGCACTAAAATTGGCCACTCATCTCCTTTCTAAATCTATGTCTCAATATCCCTCTTTCTGGCTTTCAACTACAACTCAACCAGGGTACAATACTGGGTGTTTTCCACAAACTCTCTAATCTCGGTCTTGAGCATTTTCAAGTAGCATGGCATATGCACCTACTTTGAAGCATCACACTCAGGGCAGAAAAGGACTCTTTTTAAACATTTTGTTGATCTCCGTCATTGATTATGTTGTCTACTTGAGCGACAAATACTCTTGTGCCAGTCTCTCTCTCTCTTTCTCTCTCTCTCTCTCTCTCTCTCTCTACAAGTGTGACACACCCACTCATAACATCTCCAAAAACTACTCCCATGTCACTGTGCCTCACTCTGCATTCGAAAAGGTAGGGGTCGGAAACTCCCTCAAATCCTTTGCTGCCCAACAAAGAAGGTTCAACGTAACCTTCAGTTTCTGATAATCGGGACACGAACATGTGTAGAATCATCCCTCCATATCATATATCCATGTTAAAGTGATAATCGGGTCCTTGTCCCATCTGAACTTCAAAGGATTCGTACTACTAAAATCTCGGAACTGTATCGTCCCACCTTTTTGAAGTCATGCAGCAGTGATGGTTGCAGTCACTACAGCAACAATAACATATATGACGACATTGCGCTAGTTAAACTCGTCAACCAGTACTGTCTTGATAAAGCCAAAAATATCCGAAATCGCCTCCCTGATTTCCACGACCACCTCAAAAACAATGCTCCAACAAGTCTTTTCATCACTCAGACCCGTCCTCCCTAGGTTACCAGTGCTTGATCCTGAGTCTCCGAAAGCCACCATACTGAAACACAAAACGAAAAGGGTCGAACATTAAGATATATCACTCAAACCAACTATGACTTCACTTATTAGTTCCTTAGTAGCCTTAAAACTCTTTCTGATTCTCATATGGATCTTATGCTTTCGGTAGGACAGGCCCATTCTACATTCCACACCCATCCATAGTTGACTCAAAATTCATCTCAAGGTCCTAAGTCACTATCCAAGACCACTCCAATGTGTATTAACACCCACATTCTTATAATAGCTGCAACTAACTTCATAGGTTCTCCTCCTAGGATTCTTCGCAATCACGTTCTTGCGCTATTATTATCTATACCGACACCGCTGGTTTCCTCGTGCATGCAAGTTGTACACAATACGAGATCAAACAGAGTGACGAATAAATGACTCTAACCTAAGCCCATAACTAAACAAGGAACATGAAATAAAGCTTAGTCAATCATTCTAAGGCTATATAATCCTCTTTGTATACAACTATACACCATACACTTAGCAATTAACATCATCAAGTAGCACATAACAAGTAATCTATTGGCTATAAGGCATCACAAAATTCAGTAAGTACTATCATGCGGTCCCAGAAGGGATCCTTAACATATCTACTAGCATACATTTCTAACAGTTCACATATCAACAAGCTCAACTTCAACATATATAACAGGTATGGATATTTTGGGAATCACTTTCTGTTGGATTACTGTCTAAGTCCATAACTATAATTGGTATGTACTTGACCCGACTCAACATGGTCCATTTGGCTTGCATGGCATCAGAAAATTTGGATAGACCATTTGTGAGAAGAGGACATTTGTGACATATTAATATATTATAAGTTCTAATATATTAATATGAAATCATGTTATTTAATTAGTATTGATCAAGAATTAATTTGGACTTAATTTAGTGACTAAAAGAGACTAATTAAATATATCGGGATTGATTGTGTAAATCATTCATTCTTATATAAGTGGGCTTATGATCCATGATTCCTTATGTTGGGTTTAACCCATGTGGTGACCCATGGATACTCCATCGAGGTTAAAACCCATGGAGCATATGGAATGCGTAAAGTCATGGGTTACATGGTGTAACCCTAATGTGCACACTATATAAGGACCCCTTTGGCTCATGAAATTGGCATTAGTGATACATATTTGAGGGCTAGCTGATTTGAGTAAGAAGTGTCTTCTTCTCATGGTTATTCCAAGTGTTGATGATGTTGTGTGAAGCATTTGAGGTGTCACACTTGGGGCACTAGGCTCTCGATCATCATGAAGTCAATCTACATCAAGAGGCATGTATTCTAACTTATTATATTACCCAAGTATCAAAAGATTGTATTCTAGATAGATTAATACCTTGGAATATTCATATTTGCATTTTATAATAGAGAAAACATAGATCCAAGGTATTTAGGGTTGCATGTACATGTAGGAGTGTTAGAATGCTCAAAACGCAACAGTGGTATCAGAGCCTAGGCTTGTTTTCTTGTTATACTTGCAAAATCTGCTTGAAAATCGACGAGTCATCAGGTGAATCGATGATTCCATGCCTTAAAAGTGTTCAAAACGATCTAACTCGTCGAGTTGGTTCATGCACTCGACGAGTTGGACCCCCTGACAGTATATCTTCGACTGTTTTGGTTGGAAATAGACTAGGAACATTACCCTAAGCCGTTTTTCAACTTATAAACCTGTTTTTGATGCAGTAATGTTCTTGCTAATCCAATTTCAAAGATAATTGTCAATAGATTCATGTTTTGTATTAGTTTAAGGATTAGGCTAATTACATGAAAAAGTTTGATTTGAATTATCTTGTTCTTATGAGCTGCTTAGATTAATAGAAAAGTTATGTGAAATTGTTGTTTTCAATCCAAATTAATCTAAGAGCTGATTCTAAAATGTGTTTTTGTAACTTGTCCTCAAGCTATATGAAAAGTGACATTGAAGATTCATAAAACTCATAAATATTTCCATAGGTTATGAATAAAGAAAAGCCACATTCTTTTAACGGTTTAAAGTCTTCCATAACTTGTCCTCAAGTTATGGAACTTGAAGAGTTTTTGGATTAAAACTACTTTAAACACATAAGTTATGGAATTCAATAGTTTTGAATAGTTTCAAAACCTGCCCTCAAGTTTTGGAATTTGAAAAGTTTTCCCTAATGAATAGTTTAATTCCAAGTTAAGCCCTTAGAATTTTAAAAGTTAAAATTCAACCCTCATACTTATAATATTATAAGTTAATAATATATATATATATATATATATATATATATATATGTATAAGAGCAGGTCGTCTTACCATTAATAGGCCCCATTCACGAAGCCAGTGTATAAGGGGGCGGGGGGGTATAAGGGTACTTCCTATAAAATGGCAGTTTAATGGGTGTCCACTCTCACCCACCGCTTCCTTGACTGGTGGAGGGTCGTTAGCCGAACAGGTAGGACAAGGACTATAATTCTCCCTTCATTAAAAGTGTCAATGATAAATATAAATTAACTAAAATGTTTCTTATAATTCCCAATATTAGTTACTTTATAAAAATGTGAATAAGGTGTTAATCCATGAAATTACAATTTGCACTTTGCTTAACTCGGTTAGTGGAGCGTGTGTGGTTAACCGACACACTAGCTTGATTTAACAAGGTAGGATAAGGGTAACTTAATATTTATCATAGTGTCGGTGGAGCGCGTGTGGTTAACTGGCACATCGATTAAGGGGTAAATATTAAGGGTACAAAGTAATTTGCATGGTTACTTCACACCTTGTTTTGTGATCCTCGGCATCCCAGTCACAAAACCTGAAGGGCACACTTGAGATTGAAACATGCCAGTGAATAGTTCAATGAATCTCAAAAGATCTAGGAGTTTGTTAAAAACCTAATAAATTATTCCGTTTTTCATGGTGGAAATTGGTGAATCGTCTTTCACCTTGTGATAACCCGTAAATTGTTCCGTCGTTGTAACCTATTCCCGTCGGTAAAACCCGTTTGTCTTTCAATTTTATTTTTCCGTTAACATTTTGGATTAGGTTATTTAATTTAAGACTTTTTGAATGACCTCGTAAAAATCCAAATGGGTTAGAAAATCATGAAAACATCCCAAATTATTATTTAGAAAATTTATAGTTTCGACCACGTCGGGTTACAACAACTTAATCGGGTGCGACCAAAAGCCTCGTCTAACGTCAGTATCGGGTAGAACTCCACCGTGCCCCAAACTTGAACCGTATATAAAGTTCAAATGACTTCATTTTGAAGATTTTGCACCCTATCTCACTACTCTCTCTCTACAATTCAATCTTAAGTCCAAAATCATCCAATTTAAGCTCCAAATAAACAAGGTAACTATCCTAACTCATAGTATAACCTTTTCAGCTTTCAAATCCGTGTTCAATCTATGAAATAGGACCATAAACATGTGTTTACGGCCCTAGAACACCCATAAGTCGTAAACACACATATAAGGGGTTTTTGCGCCCCAAAACCCTCTCAAAACACTTTTGGAGCTTGGAATCGACTTAAGGACTTATTGGAATGGACTTCGAACACCTTGAACTCAACATTTAGGGATTAAACATGAGTTTTAGATATATTTACCCTTTATTTATTATGCGGAGCAAATTGTAAATGTTTTCAAATTTTAAAACTGATGTAATTCTATAAATATCTGGCTAACTTTTAGATATCTTTACCCCTTATGTATTATGCAAAGCATAAGGGATGTTTTATTGAATATAATTACATGGATTTCAATTACGGTAAAGGAAACAAATCAAACCAATCAAATTATTATGGGAATAATTTGGGATCTTCAGTTCTCGTTTTATGAATTGGGATTTCATGCAATGTTAATAGATAAACTATGTCTGATTCAGTTTATCTCTGTTTAAAATAGAATATTATGCCAGATAGTTTCTTTGTATTCAATTGTTTATACTTTATTATGTTTCAAAACGATTATGATATTCGATAACGACCGAGTACACCGTCAATAATTTAATACTAGCTTGTGAAATTAGTCTTCATTATACCCTTCGGGTTATCAGTAAAGCCTCCCCGGAAGTATAACCAGAGTCTCCTGGAGGGAGAGCGTGGAATTTGTGAATAGATCTATTCGGGACTGAAAATACCACACCTTAACTGCTAGCTACAGTTAGGCGGGCACGCCTGGGGTGACAAATTATGGATATCATCCGACGCCTGAACAAACAGCTTATGAACTCACCAGCTTTATGCTGATTTTTAAACTGCTTGTATTCTCAGGTTCTCCTTAGACAGGTATCCCGCGTTCTTTTGCAGAAGACGGAGCGTATGGAAGTGTCGTCTTATTTTGATTAAACTTATGTATCTACAAAACTTGTATTACTTTACTATCAAATAAATGTAATGAATCTATGTAATGTAAAGTTTTGTTTTTACTATGCTTACTATGTACATTGGTTGCGATACTTCATGACGTCCTCCACCCCGGAATGTTTCCGCCTTCGGTTTCGAGGTGCGACAGATTGGTATCAGAGCCCTTGTTTATAGTGAACTAGTACACCAAACCTTACATGGTATAAGACTATAAACATTAAGGGGTCGAAGTGCTCTGAAATTAAAGTATACTTTAAAATATAAGTATTTTCAAAAGTATACAAGTATACCTAACTGCCGAAATCCGTAACCTCGAGTAGAACAAAACATAAGTAAATGGGTGTTGTACACTGCGGTTAAACATGGCAATTATGTAGTCATGTCTAGGGTCAATATAGCCTGATCAACTATATTCATTCGAGACACGACCAACATGTGCTTTGGAGTGACTGTGGTATGCAGCATGCCTAAAACTTACCCAATACCCAAAACAACGAGTCGTCGTCGCAGCGAAACATAAAATACTACGAGAGTATTTTAGCCAAAGCCGAGTACGTTGTAGAAATTCATTCCGAGTATTGCAACGCGTTCCTTCTTTAGCGATAGTTTATTTGGTTTGATAACTCTTTCCTGCTTATCGCTTATGGAACCTTATATCTGTCATAAAGAGATATCCTCTGCAACATATCTCTTGATTCAATCCAGAGGACTTACCATCCTCTATTTCCTAATCATTTTAGATCATCATGCCTCCAAAGAAAGGACCCAGCTCTAGGAACAACAACTCTCCGCCACCATATTCTCCTCCGTTTGACCGTGTCTTATTTCAGACAGCTGTTACTGCTGCAGTGATGACTGCAATGACGCTGTTGAACCCTAGCCGGTCCAGTGGACCTGGAAGTAATATCTACCCCAAAACCATGAAAATGATCAGGAGCATCAGACTGAGCGTAATGAGAGTAAAAAAGTTATCTGGAAAAAGCGAAAGGGTCAGAGTTCACAAGGATCCTCCAGGAAGCACACAACAGCGGTAGTTCAAGCTACTACTACTCCTGTCGCTACTCCTACCGCTCAAGCACCTACCACTAGGTATGCTGGTAACCTCCCTGTAACAACGGAAATTTTTAAACAAAATTTTCATTTCAAAAGGAAGTATTTTCATCCAAAACAAGGCATAAACATTCAACGTGTCATATCATAATAAAAATCATATGACTCCCAAGATCATAAATCATCTAACAGTGTGTACAGATCACACCGGCGCCTTCCCACGGTCCTCGCTAGTACCTGAAACACATACACAACAACTGTAAGCATAAACGCTTAGTGAGTTCCCCAAAATACCACTTACGCACATACGCCTTTCCAGGCCCTGACCTTCCGGTCCATGTGTCTCAGGGGACTTCCGTCCCTGCTGGGTAAACCTTCCAGTCCTACCCACGCCAACCCATCGGTCCACACTACAATGCCTTCCGGCCCATAACATATTCGCCTTCCGGCCCATAACATAATGCCTTCCGGCCCACATTAAACCTATCATACATAGCGCATATAACAATTAACTTATCACATATAACACATATGTCTCATATCATATCCGACATTCCGGTCACACAATCAAACCCTTCCGGGTACAGTATAGTGAGAAGACTCACCTCGTGAATATCGATAGCTAGCAAATCCCGAAATCACTCGTGCTCGATCCTCCGAGCTACAATCTCCCTATAACATCATACATCTCTTATTAACACTTTTTATCTCTAAGGTTGACTATCCCTAAGAAGTCAACACAGGTCAACTCTGGTCAACGGTCAACGATCAACTTTGACCGGACTCGGCGAGTGCACAAGGGCAACTCGGCGAGTCTAGACGTTTTCACCAACTCTCTAGGATTCCCTTCTTACACATCGAGTACTCCCCCTGACTCGACGAGTTCCACCTGGAAGAATCACGGAGACACCCCGACTCAACTCGCCGAGTCTCAAGAACAACTCGGCGAGTCCCAGCTCGACTCAGTCCACCTGTCAACCCTCTCTAACTCACCCTGACTCACTGAGTCAACCTATGACTCGTCTGGACCACTCACTAAGCGAACTCAAGGCAATCTTCAAGCTACTCGCCGAGTCTGCTCATCGGACTCGGCGAGTCCATACCATGCAATCACTCAAACTCGCTTCTAAGGTCAGATCTGGTCTAACAATTCATAGATCTGGCCTTCGTAGACTGATTCATCACGTAAAGCCCCAAACTTGGTGTACATACAACCTCTAAATGTCCATATATGAAGAATTATCATCAAATATCACAACTCAAGGTCATAACCTCCATTGTTCTTCATAAAGCTTGATGAATGAGGCTCTCTGGACCTCTATGGATCCAGATCCAAAGCCTCATCACTAGCAAGGGACTATTTGACCATCAAATCAACCCAACAAAGGCCACAAGAAGCCCTAAATCCAAATATACTTCACAAAACAGACGATGAGCCGAAATCATACCTTTAGATCGATGATCTAAGCTTCAAATCCATAGAATAGCAACCTCCTTTGCTTCCTCTTAGCTAGGACTTCCCTCTTCTTTGCTAAACAACACACAAAGGTCAAGAAATGCTTCCTTTCTCTCTCTCAAATCTCTAAAGCACTCTAGGGTTTCTCTCTATGGACTGCTGGGTACAAATGACGGCCATAAGGCCCTTTAAATAGGTCCCAAACCCGAGAAATTAGGGTTTCATTAAACAGCACGGACTCGCCGAGTCCATATCCTGGACTCGCCGAGTCCAGGTGAATCCCGCGTCCAGAATCGCGTCCCTCCTCGGCGAGTCTGAGCTCCAACTCGCCGAGTCCCCTCTCAAAACACCAAAATCATAAACAATAGAGATACCTGGAAATTCGGGCTGTTACAATTCTCCCCCACTAGAACTAGACTTCGCCCTCGAAGTCTCGCTCTGAAAACAGCTCCGGATGCTGCTCCCGCATCTCGCGCTCCGGCTCCCAGGTCATCTCCGATCCCTTCCGGTGTTGCCACTGAACCAACACCAGAGGTACCACCTTGTTCCTCAGAACCTTTATCTTCCAATCCCTGATGGCCACTGGCCTCTCGGCATAATTCAGGCTCGCATCCACCTGAATATCCTCTAATGGAACCAATGCCGACTCATCGGCTATACACTTCCTCAATTGCGACACATGAAAAGTGTCGTGGATCTGCCCCAACTCTGCTGGCAACTCCAAACGATAGGCTACCCGGCCTACCCTCGCAATCACACGAAATGGCCCAATATACTGGGGCCCCAACTTGCCCCTCTTCCTGAATCGAATCACTCCTTTCCAAGGAGAGACCTTTAGGAGAACGAAATCGCCGACCTGAAACTCAAGCTCGGACCGGCCTCTGTCTGCATAACTCTTCTGTCGGCTCTGGGCGGTCAATAACCTCTGTCTGACCTGCTGAATCTACTCTGTCGTCTGAAGCACGATCTCTGTACTGCCCATCACTCTCTGCCCAACCTCTCCCCAACAAATGGGGGTCCGACACCTCCTACCATAAAACAGCTCAAAGGGTGGCATACCAATGCTCGAATGATGGTTGTTGTTGTAGGAAAACTCTGCCAAGGGTAAATACGCATCCCAGCTACCCCCGAAATCTAATACACACGCTCGAAGCATGTCCTCAAGCGTCTGAATCGTCCGCTCGCTCTGGCCGTCTGTCTGGGGATGATACGCGGTACTAAAATGCAATCTAGTACCCAACTCCTCATGAAATTTCTTCCAGAATCTGGAAATGAAACGCACATCACGGTCCGAAACAATCGAGATCGGCACCCCATGCCGAGATACCACTTCCCTCACATATATCTCCGCCAACTTCTCCGCTGAAGAACTCTCACTGATGGCAAGGAAGTGAGCGCTCTTCGTAAACCTATCCACAATCACCCAAATTGCATCAACTCCTCTGGCAGTCCTCGACAATTCGGTGATGAAATCCATGGTGATCTGTTCCCACTTCCACTCGGGAACCTCCAATGGCTGCAACTTGCCATGCGGTCTCTGGTGCTCGGCCTTGACCCTACGGCAGGTCAGGCACCTCTCAACAAACCAGGCGACGTCCCTCTTCATACAGGGCCACCAATACTCTTTTCTCAAATCCAAATACATCTTCGTGGCCCCCGGATGGATCGAAAATTTCGACCGATGAGCCTCTTCCATCAAAGTAATACGGGTACCGCCCACAAACGGTACACAAATCTGACCCTGAAAGGTCATAAGCCCTCGCCCATCCGTAATGAACTCCGAAACCAACCCAACGACCCGCTCCTTCTTCTGTATCTCCGGTTGCACAGCCTCGGCCTGTGCCCCACGAATGGCATCCAGTACCGGTGCTACCACGGTCAATCTCAAACATACATCTCGTAGTGGAGTGCTCTCCGCCCTGCGGCTCAATGCATCGGCTACCACATTAGCCTTGCCTGGGTGGTACAGGATCTCACAATCATAATCCTTGACCACATCCAACCACCTCCTCTGACGCATATTTAGGTTGGGCTGATCCATCAACTACTTCAAACTCTTATGGTCCGTGTATGTCGTACACCGAACCCCATACAAGTAGTGATGCCAAATCTTGAGGGCGAACACTACTGCCCCCAACTCTAGATCATGCGTGGGATATCTCGTCTCATGAGGCTTCAGCTGCCTCGATGCATATGCTATCACATGTCCTCTCTGCATCAACACCGCACCCATCCCCAAAATCGATGCATCACAATATACTACAAAATCATCCATCCCTTCCGGGAGAGCTAATACCGGGGCTTCGCACAACCTTTGGCGAAGTGTCTCAAAGGAGGTCTGCTGCTCGGGACCCCATGAGAATGCAACACCCTTCCGGGTCAATCTGGTGAGCGGCACTGCGATCTTGGAGAAATCCTTGATAAATCTCCGATAATACCCTGCCAACCCAAGGAAGCTCCTGATCTCAGATGGTGACTTCGGCACCTCCCAACTCATCACTGCCTCAACCTTGGCCGGATCGACCAGAATCCCTTCCTGGTTAACGAGATGTCCTAGGAACTGAACCTCCTGCAACCAGAAATCACACTTGGAGAACCTTGCATAAAGCTTCTCCGATCTCAAAACCCCAAGGACCTCCCTCAAATGCTCCTCATGATGCTCTCTAGATCTCGAATACAGCAGAATATCATCGATAAATACAATCACCGACCGATCCAACATCGACCTGCATACCCTGTTCATGAGATCCATGAACACAGCCGGGGCATTGGTGAGCCCAAAAGGCATCACCACAAACTCATAATGCCCATATCGCGTCCTGAATGCTGTCTTTTGGACGTCCTCATCCCGCACTCTCACCTGATGATATCCCGACCTCAAATCGATCTTGGAAAACCAAGATGCTCCCTGCAACTGATCGAATAAATCGTCGATCCTCGGTAACGGGTAACGGTTCTTGACCGTCAGCTTGTTCAACTCCCGGTAATCAATGCACATCCGGTGTGAACCATCCTTCTTTTTGACGAACAGAATAGGTGCTCCCTACGGCGAGCTGCTCGGCCGAATGAATCCTTTCCCCAGCAACTCCTGAAGCTGCGAGGATAACTCTTGCATCTCTGGAGGTGCAAGACGATAAGGCACCTTAGCGATAGGCGCGGCCCCCGGAACCAAATCAATACCAAACTTCACTTGCCTCACAGGAGGTACACCCGGCAACTCCTCGGGAAAAACATCTGGAAACTCACGCACCACCGGAACCTCCTCAACTGAACTCGGTCTCTCAGAAGCCACCTGCGTACCCATCACATACGCCACAAAACCCTTACAGCCCTATTGTAGACACTGCCTCGCCCTAGCGGCCGAACAAAAAGCTGATCCAGAACGTGTACCATCGTCGTACACTGAAAGAACTCCCCCACTAGGGTCTCGTATGGTCACCAGCTGATGATCACAGTCGATGACTGCACCAAATCAGCTCAACCAGTCCATGCCCACAATGACACAGACATCACCCATCGCAATAGGAATCAGATCAATCAGAAACTCAACCCCGAAAATCTCTAACACACAACTCTGGAGAACCTCCGTGGCACAAATCACTCTCTCATCTGCTATAGAAACTCTCAGAGGCCGACTCAACGACTCAGGACTAACACCGATCTACTGACTAAAGGCCAAAGATACGAAAGACCGACTCGCACCCGAGTCAAATAACACTAAAGCAGGTACAGAGTTCACAAGGAAAGTACCTGCCACAACATCGAGCACAGCGCGGACCTCGTCCGCAGTCAGCTGAAAGGCTCTCCCACGAGCCCTCGGGGCCTCGGCCTTCATTGGTCGAGTCTCAGTAGCCCTGGCAGTAGGTGCAGATCCTTGAAGAAGCTGAGGGCACTCGGCCTTCCGATGGCCGGTCTGGTTGCAATGAAAGCAAACCATAAACCCCTTGGGGCAATCCCTAGCAATGTGCCCCTCCTTGCCACACTTGTAGCAAGCACCAGACCGACATGTCCCCTCGTGACCCTTGCCGCACTTTCCGCAAGTGCGGCCCTTCGGACCTCCCGTCCTCGAATCGGCGGACTTAGTCCGCTTGGCTGCCGGCTGAGACTGAGTCGGCCGCCGATCCACCCGTTGAGACTCGGCCTCCTCCCTGGCCTGGGTCTCCAACTCGATCTCGCGCTTCCTGGCATTCGCCTGAAGCTCAGCAAAGGTATGCTATGTGGAGTTCGACACGAACTCCCAGATATCCCTCCTCAACACTCCCAAATACCGGCTCATCCGAGCCTGCTCTGTGGACACCTGCTCGGGGCAGAACATTGCCCTCTCATGAAACTTCCGCGTGATCACCGTAACCGAATCAGTACTCTGCTTGAGGGTCAAGAACTCCTGAACCAACCGTTCCCTCTCCACCGGCGGAACGTACTCGTCTCTGAACATAGAGGTATACCTCTCCCACGTCACAGCTGAAATCTCTGCCAAAGTGAAGTTCGCCTTCACGAACTTCCACCAATCCTTTGCTCCCAGACGGAGCTGGTTCAAGGCGAACCGTACCCTCAGATGCTCCGGATATGAACAAGCGTAGAAGCATCCCTCGATATTAGCAATCCACCTCATAACAGCGATCAGATCCTGCGTCCCATCAAACTCAGGTGGCTTCATGTTGCTGAACTCCCAAAACAGCAACGAGTCACCTCCCTGTGGCCTGGCAGCGGCCACAGCTGCGGTAGCTGCAGCGGCTGCAGCCTCAGTCAACGCGGCGTACCGCTCATCAAAGGTCTCCATCAACGCGGCGTACCGCTCACAAACATCTCCGGAATCTCGGCCCAGATCGCCGCAGCCACCTCCTCATGAATCATCTTACGAATCTCCTCGTCACTCACACTGCTCGTACTCGGTCTGTGGCGTGGTCCAACCATGATGCCTCTGAAATACAACATAGAACTTATCAGAGACTCTATCGAGCATAATCGTACTCGATAACGCAACCCTACTCAGTCTCCGATACCTAGGGATTCCTACTTGGGTTGCCCACTGACCCGGTGTCTTCGGTAGTACGGGCCCAATACTACCGACCACACCGCATCAACATTCATCCTAAGTTCTCCTCCCCAAACCCTGGATCGTGAGTACTCTACTCTTGTTATGCACTAACTACCCGCTCGCTATCACAGCATCTCATAGCAACAGACTTCCCTAGACTAAGGCATCACAAATTAGGCCACTCTAGTCCTATCATGAATACCTAGTCTTCTAGCATGCATAACAATTCATATCATATCATATCTCTTAACACAACATTGTAAGAATATTTTGGGGATCTTTACCGTTCGGGCGCTGGCTGATCGTACACACTGCTTCATTCTTGTTTACCACAAATACTTTATAAAGATTTTATGCCTTTATTTTAAAAGTTTTCCTCAAGTCCTCGGTTTGAGTTCAGTTACGCCCGAAGGTGTACCCGAATCCCTCAAACCAAGGCTTTGATACCAATTTGTAACAACGGAAATTTTTAAACAAATTTTTCATTTCAAAAGGAAGTATTTTCATCCAAAACAAGGCATAAACATTCAACGTGTCATATCATAATACAAATCATATGAATCCCAAGATCATAAATCATCTAACAGTGTGTACAGATCACGTCGGCGCCTTCCCACGGTCCTCGCTAGTACCTGAAACACATACACAACAACTATAAGCATAAACGCTTAGTGAGTTCCCCAAAATACAACTTACGCACATACGCCTTTCCAGGCCCTGACCTTCCGGTCCATGTGTCTCAGGGGACTTCCGTCCCTACTGGGTAAACCTTCCGGTCCTACCCACGCCAACCCTTCGGTCCACACTACAATGCCTTCCGGCCCATAACATATTCGCCTTCCGGCCCATAACATAATGCCTTCCGGCCCACATTAAACTTATCATACATAGCGCATATAACAATTAACTTATCACATATAACACATATGTCTCATATCATATCCGACCTTCCGGTCACACAATCAAACCCTTCCGGGTACAGTATAGTGAGAAGACTCACCTCGTGAATATCGATAGCTAGCAAATCCCGAAATCACTCGTGCTCGATCCTCCGAGCTACAATCTCCTTATAACATCATACATCTCTTATTAACACTTTTTATCTCTAAGGTTGACTATCCCTAAGAAGTCAACACAGGTCAACTCTGGTCAACTGTCAACGATCAACTTTGACCGGACTCGGCGAGTGCACAAGGGCAACTCGGCGAGTCTAGACGTTTTCACCAACTCTCTAGGAATCCCTTCTTACACATCGAGTACTCCCCCTGACTCGACGAGTTCCACCTGGAAGAATCACGGAGACACCCCGACTCAACTCGCCGAGTCTCAAGAACAACTCGTCGAGTCCCAGCTCGACTCAGTCCACCTGTCAACCCTCTCTAACTCACCCTGACTCACTGAGTCAACCTATGACTCTTCTGGACCACTCACTGAGCGAACTCAAGGCAAACTTCAAGCTACTCGCCAAGTCTGCTCATCGGACTCGGCGAGTCCATACCATGCAATCACTCAAACTCGCTTCTAAGGTCAGATCTGCTCCAACAATTCATAGATCTGGCCTTCCTAGACTGATTCATCACGTAAAGCCCCAAACTTGGTGTACATACAATCTCTAAATGTCCATATATGAAGAATTATCAACAAATATCACAACTCAAGGTCATAACCTCCATTGTTCTTCATAAAGCTTGATGAATGAGGCTCTCTGGACCTCTATGGATCCAGATCCAAAGCCTCATCACTAGCAAGGGACTATTTGACCATCAAATCAACCCAACAAAGGCCACAAGAAGCCCTAAATCCAAATATACTTCACAAAACAGAAGATGAGCCGAAATCATACCTTTAGATCGATGATCTAAGCTTCAAATCCACAGAATAGCAACCTCCTTTGCTTCCTCTTAGCTAGGACTTCCCTCTTCTTTGCTAAACAACACACAAAGGTCAAGAAATACTTCCTTTCTCTCTCTCAAATCGCTAAAGCACTCTAGGGTTTCTTTCTATGGACTGTTGGGTACAAATGACGGCCATAAGGCCCTTTAAATAGGTCCCAAACCCGAGAAATTAGGGTTTCATTAAACAGCACGGACTCGCCGAGTCCATATCCTGGACTCGCCAAGTCCAGGTGAATCCTGCGTCCAGAATCGCGTCCCTACTCGGCGAGTCTGAGCTCCAAATCGCCGAGTCCCCTCTCAAAACACCAAAATCATAAACAATAAAGATACCTGGAAATTCGGGCTGTTACACTCCCTTGGTGCAATAAGTGCAGTTACCATCATCTCACTTCCAGCCCTTACCATGAGGTGTTTTGCAACAACTGTGGCAAGAAGGGCCACCTTGCGCGAAACTGCAAAGCACTGGCTCAACCAAACAATCAAACTTCCAGATTGAGTACCGATCGGGTCTGCTATGGGTGTGGTGAAACCGGACATTTCAAGCGAAACTGCCCCAAGACAGCAATAGCTAGCAACGCTAGGATAACTCTGGCTATAATGCAGGAAGAGGCAATCGCCGATCCCACCATCATCACGGGTACGTTCCCTCTCGACAATTCTCATATTTGCATCCTTTTCGAATCTAGTACCAAAGAAATTTTATTAATCATTCATTCAAGCATCTTCTTAAACATTGTCCTCGTCTAGTAACCGAACCATTTACCGTCGAGATAGCTAACGGTGAGAAAGAATACAACAACGATAGATTCATAGGCTATACCCTTATCCAGAACGATCATTCCTATCCCATCGACCTAATGCCAATTTCCATATAGAGCTTTGATGTTATCATTGGAATAGATTGGTTGAGTTCCAATAATGGTTATATCCTTGTTACAAAAAAGCCATCCGTTTTAATCTTCCCTCTGGTCAGACTCTCATAAATCTACGACGATAAACTTAGTTCCAATCTTCACATCATTTCTTGCATCAAAGCTCAAAAGCTTCTGCGAAAGGAGTGTCACACATTCCTAACTCATGTAATCAATGAGGAACAGGAAGTTAAAGACCTCGAGAACATCCCCGAAGTCTGTAACTTTCCTGGTGTCTTTTCCCGAAGAGCTTCCAGGAATTCATCCCAAACATCGAGTCGAGTTTCCCATCGACCTAGTTCTTGGAGCTACCCTCGTAGTCAAGCCCCCATATCGATTAGCGCCAGCAGAAATGCAGGAGTTATCCAGTCAGTTTAATAAGCTACTCAACAAAGGATTCATCAGACCGAGTTCCTCACCCTGGGGAGCCTCGGTATTGTTGTGAAGAAGAAAGATGGATCCTTACGGATGTGTATAGACTACCACGAGTTGAACAAGTTGAGCATCAAAAGCCGATATCCTCTTCCACGAATAGATGACCTTTTCGACCAATTCCAGGGAGCCAGTTATTTCTCGAAGATAGACTTCAGATCAGGGTACCATCGGCTTCGAGTTCACGAGAATGATGTTTCCAAGACAGCATTCAGGACTCGATATGGATACTACGAGTTCGTAGTGCTACCCTTCGACCTAATCACTTTCCTTGGTCACATGGTAAGCAAGGAAGGCATACATGTGGACCCGTCCAAAATTCAAGGCGATAAAGAATTGGTCAGCACCGAAGACACCCACAAAAATCCGTCAATTCTTGGGTCTCGCTGGCTACTATCGCAGGTTCATCCAGAATTTTTCCAGAATCGCCAAACCCCTAACCACTCTGACACATAAAGACTTAAACATGAGACAACGGCGATGGATAGAGATGCTCAGTGTTTATGAGTGTGAAATCCACTACCATTCCGGCAAAGCCAATGTGGTAGCAGATGTCCTGAACCGAAATGAGAGTTTAAGTTACAAGGCGAAGATGTTGTTGATGACCATCCATCCTCACTTATCCGCACAAATCCAAGAAGCCCAGTAAGAAACGCTCGGGTTTGCTCCAGCAGCCCGAGATACAAGAATGGAAATGGGAGATGAATATCATGGACTTAATCACCAAGTCCCCCAAATGGTTGAGTGGGTACGAAACCATCTGAGTAATTGACAAAATCCGCTCACTTCATTCTGATCAAAGAATCATTCAAGATGAAAAGACTCACGCGAACCTACATCCAAGAAATAATCCAACTGCACGGTGTACCTGCATCCGTTATCTCCGAACGAGATAGCCGGTTTATCTCAAGGTTTTGGTAGTCCCTTCAGAAAGATCTCAGAACTAAGTTGGACTTGAGAATGACATATCATTCTCAGACAGATGGACAGAGAGTGAGAACTACTCAGACCCTAGATGGTATGCAGAGAGCATGTGTAATTAATTTCGGAGAGTTAGGGGACATGTAGTTAGTCAAGAGTCAAGTTCCCGACAATACTCCCCCTAGTATTGAAATCATCAACGAAATCACCGAGAAGATCATCCATATCCGAGAACGATTGAAAGCTTCAAGAGACCGACAGAAGGGTTACGATGGTAAAGGACGAAAACCATTAGAATTCAAACTAGGAGATCGTGTCCTGTTAAAGGTTTCGCCCTGGTAAAGCATGATACGCTTTGGAAAGTGTGGAAAACTAAAACCGAGGTACATAGGACCTTTCAAGATCCTCGTTAAGATCAATTCCATTGCCTACAAACTCCGACTACCTTCAGAACTTAACAACATCCATCTTGTATTCTACATCTCTATTCTTAAGAAGTGCCTACCCGATGAAACCCTAGTAATCCCTTTAATGAAATCGAGATCAACGAAACTTGAACTTCATGGAAAAACCAATCGAAATCATGGATCGAGAAATCAAACGTACGAAACAAAGTCGTATCCCGATAGTGAAGGTTTGCTGGAATACCAAACAGGAACCCGAGTTCACTTGGGAGCACGAAGACTCGATAAGACAAATATCCGCATCTTTTCGATTATATTATTTGTATATTAAGTTTTGAATTTCGGGACGAAATTCCCTCTAACGGGGGGATAATGTGACAACCCGTAAATTGTTCCGTCGTTGTAACCCATTCTCGTCGGTAAAACCCGTTTGTCTTTCAATTTTTTTTCTGTTAACATTTTGGATTAGGTTATTTAATTTAAGACTTTTTGAATGACCTCGTAAACATCCAAACGCGTTAGAAAATCATGAAAACATCCCAAATTATTATTTAGAAAATTTATAGTTTCGACCACGTCGGGTTACAACAACTTAATCGGGTGCAACCAAAAGCCTCGTCTAACGTCAGTATCGGGTAGAACTCCACCGTGTCCAAAACTTGAACCATATATAAAGTTCAAATGACTTCATTTTGAAGATTTTGCACCCTATATCACTACTCTCTCTCTCTACAATTCAATCTTAAGTCCAAAATCATCCAATTTAAGCTCCAATTAAACAAGGTAACTATCCTAACTCATAGTATAACCTTTTCAGCTTTCAAATCCGTTTTCAATCTATGAAATAGTGTAATGCCCAGGTTTCAGGGCTAATCATAATTGTCAATGTAATAGTCTAGGTCAAATATTGTAACTCTTTTTGAAGTAATAAAGATGAAAAATTTGAGTATTATGTGTGTTTATGTCTTGATTATTTAATTATAAATGTATAATTAATAAGGAATAAAAATAAGCGTCAAAATTAAAGTGTGATATAAGCCCGATATCTTTATATAAAAGTTGTATTGGTCAAAACAAAGATTCCGTGGATATAAGGAACGCCGAAATCCGAGTTATAACGAAGAAGTTATGACCCGTCGAAATTTCGTGACAGAACCGACACGATGCCGGGAAGCGTAAATAGTGGATTTACGATAGAGCGAGATTTAGCCTCAGTTCTAAATGAAATTCGTAGAATGTGTTAAACTAAGAATATCGATAAAAGGAACGCCCAAATCTGACTTCGTATGAAGAAGTTATGATTTTTCGAAGTTTCGAGTTAGTAGTGTACAACCTGAAATTCGAATATTAGATCAAACGATTTTAGCCGAGACGACCTAAACGAGAATCGAAGATCTCGTTAAAAGTAGCGTAACGAGAAAAAGATGGGCGAAAACGGATGTCGGATAAAGAAGTTATGAGGATTTAACGGACCAATGTTGTCCCGGTCTGTTCATAATATAAAATTTAAAATCGAGTCATAATTAGCCAACGACGTCTAAATGAAAGTTGTAGAGTACGTTCCCACTTTCGCGTGGATATAAGGAACGTCCAAAATTGAGATCGTATACGAAAGATACGAATTTTTAAAGATTAGACTCAAAATTGCGAAACCTGTTGCTCAATCGATGACGTGGCACAATCTGGACCCTCCATCGATGACTCAGTACCCGCCTCGGATGAGTGACGCGTCGCCCCTCGCTACAACCAGCGTCCGGTATCGTACGCACCGCGTTCACTTAGCCATGCTCGGTCCTGGAGAAGCCATGTCGCACCACCGGACCTTCGCCACCTGGTCATCTTATCCGAAATTACGCTCCGGGTAACCTTATGAACGCCCCACGTAGTGCGAAGCCTCGCACCTATCAAAGGGGTGCGAGGGCAGCCGGTTTTTCACACCAAAATCTTCTTCTCTCTCTAAGTGCTATAAACCCCCTTAAGCCCTAGATAAAATCCCTAGCTCCCGAGGGAAGGCCCGAGGCTCCCGGAGTCCCGAGAAAAAGAGCCTTTCGGTTTCGAAACGTTGCTCCAATTAAGTTCTGGTTTTCGATAAAATTCGCTGTAAGTGTGCAACGCTTACGCAAGTTTTAATATAGCTTTCAAATAATTATAGGAATGTTATTAGGTCCTTAAAATAATTATTTGGGCTATTATTATGAGTTATATTGAGTATTATTAACGCTTAATAATACTCAGACTAATTAATTTGTCGCGGTTATCGTTAGAGTAAACCCTAGTGGTATTGGTAATAGGTTTTTTGGAAGGAAAATCGTTTTGAGAGTATCGAAGCGCTGTCCGAGTGCTGAGTCACCACATTTCAGGTGAGTGCATAGTTACTTTCAGCTTACACAAAGATATGAAGTATTTTATATAAATTACGTGATGTGTGTGCATATTATCTGAATACTTTCTATCTATGCTAGATGAACATTTTTATACATGTTTTCAATAATTTAAACTGTATATGTATTTTATATCTACGAAAATGTTGGGGTAAAACATGGGTAGATCTATTAGTTGCTGTGTGATAAAATGAAATAATGAGAAGCCTCGTTATAGACGTTATTGATGATCTAGTCATCTAGCGGAGTATAGATGACGACCATGGACTATTCTAGAAGTCTAGTGGAACACTAACAGGCTCGCAACCTGTAGGTGTTTATTCGAACTGTGTGTTTATTTGAATTGTGTGCTCACCAGATGTACTCCATCCCCCACATGGTTGCCTTAAGGACATTTATTGCTGAGGAATCCCCTTAGTAGTAGTGTCCATCCCTATGATAGTCCTTAGACTAGGTCCCTTGTGTTAGATGTCTTAGGGACGTAAATTGAGGATAACGGGAATGGGTAATCGGGTTTGTTTGGTTTGATAAAGTTAATAAACTTATTTATTGTGGGTTGAAAACCCTATGTTCTCACCAGGCTCCGAAGCCTGACCCACGCAGTTTTATGTATTATAGGTAGTGGCGCTTGAGCATAGATATGATGTTTGGACGAGGGATTACGGATATAGGCCTGTAGATATGAAATAATGTAGTAAGGCTTATATTGTACTATTTATGCTTTTGATCTGTACGAACATGACATCCCAAGTCTTTCAATGAAATACATTTCTATGGAAATGCTTTTGATAAATCTTTATCATATATTGTTTTGGGACGAATTCCGCAACACTTTTGTTCAAAATATTACTCTGATTTTAAAACAAAGCATAAACAAAATCGGTCTTTCCTGGCCGTGATTTTGGGGATGTCACAGTTGGTATCAGAGCATTATTTTAGGAATTATGCCTAAAATGCTTTTATGTGCTAAATGCTTTGTGCCTAACATGCTATTATTTGTTCGGATCTATGGTCTGTTGCCGACCGGATCTGGAAACCTTATGTGTTTAGGATTCTAAACGTACGAGTACGATATTAGAACTAGCATGTAAACGTTTTAGAGAGATAAGGATGATTTGAACATCAGTCCTAAATAAAGATCTAAATTCACCTTATTCGGTGTATAGATCAAGATGGCAAGGACCCATAGCGGAAACGTGAATGCAAATGGGAACAAAAACCAACCCCCGGTGATTGAGCAAATATCGGTTGTGGAAGCCGCTGTTGAGCCAATAACGATGGCCGGAGTGCAAGCGATGATCCAAGCGATGTTGGATCGTCAAATGGAGGAAACCAGACGTTTGCTCCAGCAAAATCGAGAGGAAGCAACTATTCAGATCGAACAGCCCGAGTTGAACGAAGGGCAAACTGAGGAGGGAGACTACAATGGAATTGTTGGTCAAGTCAGCCCACCTATAGTTCGACAAAACAACCAAGATGACGGAGTCGAGAGGAATGGATGCAAGTACAAGGATTTTCTAACTTGAAAGCCATCGACTTTCAATGGAAAGGAAGACCCGATCGGGGTCATGGATTGGATCTCGGAGATGGAGTTAGCTTTTCATGACGTGCGGTTGCAGAGGAAAGCTACATACCACGTTTGCAGTGCGTCAGTTTCAAGGAGGCATTGTACGTTGGTGGAATACCTTGGGGAAGACTTTAAGCCCCAACAAGCCCCTGCAACTGACATGGGCAGAATTTCTGGTGCAATTCAAACGAAAGTACTGCTCAGCTCAAAACCTGCTCGAGCTAGAGAACCAGTTTCTAACCCTGAAGAAGGGAAGCATGTCAATCGATGAATACACGAACAACTTCAAAGAAAAGATGGAGCTTGCCTTGCGTCTTGTTCCGGATGATCTGAAGAAAATTGATAAGTACGCAAAGGGACTACAATGGGAGTACACGGTGCCAGTGCGTCACGCACCTACTCTGGAGGCAGCGATCTGGGCTGCCAAGTATGTGGAGGATATGATTAAGGGAAGAGCTGCCAGCAAAGTTGAGGTTGGTGAAAAGAGGAAATTTGAAGGGTCTGCTAAACCCAACAAAAAGAAGAGCAAGTTCGGTTCAAAGAAGTTCGGAGGAGGAAATGAATTTAAATGGTGCGAGAAATGCAAGAAGAAGCACTCGGGAAAATGTGGCGAGGAAGTAACCGGCTACAAGTGTGGGAAAACGGGGCACTATGCCAATGAGTGCACCACTAACAACAGGGTGTGCTACGAGTGCCGTGAAGAAGGGCATATTGCCAAGGATTTCCCAAAGAAGAAATATGCGGGAAGGCCCAACATTCCACCAAAGCCGAAGGCGAGAGCCTTCCAGATGATGCTCGAGGCTGCGAAGGAGGCAGCAGACGTCATTTCAGGTACCTTTCTTGTAAATGGTTTGCCTGCAAATATGTTATTTGATTCCGGAGCCAACTACTCTTTTGTGTCGCATAAATTTGGTGGGAAGTTAGCATTGCCTGTAGAAAAACTTGATAATGCCCTGATTGTAGAAGTTGCCAGTGGAAAATTTGTACCTGTTAGTAATCGTATTAAGAACATCGTCATCGACCTAAACGGAAACGAACTCCATGAAGAGCTATTACTCATAGAGTTAAACAGTTTTAACATTGTTTTGGGTATGGATTGGCTTAGCGCCAACGATGCTGAGATTCAATGCCGGAAGAAGATAGTAAGGGTAAACCCATTCGGAAAGGAATCATTTATGGTGTACGGGGACAAACGCAGAGTGAATTCTGGAATCATCTCCCTGATGAAAGCCAGGAAATGTTTGTCTAAAGGATGTGCATCATACTTGGCATTCGTAATCGATGCTAAGAAAGAAAAGAAAGAGGTGCAAAATATACCGGTTGTATGTGATTATCCGGAAGTCTTTCCTGAAGATCTTCCCGGATTACCACCTGATAGGCAGGTGGAGTTTCGTATAGACATGTTACCAGGAACGACACTGATAGTAAAAGCACCATACCGATTAGCACCGACGGAGATGAAGGAGCTTATGACGCAACCACAGGAACTGTTGGACAACGGTTTCATTCGACCTAGTTCATCACCCTAGGGAGCTCTAGTGTTATTCGTGAAGAAGAAGGACAGAAGCATGAGAATGTGTATAGACTACCGAGAGCTGAATAAGGCAACGGTGAAGAACAAGTATCCATTGTCGAGGATTGACGAACTATTCGATCAACTGCAAGGTTCGAGCTACTTCTCAAAGATCGATCTTAGGTCGGGATATCATCAACTAAAAGTGAGAGATCAGGATATCGAGAAGACTGCATTCAGAACGAGATATGGACATTATGAGTTCTTGGTTATGTCGTTTGGACTAACCAATGCTCCAGCGGCATTCATGGATTTGATGAATAGGGTTTGTAAACCATTCCTCTATAAATCTGTGATAGTGTTCATCGGCGACATTCTCATCTACTCGAAAAGCCAGGAGGAGCATGGCAAGCATCTACGAGAAGTGTTGGAAGTATTAAAGAAGGAGAAGCTTTACGCTAAGTTCTCCAAATGAGACTTTTGGATACGAGAGGTCCAGTTCTTGGGTCACGTGGTTAACCAGGAAGGGATAATGGTTGACCCCGCAAAGATCGAGGCTGTAATGAAGTGGGAACGTCCAAAGAGTCCAGCGGAGATCCGAAGCTTTCTAGGATTAGTCGGATATTATCGACGATTTATCCAAGGCTTTTGTTCGATAGCTGCTCCATTAACAGCGTTGACCCACAAAGGAGCTACGTATACGTGAAGTGAGAAGTACGATGAGGCATTCGAGAAGCGAAAGAAGAAGTTATGTGAAGCACCGATACTTTCTCTACCCGATGGAGTTGAAGACTTTGCGGTTTATAGTGATGCATCTAGAGTCGGGTTGGGTTGTGTTTTGACCCAAAGAGAAAAGGTGATAGCATACACATCGCGACAATTGAAAGAGCACGAAAAGAACTACCCCCCTCATGATCTGGAGTTGGCAGCGGTAGTTTTCGCTCTAAAGATACGGAGGCATTAACTCTATGGCACGAAGTGCAAGCTCTTCACTGATCATAAGAGTCTCCAGTATCTCTTTAATCAGAAGGAGTTGAATATGAGGCAACGACGCTGGCTAGAACTACTCAAGGACTACGACTGTGAGATACTTTACCACCCAGGTAAAGCAAATGTTGTTGCTGATGCTCTCAGTCGGAAAGTGAACCTTGAAAGGAAAAGGCCAAGATCATTGAGAATTGAAGTCGTCTCGACGATTGTGGAAAGTATCAGGAAGGCTCAGGAAGAAGCTTTAGGGAAGAATGACCGGAAGGAAGAACGTTTGGGCAAAACGTTAGTATTCGGAACAAACAGTTGAGGACTGAAGGTATTCCAAGATCGGATTTGGGTACCTAAGACGGGAGGAATAAGAGACCTTCTGATGGAAGAAGCACACAAGACCATGTACTCAGTTCATCCTGGTAGCACTAAAATGTATAGCGACCTAAAACCCTGCTACTAGTGGCTGATGATGAAGCTCGATGTTGCAAAGTATGTGGCCAAGTGTGTGACATGTGCAAGAGTTAAGGTACAACATTAGAGACCGTATGGGAGTTTAGAACCCTTACCTGTTCCCATGGGTACATGGGAAGACATCACCATGGATTTTGTGACTGAACTACCCAGGACGAAGAGTGGACACGACATGATTTAGGTAGTCGTGGATCCTTTCACCAAGAGTGCACACTTCATAGCAGCCAACGAGAAGTGGTCTATGGATAAGCTCGCAAATGCTTACGTGAAGGAAATTGTAAGACTTCACGGTGTCCCTCTTACGATTGTATCAGATCGTGATAGTCGTTTCACGTCGAGGTTTTAGAGGAGTCTGTAAGAGGAATTAGGTACGAAATTATGTTTGAGTACAACTTATCATCCGCAAACTGATGGTCAGAGCGAAAGAACGATTCAGACATTAGAAGATATGCTGAGAGCATGTACCCTCGAATTCCAAAGGAATTTGGACGAGCACTTACCTCTGGTAAAATTTTCCTACAACAATAGTTTTCACTCGAGCATCAAGATGGCACCTTATCAAGCCTTGTATGGACAGAAGTGTCGTACGCCGTCTTGTTGGCTAGAAGCCAGAGAGAAGCAGTTTATGGGCCCCGAGATAGTCCATGAGACTACTGAAAAGTTGAAGGTGATTAGGGAAAGAATGTTAGTAGCCCAAGATCGTCAGAAGAGCTATGCTGCCAAGAAAAGACGACCGATAACCTTCGAAGTTGGGAATTTAGTTTTGCTAAAAGTCTCACCATGGAAGGAACTTATACGATTCGGGAAACGAGGAAAGTTGAGTCCAATGTTCATTGGACCGTTCAAAGTTCTTTAGAAGATTGGGAACCAAGATTACAAGTTGGAATTGCCCAAAGAACTCAATGGTACTCATAACATCTTCCATGTGTGTTATTTGAGGAAATTCACGGGAGATGTTCCCGACATAATTCCAATCTCAGAGTTAAGGATGGATGAGAATAAAAGGCTGATCAAAGAGCCTGAGGCAATTGTTGACCGTAAGACTAAGAAGTTACGACGCAAGATGGTCGACTTAGTGCTAGTCTGATGGAAACATTCGAATGGGCTGAATCTCACTTGGGAAACAGAGGATGACATGATGAGTCGCTATCCACATCTGTTTGCTGATGCATGATTCTGGGACGGAATCATCCTAAGGGGGAGAGAATTGTAACGCCTGGGTTTCAGGGCTAATCATAATTGTCAATGTAATAGTCTAGGTCAACTATTGTAACTCTTTTTGAAGTAATAAAGATGAAATATTTGAGTACTATGTGAATTATGTGTGTTTATGTGTTTATTATTTAATTATAAATATATAATTAATAAGGAATAAAAATAAGCGTCAAAATTAAATTGTGAGATAAGCCCAATATCTTTATATAAAGTTTTAGTGGTCGAAACAAGGATTCCGGGGATATAAGGAACACCGAAATCCGAGTTATAACGAAGAAGTTATGACACGTCGAAGTTTCGCGACAGAACCGGCACAATACCGGGAAGCGTAAATAGTGAATTTATGATAGAGCGAGATTTAGCCTTAGCGATCTAAACGAAAGTCGTAGAATGTGTTAAACTAAGAACATCGATAAAAGGAACGCCCAAATCTGACTTCGTATGAAGAAGTTATGATTTTTCGAAGTTTCGAGTTAGTAGTGTACAACCCGAAATTCGAATATTAGATCGAGCGGTTTTTAGCCGACACGACCTAAACGAGAATCGAAGATCTCGTTAAAACTAGCTTAACGAGAAAAAGATGGGGAAAAACGGATGTCGGATGAAGAAATTATGAGGATTTAACGGACCAATCCTGTCTCGGTCTGTTGATAATATAAAATTTATAATCGATTAAAAATTAGCCGACGGAGTCTAAACGAAAGTTGTAGAGTACGTTCCCACCACCGTGTGGATATAAAGGACATCAAAAACGAAGATCGTATCCGAAAGATATGAATTTTTAAAGATTAGACTCAAAATTGCGAAACCTGTTGCTCAATCGATGGCGTGGCGCAATCTGGACCCTCCATCGTTGACTTAGTACCCGCCTCGGATGAGTGACGCGTCACCCCTCGCTACGCCCAGCGTCCGGTCTCGTACGCGCCGTGTTCGGTTAGCCATGCTCGGTCCAGGAGAAGCCACGTCACACCACCGAGCCTTCGCCACCTGGTCATCTTATCCGAAGTTACGCCCCGCGTAACCTTCTGAATGCCCCGCGTAGTGCGAAGCCTCGCACCTATAAAAGGGGTGCGAGGGCAGCTGGTTTTTCACACCAAAATCTTCTTCTCTCTCTACAAAATTTCTCTCTCTAAGTGCTATAAACCCCCTAAGCCCTAGATAAAATCCCTAGCTCCCGAGGGAAGCCCCGAGGCTCCCGGAATCCCAAGAAAAAGAGCCTTTCGATTTCGAAACGTTGCTCCAATTAAGTTCCGGTTTTCGATAAAATTCTCTATAAGTGTGCTACACTTATGCAATTTTTAATATAGCTTTCAAATAATTATAGGAATGTTATTAGGTCCTTAAAGTAATTATTTGGGCTATTATTATGAGTTATACTAAATATTATTAACGCTTAATAATAGTCAGACTAATTAATTTTTCACGGTTATCGTTAGACTAAACCCTAGTGGTATTGGTACTAGGTTTTATTGAAGGAAAATCGTTTTGAGAGTATCGATGCGCTATCCGAGTGCTGAGTCACCACCCTTCTGGTGAGTGCATAGTTACTTTCAGCTTACATATAGATATGAAGTATTTTATATAAATTACATGTTGTGTGTGCATATTATCTGAATACTTGCTATCTATGCCGGATGAACATTTTCATACATGTTTTCAATAATTTAAACTGTATATGTATTTTATATCTACGAAAATGTTGGGGTAAAACAGAGGTAGATGTATTAGTTGTTGTGTGATAAAATGAAATAATGAGAGGCCTCATTATAGATGTTATTGATGATCTAGTCATCTAGCGGAGTATAGATGACGACCGCAGACTATTCTAGACAGTCCAGTGGAACACTAGCAGGCTCGCAACCTGTAGGTGTTTATTCGAACTGTGTGTTTATTTGAACTGTGTGCTCACCAGATGTACTCCATCCCCCACATGGTTGCCTTAAGGACATTTATTGCTGAGGAATCCCCTTAGTATTAGTGTCCATCCCAATGATAGTCCTTAGACTAGGTCCCTTGTGTTAGATGTCTTAGGGACGTAAAGTGAGGATAATGGGAATGGGTAATCGGGTTTGTGTGGTTTGATAAAGTTAATAAACTTATTTATTGTGGGTTGAAAACCCTATGTGCTCACCAGGCTCCCAAGCCTAACCCACTCAGTTTTATGTATTATAGGTAGTGGCGCTTAAGCATAGATATGATGTTTGGACGAGGGATTATGGATATAGGCCTGTAGATATGAAATAATGTAGTAAGGCTTATATTGTACTGTTTATGCTTTTGATCTGTACGAACATGACATCCCATGTCTTTTAATGAAATACATTTCTATGGAAATGCTTTTGATAAATCTTTATCATATATTCTTTTGGGACAAATTCCGCAACACTTTTATTTAAAATATTACTCTGATTTTTAAACAAAGCATAAACAAAATCGGTCTTTTCTGGACGTGATTTTGGGGATGTCACAAATAGGATCATAAACATGTGTTTACGGCCCTAGAACACCCATAGGCCGTAAACACACATATAAGGGGTTTTTGAGCCCCAAAATCCTCTCAAAACACTTTTGGAGCTTGGGATCGACTTAAGGACTTATTAGAATGGACTTGGAACACCTTGAACTCAACATTTAGGGAGTAAACATGAGTTTACGGCCCAAGAACATGCTTGGACCGTAAACACCATTTGATGGGCAGTAAACTCATTTTAAGGTGTTAAGATGCCACTTAAACACCTCATAAGCCTTGGAATAAAGTCTAGAAGCAACCACAAACGAGTTAAGGGCCTTAGACTTGATAAAAACCACTCCCATAGGAGTTCACGGCCGTAAACCCCCCAAGGATAGGTTCCTGGGCCGTAAACTCCTAAAACATGGTTAAATGATTCCCTAAATTCTATCCAAGGCTTGTAAAATGACTTAGAATCACATATGATTAATCTAGGGCCGCCAAATCATGAAAGGAAAGAGTATATAGGAGCTTACGGCCGTAAACTACTAGTTCACGGCCGTAAACTACATTTGATAGTCCCTTTGGTGGTTTAATCCTTCCCTATACCCTAGATTTGATCCTAGCCAATTTCCTCAAGTGTTTTAAGGCCATTTAGCAACCAAGAACCCACCACCCATGAGTTTACGGCCGTAAACTCATGGGGATATGGTATATGGGCCGTAATCTCCTTAAGGAGTTTACTCTTGAAGAGAAAACTCCATATCCAAGCTTGACACACCCTTAGATGCTACCCGGGTCACTCCAAACACTTGAATTGAAGTGTTTTCGCGTCTAGAAGTGTTTATTCTTAATTAATTAATAGATCAAGGTCTAATTAGATACAAATTATGTATCTCTTCATATTACATAGGAACCTCGCGTGTTTTCAAGCCCCAAACTGACAATTAGCATCCAACCGGCACATCTCTCGTTTGGTGAGTTCATACCCCTACGCCTTTTTCCGTGTTTTTCAATGTTTTCAGGGTTGGAATACAAGCAAATTATAAATGTTTTCGAAATTTAAAACTTGATGAGTTGAAAAACTCTTTGATCGTTTAGATCTTCAAACAGGTTAATCAGAAAAATACTAACAGAAAGATCAAACACAAGAATGAATCAAAATATGTCGAATGCTTCAATAGATTCACGCCTCAGCAGAGCTCGGCTAAGAACTTCTGTTGTAGAGGCTATTTAAGGTTACAATCAAAACAAAATTATCACTGATAATGATTGACTCTCCAAATCTTACGTACTAAGATGCATGCAAGCATCTATATAAACTACACCCTAGAATATAAAATCACGGATGGACAGGCCCAATCCGGATACAAAATTAGACAAAAGAACCAGCCAAAGACGCAACACCCAACGGAACCTACAATCTCCCCCATTGCGTCAATTGGAGACAGACTCTACTTCGGCTTGCTGGGTCCAGCTGCAGGAACTTTCTTTGTGGTTTTGAACAGACGAGGAATGAGAGCTAGGATGGTTTGTCTGAACCGAATGTACCATTGGATCATGTCATCAAAATACTTCTTGTCATCTGCAGAGTTCTGCTTGCATCGATTGATGATTCCTAGAACATGTTCCAAGCATGCAGTGGTATACAGATGCTTATCTGCCAAGGGGAACATGCATTTTTGGCCTTCGTTCCTTGTGAACATGACAGAGTTCCGCTTCGGGTCGATTCTTCCCATCTGCATCATACTTAAATCACTTGCAGAACCAACAGGAGAGATGATAGGCTTTTTCATGAAAATACTTGCGATCTCCTGATCCATCTTGGCAACCTCCATGATGTAGCAAACAAACATCCTTTTGAAGTGATCTATGATTGGCCCATATTCAGCTTTGTTGGTGAGGAGGATGTTGTGCAGAATGATCCAATCATGTGGATTCAGGTAAGGAAGATCGGCAAGAGAAATAGCATGTTCTGTTTTAGTAGATCCCCTCATCACCTTGAACCGAACATTCGTGAAGTTACCCTCCCGAAAGGGTTTTAGGACCTGGACGTTTATGATCTTCCGCGCACTCCATGTCTGATACTGAGGTTGAGCAGATCTCAAATAGAATTCAACAAGCTCCCTATCAACCTTCGGGTGAGGATGAGGGACATCAGCAATATGAGAGAAAGCATGAAAAATGAAGGCCTTTCGGGTAAAGGGCATGGCAAACTGAGAGTCGACAGAATTGACCCTGTCCAAGGAAATCACCGGTTCGAGCCATAAGATGCAGGGAGTATCAATGGCTTCTTTGATAAGCTTCTCAAGAGTCCATGGAGGGAATAGAGTTTTGCGAATCTCAAGGAGATCATGAGTCTCCTTCATTTTTCTTTCGTTCGCCTCTACCTCTCTGGCAACACGAGCACTCATATCTGAATCCTTTTCCTTGCCTTGTTTCTTCAAGAGATCAGCAATGGTCTCTTTGTCATCATCATCATCATTGTCTTCAAGAATCTTCTTCCCTTTATCTTTAGCACCCGAACCTGAAGCTTGACCTGTTGTTGGAGGTTCAGTTGCTTTAGTTGATGTAGAAGTAGGAGGCGGTTGAGATTGATTTTCAGCCTTAGACACACCTTCTCCCCCTTGTTTTGGATGGGCCACGAATTTAGGAAGCCCTTCAATTTTGCTGAGCATGTCCAGGGTGGGAGCAAGCTTCTCTGCTAGAGTGCGCCTCACTGAGTAATTCAGGATAGGATCATGTGCTTCAATGATGTTGGTGAAGGCGGCGTGTACATCCGAAACACATGTGGAAATGACCACACGCTCAGATCGGAGAGACGCAATCTCCTTTTCGGATTGGAAAAGTTGAAGACTTTTGACCTTTAGAGCAGTGGTTTTGCGAGCAAGTGCATCCATGACAGAGTTCTCTGAAGCAAGATCTTCCTAGAGCTTTGTCAAGCGCTCCTCAACAGTCGTCTGAAAAGTTTTATTGTCATCGTCGAGAGTCTGGCGAAGACTGGCAAAGGATTGCAGTTCGGATGCGAATGAAGTCGCCAACTTCTCGACAACGGAATCAATCTTCATTGCATTGGATGCAGCAACCCCCTGTAAAGACTGTAAAATACTGTTAGCATCAAGAAATAGTTTTTCGACTTTTTTGGTCGCAGCAGCACATGCCTTGGTAGATGCGTCGACAGCAGCAACGACGGAGTTGATTGAGGCTTCATGTGCCTTGATGAACGAATCAACTAGCCCCTGAATGACATCCTCGGAGATATTGGACCGAGAGGATGAGGAGGAGGAAGCGATGAGACTATCGATTTTCTCATGAAGTTACTTGAGATGCTTTTTGGTGACAGGAGCATCATCGTCATCATCACTTTCAACTTGGTATGGACTATAGTAGACAGAGTCAAAAGTCATGTCTTTTCCTCCAAGAAAAGTTTCATCATTTGCTGAGTGGTTGGGAGATGAAGGCGAGGGTGGAGGTTCGGTTGTGGTAGTATGATCTGTAGTGGGTGTGGGTTCGGGTGCTGAAGTAGGAGCCCCCGTATCAGATACGTTGGTTCGAACTTCAGTGGTGGTTGTTGTCGTAGCTTCTGAGAAAATAAGGGGTAGTACCGGAACAGAGGTGGGTGGAATATGCGTAGTGGAGGTTATGGAGGGAATGGAAATAGAGATAGAGATTGGGGGAGGAGATACTGGTGTAGTTGAAACAGGTACCTCAGGTGAAGGCGAACGAGGAGGAGTGTCACCTCGAAGCGACTCCTCAGAGTTTGAATCGTCATCGTCTGATTCACCGGAGGAAGTGGCAAGAATGAGTTTACGCCTGGGCTGGGTTTCCCTCTTCTTCAGTGGAGGAGATTGGGCTGCCTTCGAAGGTTTTCGCTTCTTTGGAGAAGGACCTTTCTCTCCTTTGACAACCTTCTTGTCTTTCCCCTTGTCTGGTTTCTTACCCCTGGGATCGGGCTTGTCAGCGTCATGAATAGATTGAACCATCTTTGGAGTGAGCTCTTTGGGGCCTGATTGACGAAACTCCTTTAGGTCTTGATGATACGTCTATCCCGTGATACACACACATACATTGACTCAGGAATTGAGCCAACAAACTGAAACATGGAAGCATCAGTTACGATAATCTTCGTTGTGTGGAAAACTGCGATTGAGGAGAATGGAGAATAAGCTACAACAGGGACATGATACTTGTCCATTGCCCACTTGGTGACCAGCGTCCAGAATCTGGCATAAGATATTTCAGAATGGCGAGAAGTAGAAGCGAGGCTTTGAACCAACTGCTGCCATAAAACCGAGCCATAGTAGAGATTGACGCCGTGGTATAGCCCGTAGAGAATTGTCATAAACAGTCGGCTAGCCCCATCAGAACCTGCACTGCGTTCTGATAATCCTTTGAACAGCACAGTGAAGAAACCATTCCACTGAGGAGGAAGACATGATTTCTTGAACTTGGTAACAGTGGTTAGAATCTCGGTGTAACCCATGTTGTAAAACATGGAGAACAACTGTACGACAGGAATAGACTCAGGGTTAACCTTTGACTCATCAGGTTCGAACCCTAGAAGCGAGCAGAATCGTTGTTTGGAGATGGAGGTTTTGGTATCAAGAATGTCGAAGAATATGCGACCGACAGACTTGTCATAGTGGGCAGTTAAGAAGATCTGCGACAAGCACTCCATTAGAACGATTTCAACCTTGGCTAATGCTGGAACCAGTGGAGAATGTTTAAGACACTCCACAATTAGGAACATGAAGGCGGCGTAGTCATGTGGGGTGAGATCAATGATCAGGCTTTGCTGAGGTCGGATAGGGAGAATGTGGGAGGTTTCATAAACTGAAGAAGAATCCGCCATTGAAGAGTGTCTCGAAGAAGAAGATGAACAGTGGGAGAAAATTATCGTTTCTTGCTCTCTGAATTTTGGATGCAGTAAAGAGGTAAAAGGACTTAGGGTTTACCCTTTATACCGTGTGTAGAGGAGAGAGAAGAATCCGTCCCCAAATCTTCTTGAAAATCAAAGCGTTTCCTGAGTTGATTGACGCGTGACAGTTAGCAACCCCTGTGATTACGCATGAGAGAGAAAAACTCTTCCGTTTTGCACGCCTTCCCATCAAGCGCCGTTTTGAATGCCAAAACGTTTAGACTTTCGGCTGAGTCAGCAACTTATCCTTTTAAAATGAGCTGTCTTCATAGATAGAAGTGAACACGTGTAGTATTAGCCATAACATCCCGTTGAGAATATTGCATTAAAACTGGAGCCATAAAAATAGCTTGTAATGAACGAAACCAGATTTTTGGAAAATCAAAAAGATTTTCGTGCATAGAGTGTCAAAGATAAAGAAATAAAGCAACATATATGTGGGAATTTGTGATGTCAATAAAGACACGAAACTGTGGATCCTGGGCACGAATCTCTTCCTTCAAAGTCAAGAGAGACTTTAAAGTGTTTGTGTGGTTTCCCATTGAATTACGACCAATCACTTATTAAGAAGTGTTGAAAGGCATCTTTTAATGAGGCTGATAAGGGTGGCTTTCGCGTCAGTTCAGAGTTCTTGGTCTTGACATAAGAGAAAAACCGAATGAAGTACTTATGAGACCAATGTGGTCTGTTGAACAAGAAGGTTTGGATAATATTTAAGTGACATGATGGAAATACTTGGTGTGAAATATCAAGAAAAATTAAAATTGGATTCTAAGGGAAGAAATGTTATGGTATCTAATAATTTCATAAGAATCACACACAAAGAAAAATTAGAGATTTCATGGTACAACCACTTGGGTGTATTCGTTAATTCATAAGTGAAAGCTAGAGCAAATTTAATTTGTTCACCGTCAATGCATAGTAGGTATTGAATATTGGGTTTCACTTAGCAAGTAGTGACACAAAGCTAAGATCACAAACACAGGGATTGTGCTACCATAAACCTCAGTGGTAATTTCTGAGAGTCTCAAGGGTTACATGTATGAGGCGAATATGATGCAGAAAAATGTTTGAGATGGTGTAAGAAAACCAAAGTACCTCTGCTAAAATTATAGTGACAAAGCAGAAATCTCCTAACTCATATGAGAAAAGAGTAAGGTAGCTCATGATTAGACTAAATGTAGCAGCCTGATTGGGAAGACAAGGTTTGTATATACCAAGTCAATAAGGCTTTTATTCAGAGGCTTTGGACAACATGCAACAACATGCTTCTAGGGACACTTAACTATTAGAAAGTGTGAAAATGATACCTGTCCCATCGTTAATCTGTAAACTGTTAATATCAACAAAAGAAGAGACAAAAAGAAAAAGAAAATATTTTTGGAACTTTTGATATTTTTGTAAAGAGAAAAACAAAACAAACCAAACAAAAAAAAATGGAACCGAACCCGAAATAGACCGAACGCTCGGCTCATTTCGGTTCCAAAAAAAATACTTTTGGAATTTTTTTTTTAAAAAACTATTGCACAAATGGGTACAACCAAAAATATCACCTGGTTTAGATAAGCGAAAAAAATGCAATGGGACCAAACCCGAAATAGACCCAGCGTTCGGTACATTTCGGTTCCCATGTGAACCGAGCCCGAAATAGACCGAGGGTTCGGTTCATTTCACTTCCAACTTTTAGTTCTGAGAATGTATTTTTGGTACTGACTCCGATTCCATCATACCTAGGCCTTGTAGGATTTTATTAAAACTTGCTTCAGGAAGGGCTTTGGTAAAGATGTCTGCCAGTTGATCAGTTGTTCGAACAAAGTGAATTTCGACATTTCCTTCTTCAACATGATCCTTAATAAAGTGATACCTCAGTGCTATATGCTTCGTCTTGGAATGTTGCACTGGGTTATGACAGATTCTAATTGCACTTTCAGAGTTGCAATATAGTGCGATTCTTTTCATATTGAGTCCATAATCCCAAAGTTGGCTTTGGATCCAAATCACTTGAGATGTGCATGAGGCGGTTGCAATGTACTCTGCTTCGGCTGTAGACAGAGAAACACACGTTTGTTTCTTAGATTGCTAGCTCACCAACTTCCCGTCTAGGAATTGACAGCCTCCTGTAGTGCTTTTCCGATCTATACCACATCCTCCAAGATTTGCATCTGAGTAGGCTTGAACAAAGATACCCGAGTTTGAGGGATACCAGAGACCGAGAGAGGTCGTTCGCTTCAGATACCGGAATATGTTCTTCACTGCCAACATGTGTGGTTCACGCGGATTTGCTTGAAACCTGGCACAATAACAAACTGAAAACATTATATCAGGCCTGCTAGTTGTGAGGTACATCAGGGAACCAATCATTTGGCGATAAAGTGTTATGTCGACTGCCGGTTTTTCCAAAGATGGTGTGAGCTTGGTACCGAACGCCATAGGGACTTTGACCTTTGAGTCTCCCACCATGCCAAACTTGGCAAGAAGAGTCTTGGTATATGCTTCCTGGTTGATAAAGATGCCTTCGGGTCCCTATCTAATATTTAAACCAAGGAAAAAGTTAATCGGACCTATTGAGCTCATTTCAAATTTAGTCTCCATCAACTTTCTGAATTCAGCTGTTAGGCTGGGATTCGTTGAGCCAAAGATGATATCATCGACGTAGATTTGAACGATCATTAGGTGGTTACCTTCCTTTTTATGAAAGAAGGTTGGGTCAACCGAACCTTGTTTGAATTTAGACATCTTTAAACACTTAGTTAGTGTTTCATACCATGCCCTAGGTGCTTGTTTCAGACTATAAACAGCTTTATCCAAGATGTAGCAGTGATCTGGATGCTTTTCATTCACGAAGCCAGGAGGTTGCTCCACGTACATAGTTTCTTCAAGTTCTCCATTCAGAAAAGTGCACTTCACATCCATCTGGTAGACCTCGAAATTCTTGTGTGCAGCATAGGCGAGAAATATTTGAACGGATTTCAGCCTTGCTACCGGAGCGAATGTCTCTTCGTAATCGATTCCTTCTTCCTGGCAGTAACCTTTCACCACTAGCCGAGCCTTATTTCGAATCACAACACCTTCCTTATCCATTTTGTTTCTGAATACCCATTTGAGACCTACGACTGAGGCATCTTTTGGTGTTAGAATGAGACGCCAGACCTTATTTCTTTCGAACTCATTGAGTTCATCTTGCATTGTCTGAACCCAATCAGAATGATCGAGAGCAATATTGACGGTCTTCGGCTCTATTTTAGAGATGAAAGAGTTGAACATACATAATTCTACTTTGGAGAATAGGGAAGTTTGCTTTGCCTTCACTTGAGATCGTGTTAGAACCTTTTCAAATACATCACCCACTATTTGAGATACAGGATGATCTCTGGTCTATTTGGTGAGAGGAGGATAGTTTGGATCATAGGATGGATCCAATTCAGCATTTACCATTTCTTCCAACTCTAATTGAATATCATCGTCATAGAGCATATCAGAATTCTCCCCCTCGACAGATGATGAGCCAAGAAATCATTCTTCAACTGGGCTTTCGGGTTGATCCAGACTTTCGGTTGTCACTGGACTTTCGGGTGTTGCTGGACTTTCGGGTACAGAGGGGCTTTCGGGTGCTACAGGACTTTCGGGTGTAGAGGGGCTTTCGGATGCATCAAAAATTGGATTCTCCCCCTGAATATGTGAGTCATGCTCATATTAAGAGGATAGATTCTCCCCCTCGACCGAAGTACCGCTCTGGGGAGGTTCTTTTCGAACTGGTTCTTCTGCTCCCATTTGTTTGGCTGCATCTTCCACAATCTTCTTAAGGTGATCAATCTTGTCGTCTGCTGTCGTGGCTTCAGAGTGAGCTGCTTTCTCAGGTTCATCAAATAGATCCATGAACTGGTCAAAGAGATTGGCGATAGAGGTTGTGACTTGACCTGTTTGAGAGAAAATCTCTCCTATTGCTTCTTCAGTGGACTTCAACTTCTTGATGTAATTGTCATCGAACGTCACATAATAGGTTTCTTCAATTCTTTTAGAATGCTTATTCAAAACCCTGTAAGCCTTTGAAGTAAGAGAATATCCCAGAAAGATACCTTCATCAGCTTTGACATCAAACTTGTTGTGATGTTCTTTGGAGTTGAAGATGAAGCACCTGGAACCGAACACGTGAAAAAATTTGACATTCGGCTTCCTGTTGTTGATTTTCTCATAAGGAGTGAGAGAGAAACGCTTGTTGAGATAAGACATGTTCTGAGTAAAACACGCTGCAGCAATGGCGTCAGCCCAAAAGTATAAAGTAAGGGAAGCAAAACTTAGCATGGTTCGGGCCGCCCCACACAAGGATCGGTTTCGCCTTTCGACAATTCTGTTATGTTGAGGTGTATAAGGGGCTGAGAAGTTGTGACTGGTTCCCTTTTCTGCTAGGAAGTCTTCAAATTCTTTGTTCTTAAATTACAATCCATTGTCGCTCCTAATGTTTCAAACAACTTTTCTTAGCTACACTTCAACCTGTTTGATAAAGATCTTTAGTTTGGGAGTCGCCTCAGATTTGTGCTTTAGAAAGAACACCCATGTAAAACGTGAGTAGTCATCAACAATAACAAGAATGTACTTGTTACCGCCAATGCTCTCGATTGATGGTGGACCACATAAGTCGATGTGAATCAACTCAAGTGGTTCAACAAATTTTGTGTTTATAATCGTTGGGTGACTTTGGCGACTTTGTTTTCCCATTTCACATGCAGGGCACAAGTGTTCACGATCGAACTTGAGCAATGGAAATCCCCGAACATGACCACCGGTAACTAGCTTGTTTATGTCTTTGAAGTTGAGATGTGAGAGCCTTCGGTACCATAACCAACTTTTGTCTGAATGAGCTTTAGATAAAATACATATTGCTGGATTCCCTTTGATTGATTGGTCTGAGATTCAGAGGGAACATTTCACCTTTTCATTCAGACTTGAGAATGACTTTGTTGGATTTCTTCTCTATTATTTCTAATCCTTCGTCATCGAATGAGACTTTGAGACCTGTTCCTCCCACCCGTTGAGACAGACTGATGAGGTTATGCTACAACCCCTCTACATATGCCACCTTTCTGATTGTAAAATGTCCATTGGTTATCATCCCATGGCCCTTTATCGTTCCATAAGAGTTGTTAGGAAACTTGACATTGCCACCGTTTTGAAATGACCGAAACTCCCTTAGCTCTTCCTTCCTTCCTGTCATGTGACGTGAGCAGCCAATGTCTATGTACCATTCTTCGTCAAACTGCTCGTCACTTATAACCTGCAAAAATTAAGCAGATTTAGGAACCCAAAGTTTCTTTGGTCCTCGTGAGCCTTTTACAGAAACAGGGATAGTAAGGGAAATATCAACCAGATATGTTCGTTTTATTAAGGTTGTTTCATCTTTCCTCTTAATGGTAAATACTTTGATTTTATTGGGGTTAGATGCAGGTATTTTGGATTCAGGTTCGGGCGTTTGAACTTTAGCTTGCTTTCGGTCTTCATTAGCTAAGGAAATTTTCCTTTTTCCTTTCATATCCTTTGATGATTGAGAATTTGGTGTATGACAAGAATTAGGCTTAGAAGAAGAATTAGAACGAGAAGAATTAGAAGAAAAGAAATTAGAATGAGAATCTTTCCTGACTTGAGGTTCGAAGTGACCCTTTCGGTTGAGCTCATTTGAGGGACCGAACCTGGACCTTCGGTTCCCGTTTGATGATGGACCGAAACTCTTTTTCCGGTTGTTGTTAGTAGCTGGACCGAAGTTGGGTCTTCTACTATAAAAGCTTGAAGGGTTGAAATCAGGTCTTTGACGGTTGATGTTTGATGATCCGAAACCTGCCTTTCGGTTGTTCTTGCTTTCGGGACCGAACATATCCTTTCGGTTTTGTTCTTCCTGTGGCCCGAAAGTCTTCCTCTGGTTCTTTTGGATTGATGGATTGAAGCACCTTTTACCCTTATCTTCTTCTCCTTTTGGCTTGGAGTCTCTGTCAAAGTGAGTATAGTGAGGATTTTAGGAACGCCAAAATTGCTTTCGCTCTGAGAGATTTTTCTTGTATCTCAAGTTCCTCTGCTGCTTTTGATTTTTCACCTGTTTTGGTTGTCGGTGAATATTTGCCTTCTGTTTCTGCTTCTTAGCAACAGATTCACTCTTCATAGAGGATGTTTCGCTAGTTGATGTGACATCTTCCACTGGAATCTCTTTTGTACCACTGGAGCTTGGAGCGTCAAAGTTGGTAGGTTTATTCAATGGTTCTGCCATGTATCTTCCTTTGGCTTTCCGTGATGTTAGCTCCGACAAACTAACTGTTTCATCTGCATTGTCTATCGATGCTGACCAGAAAAATTCATCACAACCATCTGCATTGTCTTCATTCACTATGGCAGTGAGTTCGGCTGTCTGATGTTCGGTTAGTCCTATGACCTTATAAACTTGATTAGGACTGGTTCGAACCTTTTGGTATACAACGGCCTTTTCTTTAACGATTGGGGACTTATGTTTGGAAAAACGAGCGAATTCCACAGAATTTTCAGAAATCAAGTTTTTGTGGTTTTCAGTTTCGCTCCTAATAAACTCGGAACAGTCAACCTCATCCTCTACAGAAACTTCACTCATGTCATCGTCCTCATTAAGTTCAGATGCATTTTCAACATCAATTATATTTTCTGAACTTAATTTGGTACTCAAAGAGTCAAACTTTTGTATAGTTTCGGCCCTGAGTTTCAACTTATCATTTTCATCCAAAAGATTCTTAAGCATGTCTTTATGGTCTTTGGACTTTATAAAAGATTCAATTTTGTCCAGACCATACATATAGGTGGGATTAACATCATCTGAAGATACAACACTTTCGCAATTGTATGCTTCGGCATCGATTTCATCTTCCTTTAACTCACGGAAGGGCAAAATCATGCGATGTATCTTTTGGCCTATTTCACAGTTTAAATGCAGCTGAGTAATGTTAGTATAAAGTCTTTTTGCAATCAAACAAAAAACACTCCTCTGTTTTAATAACTTAAGATTGTCTCTTTGCAAATAAATGTTCTCATCCCTAGACTTAACCAGCTCGGACTCCTTCTTTTCAATCCATATCCTTCGATCCTCACTCTTAGATGACACCTTGCTTATTTGGTCAGCTAGATTAGAATTCGTGACACGCGTTTGAGTTAAACAATTATCTAGATTTGAAATTCTTGAATTCAAGTTATTTAATTCCTTTTCATATGAAGTTTATGGAATTTTAAACGAAATGAAAATAGATTATACCTTCTTGATCAGTTCATCTAGCTCACTGATCTGCACACTAAGGGGCTTCGCTGTAAGGCATACGTCCTCTCGCTCCATAGCCTCTTCGTTTCCACCATCAGTGTTGTATCCTCTCATCTGGGATATATCTGACACCATCAGACATCTTCCACCCGCATCACTATTCTTCGCCACATATGCCTTTCCATGAGAAGGCTTTCTCACTTCATCATCTTCTGAGTCGGTTGACCACACGTGTAAGCCACCGAACTCATCATCATCTACCGAACCCTGCACAATAAGAGCATTCATAGAGGGATTAGTAGCAACTTTCTTCCTCTTAATCTCTTCCAGTCTTTTCATAAGACTTGCTTCTTCATCTTTCTCCACATCTTTCTCTGCCATCTTCTTCAACACGCAATCTTTTGCGTAATGATTTTTCCCACCACAGTAGAAGCAACTGACACCAGAGTCAGCTTCACCTTTCGCTTCCTTCTTTGATTCTTCAACTTTCGGCTCCTCTTTCACTTTCTCAGAGCTGTAGCTTCCCTGCCAATTTCGGTTCTTGTTGGTAGGGAACTTCTTCTTAATGAACCTTCTGGGATTTGATACCATCATAGCATAGTCTTCAGCTGTTAAATCGTAATCTCCCAGATTCAAATCTTCTTCTTCTTCTGCATTCTTACCATTGGAAAAAAGCGCCAAAGACCCCAAGTTTGAAACCACGCTTTTCTCTTGCAACACAATCTTTTCTTGGGATTTCAGAATCCCTACCAGTTTTGCCAAGGAATATGATTTAAACTGCTCATGCGCTTTAACCGTCGACACAACAGCCCTCCATTCGGGTCTCAGACCATTTAATAATGTGACTTTCTGTTCGATGAGCTTTCTTTCAATGTCATGCTTGATCAACTTGCTGAGAAGATGATTGAACCGATTAAATGTTTGTGTAACAACCTCATCCGGCATCTGCTTGAATTCTCCAAATTCAGAGAGAAGTAGGGTCTGAATCGAATGCTCTAGATCTTCATCTGTGGAGTACAGCTCTCGCAGCCGATCCCATATTTCTTTTGGTGTATTGCAAGAACTAACTAATCGAAATGTGTCGGACTGAAGAGCGAATCGAATTAGTCTCAATGCCTTAATGTTGCATTGGAACTTCTCCATTGCATCCTGAGTGACGTCTTTCACATCTTTTAATAGATCATTTTACTCCTTTAGAGTTTTAATGATCCTAGACATGCTTGAATGAGCGAAAGGGCCAGAAGTGATAGCCCATATCAGATACCCGTTATCTTCAGATCCAATAACGTAATCTTCAAAGTGGTGCGTCCATACTTCATAGTCTTGAGAATAGAGTATTGGAATTTTGGTGGTTGATCCGATGCTGATAGAGATGTTGATGGGATTGGATTGAGAATCGTCCATGCTTAATCGTGTAACCTGTTATAAGATCAAACTTTGTAATACGTAAAACTAGGGCAAGATGAATAATTAATGAGATACGTCAATTATGAGTGACGACTCAATAAATATCAATGAATGCAGAATAAACCCTAATCACTTCTTTCATAGAAGAGATGTGTTTGAATTACACAGTCTCCTGCTCTGATACTAATTAATGAGTTGAAAAACTCTTTGCTTGTTTAGATCTTCAAACAGGTTAATCAGAAAAATACTAACAGAAAGATCAAACACAAGAATGAATCAAAATATGTCGAATGCTTCAATAGATTCACGCCTCAGCAGAGCTCGACTAAGAACTTCCGCTGTAGAGGCTATTTAGGGTTACAATCAAAACAAAAGTCTCGCTGATAATGATTGACTCTCCAAATCTTACGTACTAAGATGCATGAAAGCATCTATATAAACTAAACCCTAGAATATAAAATCACGGATGGACAGGCCCAATTCGGATACAAAATTGGACTAAAGAACGAGCCGAAGACGCAACACCCGACGGACCCTACAAAACTTATGTAATTCTATAAATATCTGGCTAAATTTTAGATATCTTTACCCCTTATGTATTATGCGGAGCATAAGGGATGTTTTATTGAATATAATTACATGGATTTCAATTACGATAAAGGAAACAAATCAAACCAATCAAATTATTATGGGAATAATTTGGGATCTTCAGTTCTCGTTTTATGAATTCGGATTTCATGCAATGTTAATAGATAAACTATGTCTAATTCAGTTTATCTCTGTTTAAAGTAGAATATTATGCCAGATAGTTTCTTTGTATTCAATTGTTTATACTTTATTATGTTTCAAAACGATTATGATATTCGATAACGACCGAGTACACCGTGAATAATTTAATACTAGCTTGTGAGATTAGTCTTCATTATACCCTTCGGGTTATCAGTAAATCCTCCCCGGAAGTATAACCAGAGTCTCCTGGAGGGAGAGCGTGGAATTTGTGAATAGATCTATTTGGGACTAACAATCCCACACCTTAACTGCTAGCTATAGTTAGGCGGGCACACCTGGGATGACAAATTCTGGATATCGTCCGACGCCTGAAGAACGTCAAGGAGGTCTCGGGTCTCATTAGCATGGTTATACGACTCACAATACGTATTAAAAATATAGTTTATTCACCGATTTTATATCTATCTTTGATTTATAGACTTTATATCTACTGTAGTACGGGATGGTATTCCCATGATTTTGAATCTATATTTTGTATATTAAAACTACCTACTGTAGTACGGGATGGTATTCCCATGGTTTTCAATCTATAGTTTTGTATATTAAAACTACCTACTGTAGTACGGGATGGTATTCCCATGGTTTTCAATCTATATTTTTATGTATTAAAAATATCTACTATTGTACTGGATGGTATTCCCAGTGGTTTTCAATCTATAGTTTTACGTATTAAACTATCTATTGTTGTACCGAACGGAATTAAGAAGTTTTAACTAAACTATCTTTATAAGAAAATATGGGATTTTCTTGGATAACAATTTTTCAGAAAACCAAAGGAAAACATGATATTTTTATATAAACAAACAGCTAATGAACTCACCAGCTTTATGATGATTTTTAAACTGCTTGTATTCTCAGGTTCTCCTTAGACAGGTATCCCGCATTCTTTTGCAGAAGACAGAGCTTATGTAAGTCTCGTCTTATTTTGATTAAACTTATGTATCTACAAAACTTGTATTACTTTACTATCAAACAAATGTAATGAATCTCTGTAATGTAATGTTTTGTGTTTACTATGCTTACTATGTACATTGGTTGTGATACTTCATGACGTCCTCCACCCCGGAACGTTTCTGCCTTCGGTTTCGGGGTGTGACACACCTACCTTGAAATATTCTATAGCTTGGATTACGGCATCCTTCTTCTAAGTTATAAAATATTGTGCTGGGTCCTAGCCTTAATATTTCATATTGGTGTTATATTAAGGGCTTTAAATCAACTATCTTGAATATCTCCCAAAAGATGTCTGGTTCAGACATCTATGATCTTCCCAAATCTCTTGGAACTTCACTTCCTCCACCTCCTCCAATTATTCTCCTTAAGCGACAAGTTCAAGGTTACTCTAGCCCTATTGACAAGCAAGGTCTATGTTTAAGCACATCTTGGAGATCAAGTCACATATTGACAAGCCGGGAGAGTTGGGTGTTAAAGTCTTAAGAAAGTTGGTTGTTCAATCACTTTCTAAGTCATATAGTGAGTTACCCTTGGGACTACTATGAAATAGACTATGACATAACCCTTAACGATCTTATCTATTTGCTTGGTGCTGTTGAATCAGAAATGATTTGAGAACTAGCAAAGCAAATTTGATTAGAAGATCAACTTTCAAAACCTTCAATGGAAATTGACAATGGTTTCATTGGATACCCAATAAAAGCTTTCTCTTCCCATTGGAAAAGGGATTGTCCATAGTCAACTCGGTTGACCAAATGGTAAAGAGAAAGTCTAATTCTGAGATTGTCCCATGTACCAAAGGGTCCATATGGCTCTATTGCCAAAAGGAAGGGGCATTGGTTGCGAAGCTGCCAAATTTACCTAAAAGATCATAAGGTTGGTAAAGTCAATAAGTTTGACTGGGTCACATGTTGATGTTTTCAAAATCTAAGGAAAATTGAAGGAAACTTAAAGAAAGAGAATGTTGAATCTGATCTTGAAGATGGATTTCTATCGCTTGATTGAATATCGGATTCTTGAGCTACTCTTAGAGTTATGATAGATTGCTAGGAAATATGTAATAGCATAGTTTTCATTTAAAGTTTCATTGTAAGGAAAAGTTTTTTCCGCATTTTATAAATAAATAAATATTTGATTTTATTTTAGTTTATATCTCCTTGCAATGACTTTTATTGAAAATTGATCTTTATATGTTTCTAGCAATAATTGAAATGTGAATTTGATTCTTTTGTTTGTGGTAGTGTCTAAATTTACCAAATAAGGAAAGCTTCTCATCACCCAAGTTTTCAGTTGGATAGAAACTTAGAATCATACAAGTTGTACAACATTATGAATGAGAACTTTCAACTTTGAAAAATTAAGACTAGTTCCTTGTTCACATTTATATGTGAGTCAAGTGAAGGACTAAGGGATCGAGTACACATTCTTGTGCACTAATCAAGTCCACCACAAAAGATCTATAAGACTATTCGTCATGATTTACTAAAGTTTAGTAAATATGGTTACACTTACAAGTTTAAGTGTAATTCTGATACATTGGAAAAATTTCGATGTATGGCAGAACGAGTGAGAAGAATCAAATTAGGCGGAAGGATAAAAGTTTCTCCAATCTAAAAAGATGGGAGAGAAATTTAGTATCATATTATATGATCATCTTAATGACTAAGAGACCTTATCACAATTCATCCTCTAAGTGCATTCTGATAGCTAAGAAGAGGAGCTATGAATTGTTGAAGTGGTCAAATCAAGAAGATTATTCATACCTCGTTTAAAAAACAATTCTTAGAGTCATACTCCATGATTGTAACTTGGGTGACATATCTTTAAGGAAGGTTTATTAACAATAGTCAAATGTAAGAGTAAAAGTATCCTACTCTTGTACATTTGAAATTGGTAAGTTGTGATGTTTTAGATAAAACAAAGACCAACTAAGACCAATTGTGTGAAGTGTTTGTTTTGATAAAGAATCCAAACTATCTCTTGAATATTTGGAAAGGTAGTCTTATATGTCAAGAGGAAAGTGGGAGTCTTAAAGATCCTAGAAAGAATTTCAAGATCTAATCAAGAATAAAAAACTTGTAGTTTAACACTAGCACACGACGTGAGGTTTATAACCTGTCATGTTGACATATTTCTATTTCTGTGCCCATTCCAGTTAAAGTTGGCTTTGCATATGAGTTCTTATAGTTCTCAATTGGTTGCATAAAAACATGGAAGCAATGGCAGGCCCTTGAGCTGCCAGGTGGCAAGAAATTAAGATTGAGTTCAGTCCATTTGAGTTTGGATTTGTCATTATCATTGTCTTGTGACTACGGTTTTGACAATTCGCATGGACAATAACACATACACCATAAAATACTAAGGGTCATATGGTTTCTCTCCAATTCATGAAAATAATCGTGAAGAAACACTTACACCAAGTAGATTCGATCCAGATGGCAAAAGGTCTAAACAATTGAACCTATGATTACAACATCCCTTTTCATAGTTTTGAAATTGTTTATACACACATGCATGCTATCTAAGTAAAGGTGTATGATTTTGATAAGGTTTTATCAAAGAATCTCGTATCAGAAGTCTGAAATTTGGTAAGAAAATTAATAAAGTATTGATTTCTAGAATTCCAGCTGATTTTTTAATACATGTCAAAGCTAGTGGGAGCATAAGTGTTATGCTAATAATCATCATGTTACTGGGTGCATGATAATTATGAAAAAGGTTGCAAGTTAGCAATGTTAATTATAGAAAAACAAAAGGTTTCAATTAGGAAAAATTTGTTTTGCTATAATTAAGGGAGATGAAATTATACTTCATCTCAAATCCATAAGCTAAGATCATGAGATTTTCATCAAATTTAGTCAAGTATATATATGAATGTTATGTTGGAATGGATCAACATAAGGAAATTCTATATACGGGTACATTATTTGCGTTCTAAAATTCGATTATGATTACGACATCCCTTTTCATAATCTGAATTATGAGAACTTGGAAAATAGAAATATTGTAGCAAAAGGACTGGTCTAGTATCATGTCTTTATGGTGACACATCATGAATCATGTCCCATATGCTTCAGATATAGGATCGATTGCATGTGCTATAATATTCATCCTTTCTAAAATTTCCAAATGCCTGGGGAATTAAGAAGGGAAAAGGTCTAGAATTGGATATGACTAAAAGGATTAAGGTTTACCAAAGATTGGTTGGTCAAGGACAGTTAGAAGTATAGTGTTAATTTTTGGAAGGACAATATTGACATATCTTGAAAAAGCGGCAACTCTTGTTCAGAAGTGATAGTCAAAATGGGAATATGGGAAGGTGGAAATTGTTCAATAAATCTGTGTAAGATTAGGAAACTTAATGCAAGAAGGATGTTTCCAAGGATTCGGTCTCCATTGGAATACTTTGTAATGTATGTTGTCAAGTCTTTGTGACTTTGTGCATAATCATTACAAGAGGACCAATGCATATAAGTTTAGAATCTAACAGATTTAGGTAAATGGCAGGAATTTGGAATTCTTGCATTTGTAGTAAGGAATTGGGAGTGTGAAATAAGAATCATTGGAATTATGTTCAATCGATCTATTTCACAAAGTAAAGATCATAGACAAACTTAGTATGCATACTTGGTGTATGGCATGACTAGTGTTTAGAAAAATATAGTGTACATGCTTAGAGCATGGGACAACTATTGTTTTAATTCAAGTATAAAGTTGATAGTTTGAAAAAGTATGCAATGAATGATGGGTAATCAATATAGTAATAAATAAAAGATGTTTTATTTATATTTATAAGTTCTGAGACCATATTGGATTCGATTATTCTTGTGTTTCACTTTGCATGCTTTGACTTCCAGAATAACTAGGTCGTTCTTCCTGATTGACTAAGTTATTCAAACCATCCACAATCGGTCATATGTTGGATGTAGATATGAACCAAGACTGTCATGAGTGTGCTTGTAGAGTTCTAAGATGTTAGACAAAGTGGTGCTACAACACTCATGAGTGCTCATAAGTTCTGAGTATTAGATTCAACCCACGCTCATTGGAATTACTTCATGGATTTTATCATGAGTGATCATGAGACGATAATATCTTATATTCTTCAAACCTAGAGATATGAGTTGTTACAATGAGTTGGTTGTACATTGATTGCACGAAATCGCATTGGTAACTTGATGTTATAAAATGTGCCTTTGTATATGATTTAACAAGTAGTAGAACAAGCCATATGAGTCAAATTTTATCCGTTCCTCTTACCTTCAGGATAAAACCAATATATGTGGGCCCCTCGATGATATAATGATGACACATGTGAATGCTTGGCCAAGCCAGGACTGATTTGATATGTTCAATCAGTCAGTCATCATGAATCGGAAATCGAAAAACAACAAATGGACATAGAGAATGATTTATAATACATGTCTCAGTTCATATGATATATAGAATGGAGGAATATATGATCCATTATCTAATGGACAAGTCATTGACAAAGGTCAGAGTTCATCGACAAGGTCAGAGTTCGACAGCGGCTTTGGAGAGCTACGATTGCCAGTTAGGTTTTGAAGTCATACTCAATAATAGTTTTAGACTTATCCAAGTGGGAGACTATTGGATTACTGTCTAAGTCCATAACTATAATTGGTATGCACTTGACCCGACTCGGCATGGTCCATTTGGGCTGCATAGCATCGAAACATTTGGATAGACCGTTTGTGAGAAGAGGACATTTGTGACATATTAGCATATTATAAGTTCTAATATATTAATATGAAATCATGTTATTTAATTAGTATTGATCAAGAATTAATTTGTACTTATTTTAGTGATTAAAAGAGACTAATTAAATATATGGGGATTAATTGTGTAAATCATTCATTCTTATATATGTGGGCTTATGATCCATGATTCCTTATGTTGGGTTTAACCCATGTGGTGACCCATGGATACTCCATGGAGGTTAAAACCCATGGAGCATAAGGAATGGGTAAAGTCATGGGTTACATGGTGTAACCCTAATGTGCACACTATATAAGGACCCCTTTCGCTCAAGAAATTGGCATTACTGATACATATACGAGGGCTAGCCGATTTGAGCATGAAGTGTCTTCTTCTCATGGTTATTCCAAGTGTTGATGATGTTGTGTGAACCATTTGAGGTGTCACACATGGGGCACTAGGCTCTGGAGCATCATGAAGTCAAGCTACATCAAGAGGTATGTATTCTAACTTGTTATATTACCCAAGTATTAAAAGATTGTATGATAGATAGGGTAATACCTTGGAATATTCATATTTGCATGTATAATAGAGAAAACCTAGATCCAAGGTATTTAGGATTGCATGTACACTTAGGAGTGTTAGAATGCTCAAAACCTAACACTTTCCTGACTGGGCTCTGGCTAACTGTACATATCACATCTTCTTGGAAAACCAAGTTCGATTCAAAGATCCATGTTCACGATCCCAAGCCAACAATCAAACAAGAACATGAAAAGAGACCCAACCCATGTCTCAAATCCAACCATTTTCTTAAAAAAAAAATTTCGAAAATATTTTGTGAAAATTATAGGAACCTATTTTGAGTTTAGATTCATACAAATGTTCCTTCAAATCCCTCAAACCAGGGCTCTGATACTAACTTGTAACATCCCATTTTCACAAACAAACTTTTCATTTTAATTAAGGTAAAACACCATTTCCGTATAACCCAAGTTAAGAAAACTCATTTGTTCCCAAATAAAATTGTTAGAAATCAGAGTGATATATTAAATGAGGAATCTCCAATGTTGTTGATGAGTGTGTACAACCACTCCTTTGCCTTCCCACTATCACCAATGGTACCTAAAAAACATTTAATCCACAACTATAAGCCAAAGATTAGTGAGTTTCCACCAAAATACCATATGCAACACATCATAATAAACAACTATGGGTTATCAGCAACCCTAGGACTATCAATAGTCCTGAGGACTATCATCATTCATAAGCATCACATACAACACAAAAATATAAACACCTATGGGTTATCATCGTCGTTGGGACTATCAGGAGTCTTGTGAGCTATCAACAATCCTGTGGGCTCAAAACACCTTGTGGGTTATTAGCAACCCTATGGACTATTAGTGGTTCTAAAATCATCAGCAAATCAATGACAAATATAACAATAATCGGGAAATAAGACTTACCTAGTTTAACATGCACACCAGTATGATATAGGTAATACATTGAGAAGACGCACTGCCGCATACCGAGCCTCATATAGTACTCTACGTCACCATTGGTGAATCACTACAGAATACATAACTATATGTAACCAGAGGTGAGATAGACATTTGAACACGTGACTAAAATCTAGAGCCTCAACCAAACAAGTAACATGCGAGAAACCCTAGATCAAGAGCTCTCATGCTATCCTATATGACTGCATACAACCCTTAGGGTACTCAACTACATGATCACCAACCCCTAATATATATATATATATATATATATATATATATATATATATATATATATATATATATATATATAGACTCACTATAACACATAGTATAGTGAGGAAACTAACCTGAATTGAAGACCCAAGGAAACACAACAACGCCCTCACTCCCTGCACCGATTAGACCTTCGAACCGAGCAGCAACAATTTAAGATAAATCCTTAATCAATATCCCAAGTCCTTCAAGTTTGACTCAATGTCAAACTTATCAAAAGTCAACGCTCTACATTCAATAAAAGTCAACAGTGAACCACGTCAACAATTACCACGACGTGGAGGCCTATTGGCCATGTTGTGGGCATGTTAGGACAAATTAATCGACATGCAGGACACCACCATGTACTGGAAATCCTTTGGCCACATCGTGGTTCCTGGAAGAATGTCATAATTTTCATTAAGTGCTTAATCATTTTATATCTAGACCCATAACCTCAGATCTTGTCTATTTTCAGCGACTTAATGGATAAAGTTTCAAATATTCTCCATTAAAACTCCACCACAAGGCAAGATCTACGATTCTAATCCAATAAGTCTTTAATGTGACCTAAACTTGTGTATGGACACAAGATGACTCCAAGCATGGCTCTTTTCTCAGTCATTAGAAGCTTAGGGACAGAAAGAGAAGCATAACAAGCTATGGAGTTCCTCAAACTCCATGAGCATCCATGGAAGGGACTAAACTACCCAAAGTGATCCCAAACTTGAATATGGAAAAACAAATGTCATGGTATGAACTTTAGACCTCCAATAGCTCAGAAATCCAAAGAAGGCGATAGATCTAATTTGGTTGCTTGCTCACTTACACCAAAATTATCTTCTGCTTTCCTCAAGCCTCACCAAAATCCAAGAACAAGGACTTCAATCAAGAAAACAAGATCTGAGTCATTCCATGGAGGCTACAGTTTCGAATTTAAGGGTTAGAGGCTGAAGAGGATGCCCTAAACCATGAGTTTATGTGCTTAAATATTGAAGAAACCTTAAAAATAATGGGTTTGGGGTTACAACATCTGCCATGTTGTGGCATCCCTTTTGCCACGTCATGACCACCATTAATTATGCATTATTGAATTTGACATGCCACGTGGTGGTACTCCATTTACCACATCGTGGCACAAGGTTTTTCCCCAAAAACCTTATCTTTGATCCTTTAAGTCCTCAACTAATCTTTTCTGGAAGCAGGTGTTACAAACCCTAATTGGAGTCTTTGCCGAAAAAATTATGGTGGTGGTGGTGGCTTTGACATGTGGTGGCATTCATATCTCAATGTATCTACAAAGAAGGTAGCCGAACTGATGACACTGGCGAAGTCGACGCCGAAAACGAGGGTTTTCAGATCAGAGGTTTTCCAGGAGATGGTGGTGGTGGTCTTTATAATTTCCAGTGGTGGTACTGTTTATGTTTTGAGTATTTAAGTGTGTTTAATTTAGAGATAGGTAGGGGAGGTAACTGTAACGCAAAAAAAATTCACATTAGGTACACCTAAATAAAAATTATTTTATTAATAACTTTATAAAACATTTCGGTGTACAATAGCATACTGGATTACAAGAAGTTATCACCAAGAATTGTACTGACATCAAGTACATGATTCGAGACGAGTGCTACATCAACCTAACCTACAACACAACAATAAACCACACCATAAGCCATAAGGCTTAGTAAATAACATCTACAATAACATAATAACACGAAACATCATTTAGTAATTCAACTTATCAACCAACATATATATATATATATATATATATATATATATATATATATATATATATATATATATATCTTCATATATATCACAATCAATATGCTATAAAATATTATACTAATTAGCTATTGTTCTCACTTACTATAAGAGTTATCACGAAGTAATAATGCAAAACTAACCAAAGTTTCACCACTTTTCATAACCACAACTTTGAGAATTCTTCGTGTAAAGTAAGTATCTCACATTCATTTTCCATTCCAACAACCAATTATCATCTTAATCAACTTCATCATACTACAACATTCTATAACTTGAATGATATATAATATAACAATATCATAGTGTATCAAGCTCTCATATATTTGTAGCATTACACATCAATAAACATTCATTATTAGAGTAGTGTTACTCACCCAATTAGTTAGTGAAGACTAATTCTAATTCCGACCTCAAGCTTCTTACCGCTTCTCAATCCATCACTTGTTCATACCTATTTGGACAATGTATCAAGTTCATTAGAACTTATCTAAACTTACCATTATATCAACCATAATGATCAATTACCTGATCACTAACTAAACCTCGCAACCATTTGTTACAAACTAATCAATTTTCCAATTATAATCACCTAACGACTTAACCTCGTCATCCATTAGCCCAATTGACAAATTCTGGTAAAGTAGGGTATATAACCCTTACCATTCACTTTTAATATTTAACTACTCATCGGGGTTCATAATAGCACCGCATCACAAAATCCCGTAATACATACTTATGTACAACAACCCTCTACAAAATATTACAATAACAGATTTATGTAAAACGGAATAAAATATACCTTCGGTGATCCTGTAAATCGAGTCGCGTACTCACATACACTAGTACAATACAACGATAATGAATCCCCATTAACACTTCCTGATCCGCTGCCCGAATAGATTATGCAAAACTCCTCAAATGACACAAAATGAATATATTTATACTAGTACATCATCACGTCGCTGTTCCAAGCTAGACTTTGTTGCTGCCACATGTCATGGCCTGTTTCCACATGTTACTCTCTGGTTGACACATGTCCCCGTGATACATCACTTGCCACGTCATGGTGAAGACTACGCTGCACCGCAACAACCACAATCTGACTATTTGACTTTGACTTTTCTTGACTTTCTTAGAATAGCAACATACTTTCATCCTAACTTTAAATGATTATAACTTTTCATACGAACTCCATTTTCGACGGTCTTTATATCCACATATCGTCTTAAAGTAATCCGACACTTTCTTTTACTAACTCATGTCCATTCTTGCACAATAAAACTTGTTTTGAAAAACGAGTGTTATAGTAACAACACAAATTTTCTTTTTATCTTTTTCTTTTTAGTTATTGAAATATATAAAAATAGAAAACGAAAATATGAAGGGGAAACTTGTTATTTCAGGAAAAAATTAAAAAAATTAGACCAAAGTTGCAACAAAATAAAAAGTTTGGACCTGTGGTGCTAGCCAAAACTTTTTTGGATCAAAGTGGCAATTTTCAGCTAACTACATGACAATTTTTGCATTTTTGTCTTTTACAAATGGGTCAACTAAGAAATATATAGCTATTGTAAAAGGGTCAATGTCATAAAAACCCTCAATTTTTTAGGGTTTTGTCGGTTTTGCACAAAGTTGAAATTTATGTCCGTTTATACCCAAATATTTTCGAAAAAATTTTGGTTTTACCCTTTTACTGGAGATAACAGGTTTTCAAGGTTACCATTATATTAAATTTGCAAAAAAAAAAAAACGTTAAGTTTACCATCTTTTTGCGTTTTTACCCTTAAGTTTATAATTTTTTTTTACACTTTTACCCTAAGCATATTTTTTTTCATAATATACATATTCATGCAGAAAAATCGTATTTATATACGAAAAGATATTTAATTAAATATTGTATTTATATTTTTTTTAATCTTATATATATATATATATATATATATATATATATATATATATATATATATATATAAGATTTAACATTAAAAAATGTAAATACAATATTTAATTAAATTTTTTTCGTTTATAAATATGATTTTTCTGCTTGAATACGTATAATATGAAAAAAAAATACATAGGGTAAAAGTGTTAAAAAATTGTAAACTTAAGGGTAAAAACGTCAAAAAAAACTGTAAACTTAAGAGTTTTTGTGCGAAGTTAATATAATGGTAACCTGTTATCACCAGTAAAAGGGTAAAACCGAACATTTTTTTGGAAAATGTTAGGGTAAATATGGACATAAAATTCAACCGAACATTTTTTGGAAAATGTTACGGTAAATATGGACATAAAACTCAACTTTGGGCAAAAAAAAAAAAACCTTGAAAACTTGAGGGTTTTTATGACATTAGCCCTATTGTAAAAATAGATTAAAAAAATGTTGTTTCTTAAAAATTAATTTAGGAAAATGATTTTTTTTAGGCACAGAAACTCTATATATTTTAATTTTGGGTCTGAGACTTGAGACTAGTTATTTACAGAATAAAAAATTAAATATTTTTTACCTATTGTTTCTATTAATCCTCTTATCTATTTAAATGATGACATTTAATTGGATATGATATGTATCCTAAAATTAAATGTGTTATGTTAGTATCCTAAAATATCATTAAATAACCATTAAATTTTACAAATGTCACTATTTAATTGGTTATGATATATACAAACAAAAAGTATGAGTAGGAGGATATTTAATTTCTCCTACAGAATACATACATAAAATCGTATTTTTTATGGACAACGAAACTTATATCATTTAAAGGGTTATCTATATACTCCAGGATATTTGTGGGAACTTTCGACATGATTATCTGTTACACAAACATTCAACATTTAGTTAAACAATCATTTATTTCGAGTTAGAGCTTTGAATTTGGGTCTTTTTAAACTCCTTCCATCCCGAGTTGCCAAGATTTTTACGTCTCAATTATTTCGTCCGTGTTGACCTGGTATTGTATATTTTTAATATAGTTAACGTCGATTTCATGATTCATACAACAAAATATTCCAGTTGAAAACGTTAATAAAAAGGGTGAAGAAAAAGACATCAGGGTAATGCTATGTGTATGTTAGTTGCATGGATTTTTTTAAGAATAATTAAAGTTATAATTTTCGTGATTACTTTTATATGCTTTTTTCTATATAATTAAATAAACTTTAAATACTTTTTAAGTGAAAGACGATCGTATATTTACATGGTAAATATTAAGATTATGTTTGACAAAACTAGTTGTTAGATAAAATATGTAACTTTATTTGTTAGTTGAGTTTTTGACAAAAGTATTCGAAAAGTTTTGAAACGTTTAAAATTACATAAAATAACAATTAAAATTGATTATATGTTAATCCACGACCATGGTTTTTGTTAATTCAATTTGTTATTGCAAATAAAATGGCGTAAAATCAGTGTTGACAAATATCCTATGCGTTGTGACTTTGTGGTTGACTTTGCTGATGGGTCGTTATGATCAGAGTTTTCTATGATCACGGTGCTTCTTATGACGTATTCAACAAGTATTTAATGAGACTGAACCTTAATTATTATGGATGCTTCATTGTTGTGGCTAGTCTTGTTAAGATAATGTTGGGTAGTTCTTTTAAACCTAAAGCACGTGTGTCGGAATGGGAATGGAACTTTGTAGTCAAGAAAAAGGGTATACAAGAAAAGCGAGGGTCGAGTTCGAAAATAGTGAAGAAGGACGACTACTCAGATGGAAAATTTAAGTCTCAGTTTACATAACAAACTTTCCACCACAAATAGAATATCAAGATTTGAAGAAGCTTTGTGGGGTATATAGGGTAATCGAAGATACGTAGACAATGTTATATCATAAATTGTTTGATTACTCAAAAAACAATTAATTACATAGGAATATAGAGAAAATACATAAATCCTAAGAGTTTTGGGTCTAAACCTTAATCACTAACACTAACATACAATTTGCATTTTCCATGAAGGTTTTTGATTCGGCTGAATTAGCAAGGAAACTAATTGATGTTTAGATTGAGAATTATCATTTATTTACAAATGTTGGTAGGTTTGGCCGAAATGAGAAGAAATAGGTTGCCAGACATGGTGAGGCAAGCAACAAATTTGAAAAACAAAGTGTTAAGTCTCGTATATTGAATAATTGTGTTTGAGTTTGTATGCAAAAGGGTTTCACAAATTTTTATTTGAGTCTTCACTTGTATATGCGAGATACTTTGTTTGGTCTCGCAATTTTTGTATTTAGGCTTCACAACTTTGGTCAATTAGTTATTTTGACAAGTTGTCTTAGTTTATGTGTCGTGACCTCATTAGTTATGCCCTAATCGACTCCCTTTTCATGTCTTATATATAACGGTAGTTAGCTACTTAAATAGAGAAAGTGTCTTTTGAGAAGTTCTTGCATCATTGTAATTGAACATCTTTACTCTTTAATGAAATTCATATCTTATTTACTTTGAAGTGTTCATGCAATTTCGTCTTAGCAAGTATGATTTATATCTTTTAGAATCTCATCGATCCTAAGAGAGGATTTCTTTGAGCTCTTTTGAAATCCATCATTTCATTCGTGTTTTTTGAGTTTTCTGATTTCTAGTTTAAATTATTTGATTTGTTTTGCATTTTGCAATCTAATTGCAATCAGATCTAAAATTCTTTTTTTTTCAAATCAATTGTTTCAATTTGAAATCTGTGTTTGCTCATTGATTTGATTATTACTTAATGTTTTTTGAAATCATGTCTAAAGACGATTCACACTCAAATTCTTTCAATCAATCTAGTATTATTGGATCTACAACTAGAATGTCAATTCTCTTTCTAGAAGATTATGAGGTTTGGGTTCTGCACTTCAAAGATTACATCACTGGAACTGAAACTCATGGTTCTCGCATATGGCAGTCCATCATTGAAGGTCCTCATCAATATGCATAGATAAAACAAATTATTCATACTCAAGCTGATTTCGATGATATCATTGCCAATAATATTGATATAACCAAATATAAGAAATAGAGTGTAACATTCAAAAAAACATGAGGTAAAAATTTCATTTTTAATTCAACCAAAACACCAATTATCTTTTATTCAAACATTCAAAAGTATTTCATAACAAAACAGTCATCAGAGTACAATCCCAAAAACATCATATTGTGGAAACATGGGTGGATGCCCTGCGATCAAGTCGGGCCCTTCCCTTTTGAACCGAAAGTACTTGAAACCATAACCATAAAATCGTAAGCACAAAGCTTAGTGAGTTCCCCAAAATAACACACACCATACATATCATTGGGCCTAGCCCGCATATTGGGCCAACCCATATTGGGCCCAGCCCTGCCAAACCAATAGGCATAGCCTGATCATACAATTGCAAAAGTCATACAGACAATTAACACCCTACATAACATACAATGGGTCTATCCCTTTCTGATCCATGGGCATAGCCCAACATACAAATAGGCCTAGCACAACATACGAATGTATCTAGCCCAACCTACGATGCAAAAGTAACAAAGGCAAATAGCATAACATGTCCTAGTGGGCCGACATTGGTGCCTTCAGCCCACAAGTACAGTAAGAAGACTCACCTCAGTCTGCTGATAACCAAATAGTCGTTCTGGTCGCTGAACCGGATAACCTTGCACCAACAACAATAAATAAAATCTTAATTAATAATTAACCAGATAACCCAAAATCCAAGGTCCAATCCATAATCCAACTTCAAGGGTAAAAGACCATTTTACCCTTCCCACAACTAGTCCAAGAACTCATGGCCCAAACTCCAAAAGGCCTAATTTGAACTTTTCTGTAGTACGTCCCGCATACCAAAAGTGTATGCCTTGCGTACTCACCCCCAAAGCACAAGGTACAAGGTGTCTATTCACGAAACCAACATTACGCTAAGCGTACTCCTACGTACGCCTAACGTACTCATCAAAGGCCAAATAATCTAAAATATGCTCTTAGTGGTTAAGACAATAGCATCCAAACTCTTATCAGACCTTAAATGATGTCTTAACACATAAAGTTGGCAACTTAACTCCTTTGCATGACCTAATGGGACCAAATCCTTGTTTTTATCTATATTAATAACACCAAATCATGCATGCATCAACAAGAACCCTCAAGATGAAATTTGTATGACTTAAGAACTCAACAAGGACTAAATATGAGGCTCAAAGGTCCTAGAGTAGCTTCTACTCAAAAGATCAACAACCTTGGGACCAAAACATGGTAAAACACCACCCAAAACTAGATCTATACTAGAGGACCATAAATTTTGAAGCTTTATACCTCCAAAAGGTAGATCAAGATGTACAAAGATTGGATCCACAAGCTACAAGAAATTTCACACTTCTCCAAGAAGTTCCTTCTTCCTTAATGAGCATCAAAATGCATTAAATCACACCAAAAGCTCAAGACCCACACCAATGAAGGCTAGGATTTCATTTCTAGGGTTAAATGGGATGGAGGATGAAGATAAGAGGGTGTAGTGTTGAGTTAAGGCCAATAAATAGGGTCCGAGACCCTAAATTAGGGTTTGCATCTGGTTGGAGTATGCCTTGTGTACTCCCAATACACCCAACATACTCCATAAAGTGTCCGTGATACACCTACCTAGTACGCCCATCGTACTCCTATGTATGCCCAACATACTAGGCTTACCCCTAGTACCACTAAACTTCGGAAGGCCATAACTTCTTCATTCTAAGTCTGTTTTCGATGATCCTTATATCCCCAGAAAGGTAATGAGAAGCTATACACTTATATCAACTTATATTTGCTTTAAAACGTTCCGAACTAAAATCTAAAATTCATAAAAAGCCTAAAGTACCACTTGATGGTTATACCCTTCGGCTCCAAATCACAAACCAAACTACGAGATCATCTAACCTACATTATTGATATCGGCATATTTAGTCATATAATTCATGCATTATCTTAATAATTTGTGTTGCATTTGTCTCAAATATTGAACAAAAGGTACTTAATTAGTTTAAAACTTCATTCTCAGCAACAAAGACATGCTCAGAAGGAAAAGGAAGTAGAATTGGCGATTAGAAGCTTGGATATTGGATTTTGAAGAAAGAAGATGAAATTGAAGAACTTGACATGTTATTCTTAAACACGGCTTGTTGTATTGGAAAATCCCAATAAAGTAATGCCTTGTCGTATAAGCGTTTTTAATGTTCAACACGGCGTGTTGAGTCCATCAACACGACGTGTTGCACCTATTTTTAGAGTATATTTAAGGATCGTTTCTATTCAAAACCCTAACAAAGTCTTGAATCTTTTATCGACTTTTGGAGTCCAGAGACATCCCTAGGAGTTATGGATTTCAGAATTCGACTAGAGGCTTTGAATTGAAGATATATACGGCAAAAATCATTAGTAACTTACTTAATTCCTTTATCTACACATGTTTGCATTGATGAATTTCGTTTTTATGCTTGTTTCTGCTAAAGTCACGAGCTAAACACCCTACTTTCGTTTAGAGTAGAGGATCTTATGATTATGGTTTGATTTAGTGGCTTTGGATTATATTGATTTGATTATTTATCATGTTAAGCTTGTGTAACATCCCATTTAAAATAGGTTGATTAAATAATAAGTCCAAAACCCCGAGGAGTAATTCTAAATATTATTTAATATTATAGTATTCTGAAACCAAATAATAATTAATCTGGAGTTGGTTCAGGAAGCCAATTGGCAAAATTTAAATTTCTAGGGGTTAAAGTATAATTTTGGGATTTATTTTGAAAAGGATTTCAGAAGTCGGGGTGTGTTTGGTATCATTTGGATTTAACGTGAAAGGATTTGGATGGATGGGGTTAAATGGGTAAATTATGTACCTAAGTTGAAAAGAAATTTGTCATGGGGGCTATATGGTAACCTTTGGGGCTGAATTGTTATGAATTTTGGAAACTGGGAGTTGTTTTGTAATTTGTGACCTTGATTTGGAAAAAAATCTCATGGGAGGGGCCAGATATGTACAATGTGTATAAGTTTTATGGAGCGGGACTTTAACCCGGCTCCCTTTCCCGTCGCCCTGCTAGCACATATATATATATATATATATATATATATATATATATATATATATATATATATATATATATATATATATATATATATATATATATATATATATACTTTCTTTAAGACCGAATGCAACCGTTTAACCCTAAACCTAATTCTCCAGCCGCTATCTGCTTCTCCCTCATCCAGCCGCCGTTACCACCCCAACACCCTCTCGTCTTTCCGAGCGGTCGAAGTCCCAGCCACCTGAAGACCATCTCAGGTCCAACTTCGCTGCCAGATGTCGTGAACGGCCATCAGGCGAGCGTTGAGGCCGACAATTGACCACCACCGTCCCACTGTTTCATCCGCTGCCATCAAATGTCGTCGTTTCCGTGGTGGCTGAAGAAGAAGAAGATCGACGCTATGGTGGTGGGAGGACCGGTCGCGATTGCGGCTGTTGGATTCGCCATAGCTACCGCCGCCATGTGGTTGTTTCTCCATGAAGATGCTGCCAACATCACCTGCCGCCGTTAGCCATCATTGTGCCGCTAGCGTTGTGGCTGTTGTCACCGTGAACCACTAGGAGAGTGGTGGTGAAACTGTTTCGGGGTTTGTATATGTGCTTATTCTTGGGTGTGCTCCAGTCAAGGTTTCATTGCTGTTGGGTTATTTTTCCGGCCATATGTATTATGGGTTGTGTTTGTGATGGAAGAAGGTTCGAAGAGTGCCCTTGGCCGAAGTCCGAAGGAAGACCACCAACGCCACGAACCGCCGCCTGCCGCCAATGTGGATGTGTGTGTGCGTGTGTAGTATTTTTGTGTGTTTATTAGTTTGTGGTTATCAGTGTGTGTGTGTGTGTGTGTGTGTTTTGGATGGTCTTGTAATTGTAATCGACCGAAATAATAACAGAAAAATCCATAACCACCACCATGAGTTGGTGGCTGCCGCCTCCTACCACCACCGGCCGCCGTGTCGGGTGGCGGTGTGCTTTGCATTGGGGTGTAGATTCGTTGGGATGCTTGGCAACCCTAATGGGCTTAATGAAGCTCTTGTGGGCTTAATCGTCCCAATAAAGCTCTATTTGACCTAATAAAATCCCAATGGGCCCAATGAGGCCCAAAGTGACTCAAAAGCCCAACCGGTTGATTAATGGACTAGTATTGGGTTGGAAACCCTAATTAGAGTTTAGAAAACCCTAATGCCAATAAAACCCTAATTTTAAGAATTAATCGGGACACACACATGGGAATTATTTAATAACTTGAGGTATTAAATAATAATCATTGGCAAAGATTAATCTAAGCTATATTGGACTTAATGGATTAAGTCCTTAGAGTATTAAGTCCTTAATGGGTTAAGTGATAAATACTTAACCTTAATCGTCATTTTATGCGAAACCCTAATTTCACGTGGGTTTATTCTTGGGCCTTTCTATTAGGCCTTGATGATTTGGGTTATTAATGGGTCATCCAAAGTCAAGCAATTGGACTAGAATATGTTGATGGGCTTAGGGTAAGGCCCATATGACGGTGTGGGCCCAATTTGGAAAATTGGGCCATATGTTGGGCATTGGCCCATTACTTGACTATTGAGCCTTTAGTGTGTGAGTTGGACTTTGGGCTTGGAACCCAATTATTAATTGGGTGTTGTTTGATGTTGACAGTTCAGGAATCTATCAACCAGCAGCTGGACTTTTATCGGCGGGACTTCAGTAGTGCCAGGTGAGTTCTGCTTACTATATCAAGAGGATTTAAGGCACCAAGGAGGGCCGTTTATGGATTGTATTCGGATTATTGCATGTTATGCATATTGATTTATATCCCGCTAGTTAGGATGGTGATATGCTATGCTTTAGTGACCTGTTAAGTCGATATCCTGGTTATAGGATTGTTGCTATGCTTTGTGATCTGTTAGATCGGTTTGACTGTTATATATATACATGCTAGTGTTATATGATGTCTATGTGCACATGATTGTCCTGGTTATTGGATGATGCTATGTTAGTGACCGGTTAGGTCTGTATCCCGGTTATTGGAATGTTGCTACGATTGGTGATCTGTTAGATCAGTTTGACTGTTAGATGAAATGAGCTAGCATAGATATTTATGTGCACATGTTTGTTTGATTGGGGGTTGGGTTGAGGTAGTCCTACTTTGTGTTGTAGGCCAACATACCCGGCGAGCAGTCCGGATAGGCTGTAGGCCCTGCCTGGCGGTCCAGACGTGCCTAACGCTCGAAGAGCAGTTCAGATAGACTGAAGGCCTGTGAGGCGGTCTAGTCAGGCTGATGACTCATTATGCATGTTGTTCTGTATTGGTTATATGATATGGTTATGTTTGTATGGTGTTGGTATTTATGGGGAAGCTCACTAAGCTTCGGGCTGACAGTTGGTGATTTTGTTTCAGGAACTTCGGATTATTGCGGGAAGGTGAAGGCATGATCGTGCACCTCCTCATATTTTCATGATTGATTCTGGGAATACTCTTATGTCTAAACTATTCTGAAAACAACCTGTAATAACTTAACGGTTTTAAAATGTGTTAAAAAGTTTAAATTTGGCTTGAATTTATGGGTGTTACAAGTTGGTATCAGAGCCTTGGTTTGAGTGAATTGGAGGAACATTCATGTGAATCCAGTCTCAAATCAAGGAAAGGTTTTCAAAATGATTTCTAAAATGGTTTTCAAAATAAGGAAAGGAGTACACAGGGTGTACGATTAGCTGGAGCCAGTAAGTAGCCCCAAAATACCATACAGGTATTTGATTATGTGATATGTTAAAACAACATGCTAGTTCTAGGCTAAGGATCTTAAGGAATTGCATGATAGAATTGCCTGACTGCATGATGCCTGCTTGCCTTGGGTTTTCCTTATATGAGATTGACATCATTACGGTAGTTACTTGTGTATGCATCATGACTGTATATAATTAAGATCTTATAGCAAGAGAATGTTTGATTTGGGCTTATGTTCTGTTGTTATTGATTAGGGCTTAGGGTAGGATCGAATATTCAAAAGTCTATGCGGTCCCGCATTATGTATGGCTAGCATACACTAGTGCTGCAAGGTTGGTGGAAGTTTCATGGATGGGTGGGTTGTGTGAGGCTGGGAGGCCAGTTATGAGATATTTAGTATTCCTCTAGGAGTGAGGATTGAGCGCTCGCTATGTTTATGTATATTGTTAGGGCATTGTGATGATACTTGGGACAAATATGGGTAGGTGTGGAAGGTAGTATGGGCCAGTACTACTGAAAGCACAGGACCCATACGCATAGCAAGGAACTCACAGCCCCTAAGGTTGGGTAGGGAGTTGGTCCCCTGTTATATTATGGATTATCAGAGGTCTTTCTAGTGTCTTACCAGAATGGCGGTTACGAGACGACTTGAGATCGGATTCAGGTTAGGATTGGGAGTTGGCAGCTAGGATAGGTCAGCATTGTTAGAGGATCGTGTCAGTGAGATCATCCGGGAGGAGGTGATTGAGATTGTTCGGGGACAGTTGCCGGAGATGTTTGGGTCTATCAACACCGTTATGTTCGAGTATTTCGACGACCACTATACAACTAGTGCTGAGACGATTGTCGTGGCAGCTATATCAGCTGTAACAATGGTGGGGAGAGGAGTGGGTCGAGCTTTCTAGTACCGGGATTGGATACTGGTGCATATTCTAATGAGCCGGGGGCTGCAGTTATGTGGGATCAGGGAGATGTTCTGTACTCGTTATGTTCTGCGAATTGAGTAGGAGAGGCTAAGACCATGAGTTTCTAGATGTGAGGCTTAGGGGGGTCTTGCTGGAGGCCGGAGTGTGAGTCGTGTGGGACTTTGGAAAGGAGTGACGATTATGTTCAGCTAGAGTTTTGACAGCTGGAAGCGAAATATTTAATTGATGGATTGGGCTGTCGTCTTATAGGGTAAGGATTGTGCCCTTTCAGTTCTTCAAGCTCGAAGGAGTAAGCATGCTTATGACCCAGGATCAAGTTGTATTCCAGCTCGGGGACTATTGGTTATAGGGATTGGTGATATTATTTCAGCTCCGGTGAGCGCAGGTGGGTCGATGTGGCATAAATATTTTGTGAGATCCGGTTTTCCTTGGGTCTCTTGTGTCGGACAGTAGGGATTTATTGTGCCAATTATTGCACTTTAAGGGATTGTAGACTATGTCATGGGAGTAGTTTGTAGCCCGGTTAGGTCAGAGGTTGCTTCAATTGCTGCAGTTCAGTTGTGGATGATCGAGGTAGTGAGTGAACCAAAGTGCGAGATACTAAATGTTATTATTTCTAAAGTTGAGAGCGGGAGACTTATTAGAGCATATTGAGAAGAAGGGTGATATGTGGGAGGTCCATGGACAGAGTTCCACATGATGGTTATCCAACATTGTCAGGATTCAGTGATTTTAGTAAGTGTTATTGATTGGCGAAGGAAAGAGCCAAGCGAAGTAACTCGTTGCTAAGATGTCAGTTGGAGCAAATACCTTTTTGAACTTCAGGATTAGAGTGTCGGAGCATTAAAGTACTAGGAACCGTCAGATTCACTGAAATTCAGGAAGTGTTCAGCTAGTTCTTAAAAGTGTGTGATTATTTGTAATTGGCTGGTAATAGAGCACTAGTTGGAAAACAGTTGGTTGTCATCGGATCGATCATTGGAACATGAGAAGAACTAGGAATTTTCCAACTTCCATGGGTTGTGAAGACTTAGTCGAATCTAAGTGGGGGAGAAATATTTTTTTAGATTCAGAAACAGGAGTGGTTTTGAAAATGAGATAAGTTTCGCATCGTTGTCAGGGAGAAAGACAACCCAAGTGGTTGTTTGGGTTAAGAGTTGTGTGAATTGGGAGTTCGGTAGATCTCCCGAGCTTGTGTATCATGTCTTCTTGGTGCATGATAGCAGAAGTCGGGAAACCAGGTTGGAATCCTAGTCATGAATTGAGTTCAACTCTAGTATTCGGTCGAGAGTGTGCTCGACTCTGAGGATTCTTGTGATTGATACATTGAGGGTTTTGTTAGCTGCCAGGGCTCGGCAGTATTTTCAGCACGGGTGTGCGGGTTATTAGCATATGTGTTAGGCACGCGGGTCAGGGAATAGACCACATAATTCTGAGAGTATGGATGATCGACATGAGGCCTAGGGTTAGGCCAGGGTTAGAGTCCACAAAATGGATCAGGAGTTCAAAACCCTAAGTGGATGAGAATAGTATGCATGGGAAAGATCACCAGGGGGTGGTCCAAGGAGATGCTCAACAGTTTAGAGTGGTCCAGATGACTGAAGGCCTGGTGAAGCGGTCCAGTCATGCTGAAGACTCTATATGTGTTTGCAGATTTATATGCGGGTATTAAGTATGCTGCTATGCTATATCAATTAGTAAGTATGTTCCCAAGTATTGAGCATGTTGCTGGAGTAGGCTGGAAACTCCGGTGTATTTGGGTTGATCAGAAGTTGTTATTAGAAATCAGATAGAGTACAGAGGATCTTGTTGATCCCATCAGTTAAGAGAATCTCATAGGATTAATCTGCTTGGATCAGGTAATACTCCAGTTGGGAACCGGGAGTAGATCAAAATGGGTATCCGACAATTTTAAGAAGGCTTGGGATTAGAATTTTCGGTCGATCACGTTTTGGGAACCAGATTAGACCTGGTTAAGCTAGTGATAAGACTATAGGAACACCACTACAGTTATGAGACCAAGTAAGCAATGAATTGCCTAAGGTTGTGTGTGATGTAAGGCTACCATTGGTCATCTAGCAACCACTTTTAGTCGTGGATTTTGTAATGACAGGATTCGATGTGTGTATCCGATCGGTTGGAACAGGAGATTGTTAGAGTCACAGTGGCATGACAAGTAGTGGTAACTAGTTCTAGGGAAGGATACGTTCGGAAGTTGTATGAAACAACTATGTGGGAGTCCTTAAACTCTGCGACCGGGCTGGAACCCGGTATGTCGGATGATTAATGAACGAATTGAGACCAGGGAGGTCTCGGTAGATTCTGGAAAGTAGTTGTGTGGTAGCATACTGCTTCAGGCAGATCAGTGTTCAGTTAGTTTCTGCGGTTAGGGCAGTATTGACGAATTGGGTCTTCAGTGTATGGGATTTATCTAGATGTTGGAACCCCTAATGACAGAAATTGAATAGTTATAAAAGAAACAGGAGGACCGGGAACAACAATAATGATTGGGTATGAGAGGTCTGTCAAGGAGCCAGATTATCTCGAGGTTTCAGGTTTCGGATCGAGTAAATGCGATCATATTGAGAGGGATTCGTATCTGTTCAGGTTTTAGAACCCTGCAGGGGTTGGCTGTTGTCACACCCCAAAACCACGAACGGCGGAAACGTTCAGGGGTGGAGGACGTCATGTACAGTATCACAACAGTGTAATATAATAAACAAGCAACAACATCATCCATTGCATTATAAGTAAAGTTTAATACATGTGTGTTCTTTCATTGTAATAAGACACCAAAAATATACAATCAAAATAAAAGACGAGACTTGTCTGCTCCGACTTCTCAAAACCTGGCCTCCGTACCTGTCTACTGATGACCTGAGAATACAAGTTATTTTGAAAGCGAGTATCAGCTTTAAGCTGGTGAATTCATAAGTATATAAGTGCCATTGCCTTGTTTGTGAAAATCTGTTATGAAAGCCATGTAAACCTTTAAATGAAAATGTTGAGGTAAGTATGAAATCCCTTGAAAAACCCTTATTTTCTATAAGTATGAAATGTAGTCTTCTACCAAGACCCGAATGTTCTGTATGTATGAAGTGTAGTCTTCTACCAAGACCTGAATGTTTTGTAAGTATGAAGTGTAGTTTTTGTATTGACTAGTACTAAAAGTGCTTAGTCTAACTCATCGTTTATGTGAAAGGTATCACAAAATAAAGTAATAGGAAATACGTAATAAAGTAAATGTAAGCCGGAGGTACTGGTGCTAACATGTACTTATATAACCTAATGAACATCCGAATATTGTCCAATTGTCCTCTGTAGCAGCAGCAGGGCGAGGGAAGGGTTAGTCCCCGTAAAGGTACTCCTAGTATAAGTAATAACCGTAGGCATCCATAGATGTTCATCACCCACTGTTGCTAACAGATGGGTTTCAGAATGGTTAGTCCCGTACGTATATCCTGAGGTACTGTGGGATAGAGGCCCATCTAGGTATCCCGAGGTACTGTGGGATAGGGTCCTGTCTTAGATATCCCGAGGTACTGTGGGATAGGCAGGAAGATTTACACAGAAGGTACTAATAAATCATCCTCGCAATTTGAGATACAAATATTCACTATAAACAAGTATACACAGGTAAAGGTATCTACGTAAAAGTATTCTTGTAATGTGTTCATGTATCATGTAAGCATATGTAAAGGTACTCATGTATCAGGTAAGGTTCTAGTAAGAACTCATGAATGAACTGACTCTTGTGTGATTCCTTGTAATAGAAGTAATGTTTGATATCTTCAAATTATCCCTATGATAATCTACTGTAATATAACTGGATGATCATGTAGGTTTGTACACTCTTACTACTCAAGAGTGTGGGAACTAAATGAAAGATTTACGCTATAACATCAATACATATATAAGAATATAAGTGTATATGCATAGTTTAGTTCAAGAATGAAAAATGGTTTTTGTAAGACATCTATGGGTTTTGAACAATAATTAACAATGACATGATGTCATTTTAATAAACATTTCAAAGGTAAAACATTTGGTAACAATGTGTTTTTAAGATGTAAAACCATTTCATGCATCACATTTTGTAGCATGTGAAATATGTTAAATGACAAACACAGTTATAAAATACATATCAATGATTAAATAACATGTTTGTTTCTACTTGTATTCTCCCCCCCCCCCCCCCATTAAAGCATTTAAAATCATTTAAAATATTGATTAGGGGTATGAACTCACTTGAAAGTTTGAAGATAGCGAGATGGAAAACCGGGCAAAGTTTCGTCTCGGGAAACGGATTTTTCTCGGGATTCTCGGGAATCTCGGGAGTAAAATCGACCTTCGGGACTTGAGCAAAAAGACCAGGGCTTCGGGTTTGAACGGGCACAGAAAACGAGGCAAAATGCAAGAGAAATGAGAAGAAATGAGCAATTTTTCCGGAAACCCTCGCATTCTATTTATAGGGGTCTGAGAAGCCTCGGTATGCGGGGTGTACGCTCGTACGCAGTGCGTACGCGTACGTCATGCATGACCGAGTCCTCGACTGCCTCGGCTTCGGATGGGACGGATCGGGTCGGATGGGACGGGTTGGACGGGCGGGTCGGTAGCTTCGCATAGGGGCGACGTGGACGGACCGAGACCAAGGCCTTCGGGTACGCGGGGCGTACGAGGTTACGCAGCGCGTAACTCGGATGAGAACGCTGACTCTTCCTTCGGATATTACCGGATTTTTGATTTAAATATATATATATATATATATATATATATATATATATATATATATATATATATATAAATTATTTAATAAACTTCAAAAAATCATATCTCCTTCATACGAACTCCATTTTCGATGGTCTTTATATCCACGCGAAGGTGAGACTACGCTCTACAACTTTCGTTTAGACTCCGTTGGCAAATTCCAAAATTATTTTTATTATTTAATTATAAAATGACGTGATTAATGAATTTCTTTAAAAATTCATAACTTCTTTATCTGACGTCGGTTTTTGCCAGACTTTTCACCGCTGAAATACCATTGTCGAGACCTTCGATTCTCGTTTACGTCATTCCGGCCAAAAGTCGCTCGATCTCCGATTCAAGTTTTTAGTTGTCTGTTGCTAAACCGAACTTGGAAAAATCTTAACTTCAATATACGAAGTCGGATTTGGGCGTTCTTTTTACGTAAGATCCCGGTTTAATGACAATTAAACATAGAGGGAATTAAAATAGAACTTTTTAGACATTTTATTATCAAAGTTAATTTTATTAACTCAAAAGTGGTTACAATACTTGACTTTTTAGGTCATTACAAAGAGTTGAAATATCGGGTTGTCACATCATCCCCCCGTTAGAGGGAATTTCGTCCCGAAATTTAAAGTAAGAAAACACTTGTGGATTAGGGAAACAGATGTGGGTACTTGTGTTTCATCTGATCTTCGCGTTCCCAGGTGTATTCAGGTCCTCGCTTTGCATTCCAGCGGACCTTCACGATGGGGATGCGACTTTGCTTGGTTTGCTTGACCTCTCGGTCCATGATTTCTACTGGTTCCTCCATGAAGTTGAGGCTCTCGTTGATCTCGATCTCGTCGAGTGGAATAACAAGAGTCTCGTCGGATAGACACTTTTTCAAGTTTGACACGTGGAAGGTAGGATGTACGTTACTGAGTTCTTGCGGTAGATTGAGTTTGTAAGCTATAGGACCGATCCTCGCAAGAATCTCGAAAGGCCCTATGTATCTTGGATTGAGCTTCCCACGCTTTCGAAAGCGTATCAAGCCCTTCCAGGGTGAGACCTTCAGTAGGACTCGGTCGCCTACCTGGAACTCCAATGGTTTCCTGCGCTTGTCAGCGTAGCTTTTCTGTTGGTCTCTAGAGGCTTTCAATCGTTCACGAATTTGAACGATCTTCTCTGTCGTTTCCCGAATGATCTCTAGACCTGTGAGAGTGCTTTCGGGAACTCGTCCCTTAGCTAACTAGGTATCACCCACTTCAGCCCAGCACCGAGGGGATCTGCACTTTCGGCCATAGAGGGCCTCGAATGGAGCTGCCTTTATGCTCGTATGATAACTGTTGTTGTAGGAAAATTCAACAAGGGGTAAATGAGTATCCCAAGCTTTTCCAAAGTCAATGACACAGGCGCACAACATATCTTCTAAGGTTTGGATAGTTCTCTCACTTTGCCCGTCGGTCTGTGGATGGTAGGCTGTACTCATGTCCAACCTAGTTCCTAGGGAACTTTGTAATGACTGCCAGAACCTCGAAGTGAATCTACTATCTCGGTCGGAGATGATAGATAAGGGAACACCGTGCAGCCTTACAATCTCCCTAATGTAAATTCTGGTAAGTTTTTCCATCTTGTCTGTTTCCTTGATCGGTAAGAAGTGTGCAGACTTGGTCAGTCTATCGACGATGACCCATATGGAATCAAGTCCCCTGGTCGTCTTGGGCAACTTGGTTATGAAGTCCATAGTGATCCGCTCCCACTTCCATTCTGGTATCTCCGGTTGTTGTAGAAGACCGGAGGGTTTCTGGTATTCGACCTTAACCTTTGCGCAAGTAAGGCATTTACTCACGAAGGTAGCAATATCTGCTTTCATGTTAGGCCACCAGTATAACTTTTTAAGACCCAGATACATCTTATCTGAACCCGGGTGGACGGAATAACGAGCGTTGTGAGCTTCGGTCATGACCAAGTCTCTGAAGCCACCGTGTTTCGGTGTCCAAATCCGATCCATGAGGTATAAGGCTCCGCTACCCTTGACTTCCAAGTTATTATCCATCCCTCTAAGGGATTCACCCGCCATGTTTTCAGGTTTCAAAGCGTCGAGCTGAGCCTCCTTTATTTGCGTGGACAAGTGTGAATGGATGGTTAGAGTCAAAGATTTGACTCTACGACCAGTATATTCTTTCGGACTTAGGGCGTCGGCTACTACATTGGCTTTACCCGGATGATAACGAATTTCGCATTCGTAATCACTAAGTAGCTCGACCGACCGTCGTTGTCTCATGTTGAGCTCTTTCTAGTCGAAAATGTGCTGTAGACTCTTATGGTCTGTAAAGATCGTGCTTTTCATACCGTATAGGTAATGTCGCCAGATTTTCAGAGCAAACACAACTGCTCCTAGCTCGAGATCGTGGGTTGTGTAGTTAACCTCATGTGTCTTCAGCTGTCTCGAGGCATAGGCTATGACTTTACCTCGTTGCATCAGTACACATCCGAGTCCTTGATTGGATGCATCGCAATAGACAATAAATTCTTCTATTCCTTTGGGAAGGGATAGTATCGGGGCAGTGCACAAGGCTCGTTTGAGCGTTTGGAACACTCTTTCCTGTTTCTCTTCCCAGTTAAAGGCCACGCCTTTCTGGGTCAGGGTTGTAAGGGGTTTCGCTATGCTGGAGAAGTTCTGAATGAACCTGCGATAGTGGCCAGCTAGACCTAGAAATTGACGAATTTCAGTAGGTGTCTTTGGTGCTGACCAGTTCTCGATGGCCTTAATTTTGGAAGGGTCCACGTGTATACCTTCTTCGCTAACTACATGGCCCAAGAATTCGACTCGTCGAATCCAAAATTCGCACTTTGAGAACTTTGCGTAGAGCTTCTCTGATCGCAATGTTTCTAAGATTTTACGGAGATGTTGACTATGCTCCTCCTTACTTCGAGAGTAGATGAGTATGTCATCAATGAAGACGATGACGAACTGATCCAAGTAAGGACGACACACCCTATTCATCAGATCCGTGAATACTGCGGGTGCGTTAGTTAATCCGAATGGCATCACTACAAACTCATAGTGCCTATAACGAGTTCGGAAGGCTGTCTTGGGAACATCCTCCTCTAACACTCGGAGTTGGTGGTATCCGGATCGCAGATCTATCTTCGAGAAGTAGTTGGCTCCTTGAAGTTGATCAAACAAATCGTCAATGTGGGGCAAGGGGTAACGATTTTTAATGGTAAGTTTGTTGAGTTCTCTATAGTCGATGCACATGCGAAACGATCCATCTTTCTTCTTGACGAACAAGACCGGTGCTCCCCATGGTGAGAAGCTTGGTCGAATGAATCCCTTCTTGAGAAGTTCGTTAAGTTGACTGGAAAGTTCCTGCATTTCAGCCGGTGCAAGACGATAAGGAGATTTGGCTACGGGGGTAGCCCCTGGCACTAAGTCGATTATGAACTCGACTTGGCGTTGTGGTGGTAAACTGGGAAGTTCTTCTGGGAATATGTCGGGAAAGTCGCGTACTTCTGGGATTTTCTGAAGGTCTTTCTGTTCTTGGCTGGTATCGACGACGTGTGCTAGGAATGCATGATATTCCTTTCGCAAGCACTTCTGGGCTTGAATGCACGAAATGATGCGAAGGCTCGTACTAGGTTTGTTGCCGTAGATAATTAAAGTTTCGTTATTAGGAAGGTTAAGACGAACTACTTTTTCGAAGCACATAATGTCGGCACGAAGAAGACTCAACCAATCCATACCGATGATAACGTCAAAACATTTAATTATGACTGGCATGAGATCTATCTTGAAAGTATGGCCATCTAAAGTAAAAGTACAACCTACGAATATGCAGTTTGTACTCTCTGTTTTCCCGTTAGCCATTTCTACCGTGAATGAACTATCTAGTGCACATGGTTTTTGTTTAAGCAGGTGTGCAAATTTGTGACTTACAAAACTTTTCTCGGCTCCAATATCGAAAAGTATGCAAGCATATGAGTTATCGAGGAGGAACGTACCAGTAACTATCGTTGGATCAACTACTGCGTCCTCGTGGCCTAAGGCCATAACTCTTCCTACTCCACCAACCATCCCTGCTTTAGGGCAGTTCCTCTTGTAATGGCCCACCTCGCCACATCCGTAGCAAGTTTGGCCCATCCCGGCGTTTGGGACCTGGGCGGCTTGAGCCATTGGAGCCTTGCAGTAACGGGCGGTGTGCCCTTTCTTGTTGCAGTTAGAGCAGAACATCTCCTTGCAAGGTCCGTGGTGGTGGTAGTTGCACTTGGTGCACTTCGGAAGAGTTCCAGCATAAGTTTTTGCTGGTAAGAGGTTCGCAGGGGCAACAGGTGTCACTGTTGCAACATTGATCGCCACAAGTTGTTGCGTATTGGAGGATCCTTGCGGAGCCCCTCTTTTCCTCTTATTCCACTCCTTCTTGTTGTAGTCGGGGTTGGATTTTTGTGGTACAGGTGTAGGGATTGTTGTGTTCTGAGGTTTCCGGTGATCGATAAGAGATTGTGCTAGTTCCTTGGAACTATCAAAGGTAATGGGCCTGGAAGCGATCACACTTGACTGGATCTGGGGCGACAGTCCCCAGATATATCTCTTGATCTTTTTGCTCTGGAGAGCAACCATATCAGGGCATAAGTTTGCCAAATCACAGAACCTATTTGTGTAGGTAGTGATGTCGGATCCAACCATTTGTAGACCCCATAATTCTTGCTCGAGTTTTTGTACTTCACCTCGAGGACAGTATTCCTTCATCAGCATGTCTTTCAACTTTTCCCAGCCGATGGAATACGCCACCACCAAAGTTAGATAGTTAACATGGCTGTTCCACCATGTTAGTGCTCGGTCAGAGAAGGTACAAGCTGCGAACTTGACCTTGCTGGCTTCTTGGCATCCGTAGATTTCGAAGATAGATTCCATCTTCTCAATCCACTGTCTTAACACCATAACACCCCCAGTTCCATTGAAGCTGTGGGGTTTGGCGTTAGTGAAGTCCTTGTAGGTGCATTCCCGAGGATGTCCATGGCTTTCGCCGTGGTTCGAGGGTGGTGCACCTGTTCCTGATCTGCTCGGGGCAGGAGCATTGATTGCTGACACAGCAGCTGCAACTGCTGCTGTGAAAGCTTCCTGGAACATGTTTGCATCGAAAGGATTTGGTGGTTGAAGAGGTACAGGTGGTGGTGGAGGTGGTGGTATTGGTGCTGCGTTGTTTGGGTTCCTCCTTGGATTCCTGCGTGGCGGCATCTTTAACTATACGTTTAAAAGATGACGAAATGGATAAGAATAAATGATTAATGAATGTGTCTCATGGACTAAATCCCCATAGCCCAACAACAGAAGGAATAGCTAAAATAGACGAACTGACTAAGATAATTACAGTAAGACCAAATACCCCTATGGTATTTCTTTATGGTTGTGTTGGTAAGTGTTTAGACTTGCTGCCATATCACAACCATTCTCGGGCATATTCTAATCGCTCCTCGGACCAGCATAGTTGATCAGGCTATGCCATTCCCAAGGCTGACCATATATCCCCAGGCTTACTTGTGATATTCAACAATCGTAATACTTTTGTTCTTGTCGTTGTGACACTGATTTTAGTATGAATGCAGGCACGTATACTTTGTTAAATATTTTATTATTTAAAAGTATAAACTCTTAGACAGAGTGTTTTAATCCCATGTATTTATAGTTAGTATATCTTTTATGGGTTGATATACTTAATTCACTATAAACAATGCTCTGATACCAATCTGTCACACCCCAAAACCACGAACGGCGGAAACGTTCAGGGGTGGAGGACGTCATGTACAGTATCACAACAGTGTAATATAATAAACAAGCAACAACATCATCCATTGCATTATAAGTAAAGTTTAATACATGTGTGTTCTTTCATTGTAATAAGACACCAAAAATATACAATCAAAATAAAAGACGAGACTTGTCTGCTCCGACTTCTCAAAACCTGGCCTCCGTACCTGTCTACTGATGACCTGAGAATACAAGTTATTTTGAAAGCGAGTATCAGCTTTAAGCTGGTGAATTCATAAGTATATAAGTGCCATTGCCTTGTTTGTGAAAATCTGTTATGAAAGCCATGTAAACCTTTAAATGAAAATGTTGAGGTAAGTGTGAAATCCCTAGAAAAACCCTTATTTTCTATAAGTATGAAATGTAGTCTTCTACCAAGACCCGAATGTTCTGTATGTATGAAGTGTAGTCTTCTACCAAGACCTGAATGTTTTGTAAGTATGAAGTGTAGTTTTTGTATTGACTAGTACTAAAAGTGCTTAGTCTAACTCATCGTTTATGTGAAAGGTGTCACAAAATAAAGTAATAGGAAATACGTAATAAAGTAAATGTTAGCCGGAGATTCTGGTGCTAACATGTACTTATATAACCTAATGAACATCCGAAGCCAATTGTCCTCTGTAGCAGCAGCAGGGCGAGGGAAGGGTTAGTCCCCGTAAAGGTACTCCTAGTATAAGTAATAACCGTAGGCATCCGTAGATGTTCATCACCCACTGTTGCTAACAGATGGGTTTCGGAATGGTTAGTCCCGTACGTATATCCTGAGGTACTGTGGGATAGAGGCCCATCTAGGTATCCCGAGGTACTGTGGGATAGGGTCCTGTCTTAGATATCCCGAGGTACTGTGGGATAGGCAGGAAGATTTACACAGAAGGTACTAATAAATCATCCTCGCAATTTGAGATACAAATATTCACTACAAACAAGTATACATAGGTAAAGGTATTTACGTGAAAGTACTCTTGTAATGTGTTCATGTATCATGTAAGCATATGTAAAGGTACTCATGTATCAGGTAAGGTTCTAGTAAGAACTCATGAATGAACTGACTCTTGTGTGATTCCTTGTAATAGAAGTAATGTTTGATATCTTCAAATTATCCCTATGATAATCTACTGTAATATAACTGGATGATCATGTAGGTTTGTACACTCTTACTACTCAAGAGTGTGGGAACTAAATGAAAGATTTACGCTATAACATCAATACATATATAAGAATATAAGTGTATATGCATAGTTTAGTTCAAGAATGAAAAATGGTTTTTGTAAGACATCTATGGGTTTTGAACAATAATTAACAATGACTTGATGTCATTTTAATAAACATTTCAAAGGTAAAACATTTGGTAACAATGTGTTTTTAAGATGTAAAACCATTTCATGCATCACATTTTGTAGCATGTGAAATATGTTAAATGACAAACACAGTTATAAAATACATATCAATGATTAAATAACATGTTTGTTTCTACTTGTATTCTCCCCCCCCCCCCCATTAAAGCATTTAAAATCATTTAAAATATTGATTAGGGGTATGAACTCACTTGAAAGTTTGAAGATAGCGAGATGGAAAACCGGGCAGAGTTTCGTCTCGGGAAACGGATTTTTCTCGGGATTCTCATGAATCTCGGGAGTAAAATCAACCTTCGGGACTTGAGCAAAAAGACCAGGGCTTTGGGTTTGAACGGGCACGGAAAACGAGGCAAAACGCAAGAGAAATGAGAAGAAATGAGTAATTTTCCGGAAACCCTCGCATTCTATTGATAGGGATCTAAGAAGCCTCTGTACGTGGGGCATACGCTCGTACGCAGCGCGTACGCGTACGTCATGCATGACCGAGTCCTCGACTGCCTCGACTTCGGATGGGACGGGCGGGTCGGTAGCTTCGGGTACGCGGGGCGTACGAGGTTATGCAGCGCGTAACTCGGATGAGAATGCTGACTCTTCCTTCGGATATTACCGGATTTTTTATTTAAATATATATATAAATTATTTAATAAACTTCAAAAAATCATATCTCCTTCATACGAACTCCGTTTTCGATGGTGTTTATATCCACGCGAAGGTGAGACTACGCTCTAAAACGTTCGTTTAGACTCCGTTGGTAAATTCCGAAATTATTTTTATTATTTAATTATAAAATGACGTGATTAAGGAATTTCTTTAAAAATTCATAACTTCTTTATCTGACGTCGGTTTTTGCCAGACTTTTCAACGCTGAAATACCATTGTCAAGACCTTCGATTCTCGTTTAGGTCATTCCGGCCAAAAGTCGCTCGATCTCCGATTCGAGTTTTTAGCTGTCTGTTGCTAAGCCGAACTTGGAAAAATCTTAACTTCAATATACGAAGTCGGATTTGGGCGTTCTTTTTACGTAAGATCTCGGTTTAATGATATTTAAACATAGAGGGAATTAAAATAGAACTTTTTGGACATTTTATTATCAAAGTTAATTTTATTAACTCAAAAGTGGTTACAATACTTGACTTTTTAGGTCATTACAAAGAGTTGAAATATCGGGTTGTCACAGCTGTGGAGGCCTTGGAAAGGCTAGGGTTATGCCCAGAATTTTAGCACTGTAGTTCAAGTTGTTTGGGGTGTAAGGAATGATCAGAAAACGATTTCGAGGATGAAATCAAATTTAAGTGGGAGAGAGTTATAACATCCCATTTAAAATAGGTTGATTAAATAATAAGTCCGGAACCCCGAGGAGTAATTCTAAATATTATTTAATATTATAATATTCTGAAACCAAATAATAATTAATCTAGAGTTGGTTCAGGAAGCCAATTGACAAAATATGAATTTCCAGGGGTTAAAGTACAATTTCGGGATCTATTTTGAAAAGGATTTCAGAAGTCGGGGTGTGTTTGGTATCATTTGGATTAAACATGAAAGGATTTGGATGGATGGGGTTAAATGGGTAAATTATGTACCTAAGTTGAAAAGAAATTTGTCATGGGGGCTATATGGTAACCTTTGGGGCTGAAATGTTATGAATTTTGGAAACTGGGAGTCGTTTTGTAATTTGTGACCTTGATTTGGAAAAAAATCTCATGGGAGGGGCCAGATATGTAAAATGTGTATAAGTTTTATGGAGTGAGACTATAACCCGACTCCCTTTCCCGTCACCCTACTAGCACATATATACCTTCTTTAAGACCACATGCAACCCTTTAACCCTAAACCTAATTCTCCACCTACCATCTTCTTCTCCCTCATCCAGCCGCCGTTACCACCCCAATACCCTCTCGTCTTTCCGATTGGTCGAAGTGCCAGCCACCAGAAGACCATCTCAAGTCCAACTTCGTTGCCGGACGTCGTGACGGCCATGAGGCGAGCGTTGAGGCCGACAATTGACCACCACCATCCCACTGTTTCATCCGCTGCCATCAAATGTCGTCTTTTCCGTGGTGGCTGAAGAAGAAGAAGATCGACGCTGTGGTGGTAGGAGGACTGGTCACGATTGCGGCTGTTGGATTCGCCATTGCTGCCGACGCCATGCGGCTGTTTCTCCGTGAAGCTACTACCAACATCACCTGCCGCCGTTAGCCATCATTGCGCCGCTAGGGTTGTGGTTGTTGTCACCATGAAGCACTAGGATTGTGGTGGTGAAATTGTTTCGGGTTTTATGTATGTGCTTATTCTCGGGTATTCTCCAGTCAAGGTTTTGTTGCTGTTGGGTTATTTTTCCGGCCATACGTATTGTGGGTTGTGTTTGTGATGGAGGAAGGTTCCCAGTGTGCCCTTGGCTAAAGTACGAAGGAAGGCCACCACCGCCATGAACCGCCGCGTGCCGCCAAGGTGGCTGTGTGTGTGCGTGTGTAGTATTTTTGTGTGTTTATTAGTTTGTGGTTATCAGTGTGTGTGTGTGTGTGTTTGTTTTGGATGGTGTTATAACTGTAATCGACCGAAATAATAATATAAAAATCCATAACCACCACCGTGAGGTGGTGGCTGCCGCCTCCTACCACCACCAGCCGCCGTGTCGGGTGGCGGTGTGCTTTGCATTGGGGTGTTGATTCGTTGGGATGCTTGGAAACCCTAATGGGCTTAATGAAGCTCTCGTGGGCTTAATGGGCCCAATAAAGCCCTATTTGACCTAATAAAATCCCAATGTCCCCAATGAGGCCCAAAGTGACTTAAAAGCCCAACCGGTTGATTAATGGACTAGTATTGGGTTGGAAACCCTAATGCCAATAAAACCCTAATTTTAAGAATTAATCGGGACACAAACATGAGAATTATTTAATAACTTGAGATACTAAATAATAATCATTGGCAAAGATTAATCTAAGCAATATTGGACTTAATAGATTAAGTCCTTAGAGGATTAAGTCCTTAATGGGTTAAGTGAGAAACACTTAACCCTAATCGTCATTTTATGCGAAACCCTAATTTCATGTGGGATTATTGTTGGGCCTTTCTATTGGGCCTTGATGACTTGGATTATTAATGGTTCATCCAAAGTCAAGCAATTGGACTAGATTATGTTGATGGGCTTATGGTAAGGCCCATATGAGGGTGTGGGCCCAATTTGGAAAATTGGGCGATATGTTGGGCTTTGGCCCATTACTTGACTATTGAGCCTTTAGTGTGTGAGTTGGACTTTGTGCTTGGAACCCAATTATTAATTGGGTGTTGTTTGATGTTGACAGTTCGAGAATCTGTCAACCAGTAGCTAGAGTTTTATTGGCGGGACTTTAGCAGTGCCAGGTGAGTTCTCCTCACAATATCAACAGGGTCTAAGGCACCAAGGTCGGCCCTTTATGGATTGTATTCGGATTATTGCATGTTATGCATATTGATTTATATCCCGATAGTTAGGATGGTGATATGTTATGCTTTAGTGACCTATTAGGTCGATATCCTGGTTATAGGATTGTTGCTATGCTTTGTGATCAGTTAGATCGGTTTGACTGTTATATAAATACATGCTAGTGTTATATGATGTCTATGTGCACATGAATGTCCTGGTTATTGGATGATGCTATGTTAGTGACGGGTTAGGTCTGTATCCCAGTTATTGGGATGTTGCTACGATTGGTGATCTGTTAGATCAGTTTGACTATTAGATGAAATGAGCTAGCTTATGATATTTATGTGCACATGTTTGTTTGATTGGGGGTTGGGTTGAGGCGGTCCTGCTTTGTGTTGTAGGCCAACATACCCGGCGAGCGGTCCGGATAGGTTGTAGGCCCTGCGTGATGGTCCAGACGTGCCGAAGGCTCGAAGAGCTGTTCAGATAGACTGAAGGCCTGTGAGGCGGTCCAGTCAGGCTGATGATGCATTATGCATGCTGTTCTGTATTAGTCATATGATATGGTTATGTTTGTATGGTGTTGGTATTTTGGGGAAACTCACTAAGCTTCGGGCTTACAGTTAGTGATTTTGTTTCAGGCACTTCGGATGATTGCGTGAAGGCGAAGGCGTGATCTTGCACCTCCTTATATTTTCATGATTTATTCTGGGAATACTCTGATGTCTAAACTATTTTGAAAACAACCTATAATAACTTAACGATTTTAAAATTTATTAAAAAGTTTAAATTTGGATTGAATTTTATGGGTGTTACAAGTTGGTATCAGAGCCTTGGTTTGAGTGAATTGGAGGAACATTCGTGTGAATCCAGTCTCAAATAAAGGAAAGGTTTTCAAAATGATTTCAAAAATGGTTTTCAAAATAAGTAAAGGAGGATGCAGGGTGTATGATCAGTTGGAGCCAGTAAGTAGACCCCAAAATACCATACAGGTATTTGGTTATGTTATATGTTAGAACATCATGCTAGTACTAGGCAAAGGATCTTCAGGAATTGCTTGATAGAATTGCCTGATTACATGATGCCTGCTAGCCTAGGGTTTTCATTACATGAGGTTGACATCATTACTGTAGTGAATTGCCTAATCACATTAGAAATCGGTAATTGATGATATATAAATCCATTGCACTTGCCACGAAATCAACCATAGGAATAAGTGAATTGAATCTAAACGGAAATCTCTTTAGATAATATTATTAGTAACTTTAATTGTTTACCGTTCTCTGTGTTTGATGCCCTACTTACCTTCACTATACTCCTAATCGACAGGTACACTGCTTATCATGTGTTTGTTTTTGTGTTTAAGTTAGTTGGGATTAAAGCTAGTACATTTAACACGTATCAAGTTTTAGACGTCGTTACCGGGGAACGATTCTAAATAGTTAGTTTTATTTTCTAGTGTTATCAATCCTTTGTGTGAGATTTATCTCATATAAAGTTATAGTTTTTCTTCTTTAATTTTCGCATCTATTTTTCCGTTTTTATGATTGAATCCGCCACGTTCGAATCTGAACACAACGTGTTTGACGTATTTCCAGTTTTCGTTTTTATTATTTTTGTTCGGTTTACGTGTAATTTTCGGTTTTGTTTCAGTTAGTTTATGACCCGCAACTCTAATTCTATAGTAGTGCCACCATTGGAAGATCCGTAATCAATCTTGGGCAAAAAGAAAGGCAAAGCAATAGGGGAATCAAGTGATTGTGAAAGCTTCGAGAAAAATCAAGAAGAAAAGACAGCACATCACGAGCCCGAAACATCCAAGTCACCCAAACCAAAAGTAGAGATGGCGACTATTGCGGACATATCCATGGAGGAGTACAAGAAGAATATGCGTGAGGATACTGGACCAGGTCTTGTTCAACCCGCCATTCTAGTGACAACAAACTTTGAATTAAAGGGTCACATACTCGCTCAACTGAAGGACATCCCATTTTATGGGAAGGATCACAAAGACGTCTATAAACATATTGACGAGGTCAACGACATTGCCAACTACTTCCGCATCCCTAATGTGCCACGCAAGATTGTGCTACTTTGGATGCTACCAGTTACGTTCAAGGGAGCCGCGAAGGATTGGTTAAAGGCACTACCTCCAGGATCCATAACAACATGGCTAAGATGCGCGAAGAGTTCATTCAGCAGGTCTGCCCTCCATCAAAGGTCTCAACATTTAAGAGAGCAGTTGCAAATTTTGAGCAGCAAGGAGGCAAGTCACTTTATGAAGCATGGGAGAGGTACAAAGGGTTATTAAGAAAATGTTACAACTAGTTGTCTTAAAAAATTTGGTTGAAGAATTCTCTAAACACTCAAGAGAATATCATAACCCAAGAAACGACTCAACTCAAGGAACGGTGAAGTCAATTTCAGATGATATGGCGGCAATGGTGGCCAAGTTGGAAAGTATGGATCGTAGGATGACGAAGATAGACCAATCCATCCACGCCATTTGTGTGGGGTGTGATAATTATAACAGCCCTCACCTAACCAAATATTGTGACCTAGATGAGAACGGAAAGTGAAAAGCTCAAGTTTGTTATTCAAGTGGGGATAGGTACGATGGAGATTGCAGAAAACCTAAGAAGGAATGGCTACCCTATGACAAGTACAAGAAGGCAAAGGAGGAAAAATACATGTAAAAGACGAGAGGGTTTTATCAAAGAGAAGAGTCGATACAAGAAAAAAAGATGAATTTTGAAGGTATGCTTACACGTTTTGGCTCTGCATCCGAAAAAAAGACATGATGAAACTGACGTGGTAATACGAGAGCAACAAGCGATGATGAAAGATCATCAAGCATTGATGAGAAATCAGCAAGCCTCGATCCTCAACATCGATAAACAACTCGAGCAACTTGCAAATCAATTCAATGAGCGGTCACCAGGCATACTTCCGAGCAATACCGAGCAAAATCCGAGACAGGCACACATAAATTTTGTCACAACAAGAAGTGGTAAAATAATCACTCCTTTAGCCCCAATCGCAAATGAAGATCCAAAAGTGGTGCAGGAAGCAGGAACATGTTGTGTTTTCCATCTAAAGAAAATAAAAGCCCTCCAATCAAGCCATATCAACCTCCATTACCATTCCCGGTTCGAGCTATAACAGACAGACAACTGAAGAGTATAAGAAGTTTCTAGAGCATATCAAGGCTCTACAAATCAAGATTCCATTCATCGAGGCGGTAGCTTAAATGCCAAAGTATGCAAGATTCCTAAAAGATATCCTCAACAACAGAAGGAAGATGGAGGAGATATTGGAGGTGGTCCTAAACGAGAATTGCTCAGCCACCATGTTAAATAAACTACCAAAGAAAATGGGAGACTTGGGCAATCTAACTTTTCCATGTCAATTCTGAAACTTGGATACAAGTTACGCATTGGCTGATTCGGGAGCTAGTGTGAATCTTATGCCTTATTCATTCTTCAAGAATATGACACTTAGCATCCTATACAATCGGTGTGTGTGCTCAAGTTTTCACT